>NC_081407.1:314672691-314985323 GCF_030272615.1 Cryptomeria japonica
CTCCTTACCTCCTACCACTAATATGGATGAGCATATTGTGGATCTAGCTAAACAGGTGAAGAGAAATATTTCTTATAAAAATTTAGATCATTTACTTGAAATGGATGTGGATGAGTTGAAACATCTCAGTGAAGAACCTAGACATACTAAAGGAGGTCAATGAATAAAAGTGCAAAAGAAATAATGTCTCATTTCAACAATCTTGATACTACACTAGAAAAAGCTCAATTGTTATCAATTGTACTTACTCGTAAAGACTTAATAGATCCACTGAAATTGTTGGGTATAGATACAACAGGTTTCCCCGATGATGATAGGGTGTATTCATCTTTTCCCAATGGCCTGCTCGGTGACCCCGAACACTCACTTGTAGTGGGTATGACCAAGAGAGCATTGGAATACAGGTCGGTTCTTGTCCAACAAGATTCAGGATCTAGGGCCTTCTCAGCTACAAAAATCTATTGTTGATAATGTTAAGAAAGGTTTGGTGAACATTGGCAAAAAATCTTGAACAGTAGATAAGACCATTTCAAGAAGAGTGATGTTGACATCTTTAGTAAATGAAAGATTGCCTCAAAAAAGACAAATCTCTTCACTATCATCTGCATTTGGTTTTAGTAGAAGGACAATATCTAAATATGTTAAAAGGAGAAAGAGTTTGGATGATACTACCTCAGAAGGGAATTGGGAAATTATGTGTAGAGCTCCTCGTTCTGATAGAATTGAAGATGTTGTTAGGAACTTTGTGACAAGTTTTTGGAATGATAATTCTCGTCCTTCATCAAATAGTAGAGATGTTATCAAGCAAAGGATTGGTCCTGATCGTTATGATCTCCATGTAAAAAATTGGATATACACAACAAAACATGAATTGTATGTGTTGTTTACTAAAACAAACCCTCATATAAAGATTGGACAAACCATGTTTGAACAGTTAAGGCCATATTATGTGAAGTTAAACAAAGTATTCGAAACTTGTTGTTATTGTTATCGCATCGAATTTGACTTGTACTATCAAGTGTTTTGAAAGATTAGAGAAGATAGTGATGGTTATGAAAATGCTCCTCCTAAACGAACAAGTCAATTCATAGCATCCATCTTATGTGATAAATTGGATGATAATGCAACCGGTCAAATAAATTGCATAAGAGGAATTTGTGGAACATGCAGGGACTTGGCTAAATTGCCTTTGAGAGATGAAGATACTGACATGAGGAAGATGGTAAATTGCAAGAGTTACAAGTACAAAAAATTTGAAACAAAATTTGGAAAGGAATCTACAAGGCTAGATTATGTAGAAGAGGAAATACCTATTGGAACATTTATGGAAAATTTTCATAAGTTGATAAAACCATACATATGCCATGGTTTTTTTGCCAAGTGGCAAGAAGATCAATTTAAAAGATTAAGACACACTTTCCCACTTGGAACTATTATATCTGTAGTGGACTTCGCAGAGAATTACTCTTTTGCACATCAAAAAGAGATTCAATCAAAGTATTACTTTTCAAAGCAAATCACTATTTTGGTGCATGTGTGTTATCGACATGCACAGATGAATTTGGATGGTGTTGATAGTACATTTGAAAATCGTGTCATTAAGAAAGAGTACCACTTATATATCAGTGATGATAAGGAGCATGACACACTTTTTGTACAACATTGCTTTAAGAAGTTTTTTGAATATTTGAAAGATAGAGGCATAACAATAGTTAAACATTTTGTTTGGTCTGATGGATGTGTGGCACAATTCAAATCTTCGAGGCCATTTTATGCACTATGTAGATATCATCGAAATGACAAAATACCACATGTTTGGAGTTTTTTTGAGAGTGGTCATGGAAAGGGTGAACATGATGGTGCAAGAGCTTGTATCAAACGTGCTCTAAGAAAGCATCAAATAAAGTACACAGTAGAACGTATAGAAGATGCACATGATGTTGTTGAATGGTGTAAGAAACACTTTGAGCAACCTAATTATCTTGGGGAATCATCATCGAGAACATACAGACCCATTCCATATAGAGTGTTTTGGGAGATAACTGGTACGTGTTCTCTTTTAGTATTTTATTTAAATTTTTTTTTAATTTTTAAAAAAATGTTCCTAGTTCAAATGTTTCAATTTAACAACTTGATCTACATGTGCATGTTCTTGTACACATGTACATTTTGCAGATGTGGATAGAAGATCAATGCACGGATGCAAGAGCGTGGAGAGGACAAGATCTTTGCATTGTGTCATGAGTACAGATAATTGCCCATGGACATTATACACTAGGGATTATTCATGTTTTTGTTCTGAATGCATTTTCGAAAACTATGTTCATTGCAAGAACCAAGAGCTTGGATATGTTAGTGAATGGAAATTGGTGCCACTAGATGTTTCTGACACATACGAGGATTCAAATGAGGATGAAAACTTTGAAGACATTCCTTTGATTTCTGGTGATTATGATCATATTTCAGGATTGATTAAAAAAGGTACATATGACATACACATGTATATATTTCCTTAAAAAATGTTGCGTACATGTAAATATTTCCTTAAAAATAACATGTACAACATAGAATTTATTTAACTTGTGTCAAATTGTAGGAGATATTTTTGGTGTCATAGCAGAAGATGGAAATATAGAAGGTGTTAGTTATTATTTATTGCGTTGCACAGAAGAGAGAAAGAAGTTATCGAAATCTGAAATTAGTGATGGAATGTCATTTCCCACAGGTTTGAACTGATTTAAATATGTATGTACAAATCACTTACATGCAAATTTTTAATTTCTCACATTTCTTATATACATGTATGTATGCAGGCTCAGTTGTAGTGCAAGGGACATATTTCAAACAAGTTAAAATTGTTCAACATGGGATTCATTTCACTGATTACCAAATTGACAACAAGGTATATCAGTATAGTCACTTGGTCATTGTTGTTGGCCTAATTCTTCAAACAGTTCCACGTCGAGGGCAGTCTCAAAAGTGGAGACTAGATAGTGAAGATCATGACAAAATATTAAGTGTTATTGAAGAGCGTTCTGAACCACTTGATGTGGTATGAACTATATATATTTAGTAATCCAAATTACACATGTGGTTCAACCCACATGAATTGAATTAATACTTGATAAATTTTAGATCTCTTAACTTGTTTTGAAACTTGGATAAATATTTTTTAAGTTTAAATTCATGAAATTTTTAATTATATCAAATTAGGATGTATGAAGTTAATTCAAGTATGTACATGTTTAAATGCATGTTTAATTTGTATGTATATATAGTACTGCATCTAATTCTAAATGCACATGTAATTTGTAAGGACCACTAGTTAAAATATAATTTAATTAAAAATGAATATTTAAATTAGAATGTAATATGTACATGTGTAAAATTGATATATGGAATTAGGACATGTACATGTTGTGAACTATTTAACTTGTATACATACCTAGAAGCACATACCATGTGAACTATTTAGTACATGACCTATTAAGTTTAGTTTGTTCATTTCATATTAATTAGTTTGAAAGTGTGATTTTTATAAATTGTTCATTGGAGTGGATATACGAGCTTTTGTTTGAACATGTTCTTTTAAATTTTAATGCATATCTATTGTATGTACATACGTGTTACATGTAGTTTAAAATTTAAAGTTTTAGCTTGAACATGTGCATTCTTGATCATATATATATATATATAAAGTGTACACATATACTTGTATTTCTAACATGTGCACGTGATATATACATAATCTAGTCCAGTCCATCGAACATAAAGTACATATATAATCTAACATGTATGTACATGTGCACATGGAATATATAATCTAACATGTACATGTGCATCAAACATATAATCTCTAGTCTAAACTTCATATCACATGATGCAGGAAATATATATAATCTGGTCAAACACAATGGAGGTATAAAGTATATAATCTTAGAGTCTAAACTTCATACATGCATGAAATATACAATCTGATCAAACATGTTACAAACGAGGTATAAAGAATATAATCTAGTTTAAACTTCATACATGATGCATGAAATATATATAATTTCTTATCAAACACAAACCACCTTTATAAAGTATAATCTAGAGTCTAAACTGCATACATGCATGAAATATATATATATAATCTGATCAAACACAAACCACCTGTATAAAGTATAATCTAGTCTAAACTGCATACATGCATGAAATATATATATAATCTGATCAAACACAAACCACCTGTATAAAGTATAATCTAGTCTAAACTGCATACATGCATGAAATATATATAATCCGATCAAACACAAACAAGGTATAAAGTATAATCTAGTCTGAACTCCATGTGCATGCATGAATATATATATAATATGAAAGTCCATAAAAAGATAAATGTAAATGAGCTATAAATTCTGGAGCAAATCAATAGGGATCATGTCGGCCACAAACTGAGCGACCATCTGAGGGAGACTCCTGGTGAGAGTTTAGTCCAATAGACCCCTGCAAAATTAGAATTTATTTATTTATTGTAGCGTCGTAAATTGTACGCACTTGCTAGGGTGGTACAATTTCACACCTAGTTTAGCACCCGCCTTGGCGCATTTTGCATTTTGCATTGCATTTCCCCTTTAGCACTTAATTAGTCAAATTAATTAGGTCTAAGGTTCTATTTCATCATCTCCCACATCATAAAGTTGGGCCCTTTCATTAAAGTGTGCCCCTTTCATTTTATTCTTCCAATACATAATTTAATCAAAAACCCTAATTAGGTCCTATTTTGAACTTGGGGGCTTGATTTCAGGGGTCAAAACATCTCGAAATCAGCTGTAACTTCGGGATTCTCTCTAAAATCATCGTATCCGACGGCCCTGAAAATTTGGTGAAAAGTTGTCGGGACCATGGCGCCCGGAGAGGACCATGGCGCCCGGAGTGCACATGGTCCCAGACATTTTTCCCAAAATTTTAGGAGCGCGATCCAATCATAAAATAAAGCTTAACCCCAAGAAATTGGCGGGAGATTCAATCTCTAGGTCGGCCAAAAGTTGGAATTAAGACCTAGGGTTTCATATATAAGAGCTCTCTTTCTTCATTTGAAAGGATCCGAATTTTGGCTAGGGAGGACCTTCTATGCAGCGAAAGAGTAGATCTTTGAAGACTTCAATAACATTCAACATCCATCCATCAAGCATTCATCAATTTCATTCATTTAGGGCTTGGGAGACATTGAAGAACAATAGGAGATTACCGACGGAAGATTGGCTTGTACTCCTCCCTTAAGGGTTGGGTATGATTTCATGTTGTTTTCATGTCTTTGCATAAGCTTCAATATATCCTTTATTCATGCTTTAGATCACTTTGCATCTTGATTTAGAGCATTTACATTATCATTTACAAGCAATTAGGGTTTACTTTCTAGGTTGCTCTAGTTTGCTTTCTTGCATTTAAGGACCTTGCACACACACTAGGTCTGCACACACAATACATTTTACAATACAACTTGGCTATTCGTGGAGGTGGAAATCACCGAAGCGGGGGTTTGACTAAGGCAAAACCCTATATAGCCGCCCATACCCTTTTCAGATATAAGTGCAGGTTTCGGGACTCGGATGACGCCGCAGGTGACAGATCCGAGAAAAGCAGGTCAAGATAGCATTCCACACCAAATTGCAGAGCAAAAGACCAGGACAGGGGCGTGGGGCGCCCTGGTCCTGCCAGGACAGGGGTGCTGGGCGCCCTGGTCCCTGGGACAGGGGCGTTGGGCACCCTGGTCCTTTTGTCAGACAGCATTTTCAGCATTTTTGACAGCTTTTCAGGTTGCAAAACAGCAGTTTCCAGAGCAGTTTCAGGTGCAGAATCAGGACAGTGGCGCCCACACCCCCGTCCTGAACATTTACAGTCAGATTTTGACTCCGGGTACGCATTTTCATTCTTGTCTTATTCTTGTGTTTATAACTTTTCATAGTTTAAGTTCAATTCTGCAATCTTGTTATTAGTTCATACTTGCACTTTGGGGTTGGGAATTGAACTTGCATCATTTTATCTTTCAATTACAACAAAGGAATAGAAATCCTAATAGGTAGCCCGTGGCTCTCTCTTCCACAAAAAGAAGTAGCCAATTGTGTGATACCTCTAGGCTCTTTCGTATTCCAGAAGTGTGTGATTGAAAGTGAGATTAGGGCATGTTTGCCTAGTGTCACTTTTTCCCCCACACATTTTGGTGAACCCGATGTGAATTCCAATCTTCTCTAATTCTGATTTATGTTTTCAAATTTGAGTGTTTATGCTATTTCAAATTCAAATTTGTATTTACAAGTTTTGATTTTTTGCAAGATTCAAAAATTTAGAGGAAATTTTTGCTAAAATCCTAATTTTTCAATTCAAAGTTGAACTTGTGGATAGTTTAATTGGGATCAATAATTTCAAATCTGATTTAGGAACTCATTTGAATCATAAATTTCATTTTCTAAATCTACATTCTAAGTGCTTGCATTGGTTAAAATTAAACATTTCCTTCTATTTTGCATGTGTTATCATTTGAAAAAGGAAAATTGTTGTCATGATGCATTCATTTCATAGATGTGATAATGGGTTAGCTTCCCTTGTTTCAATTTTTCCTTCTCCTAAAGAACCTCCCCCCATCTATAACAACATTTTAGTGCCTAAAAGAGTTGCTTCCAATCCCTTTGAGACTCTCCCATGCTCTAAGGATGAAGACTTTAAGAGTGATCTTGACAATTCTCCTAAAATGTGCCCTTCCTATTTATCTATCCTAGAGGAAGAGAATGATATCATAAACACCTTTCTTAATGTTACTTCACCTTCCCTACATGATGCCTCTCTAAGTGAAAAGGTATTGATGGACATTGACTCATTTTCTCCTAAAGTTGTTCCTTCCAATGGGGGCATGTTAGTGCAACAAGAGGTTATGAACACTTCTTTCAAAGATCTCCTTCCTAAGCATGAATCTTTGGAGAAGTATGTTCATGTTCCTCCTAAAAAACAGTCCCTTCATGAGGATCCTTTTGTGCAAGAAGATGACATTATCCCTACATTTCCTAGTGATGGCATTTCATTTTCCAACAAAATTCCAACTAGAGATGATGAATTAATGATAAATGCTTACCCTTCTCCTAAAGTTGGTCTTACCCATAAGCATCCCTTAGAGAAAGAAGATGAAATAATAAGCAATTTCCTTAATTCTCTCTCCCCTAAAGATCATATTGAACATATTTTGAGGAAAGAGGATGAGTTTAACACATCTATTGATGCTCTCCCTCCTAAGGATGAGGAATTAATAAACAATGTTATCTCCTCTCCCGAAATTGACAATACTTCAAACATTCCTTTCAACAACCTCACTATTTGGGATGAACCATTAGAAGAAGGTATAGATTATTCTCTACCCCTAGCCAAAGGGGATTAAATCAAGATTGAAAACTCCCTTGATAGTTTCTCATCTTCCTTGAATCTCAATTATTCTCCCTCTAAAAATAAAGCATCTCCCTCTCCTCAACTTGGTTCTACTCATAAGGAAACCCTAGTTCAAAGCAAGATGGTTAACATCTCTGATCTTCCTCTCAAAAGTGAGACTTTAGAGAGTAATTTTGATCCTTCTCCTAGAGAGTTTATTCCCCATGTAGATCCTTTTATGATAGAGGATGATATGACCTTTCCTAGTATTACTCTTCCTACTAGAACATCAATGCCTACCCCTTGTCTCTCTCCTAAAATTGATTTAATCCATGATGAGATTTTAGTGCAAGAGAAGACCATCAATAATTCTTCCAACACTTTTGTTCATTCCTCTAAACCATCCTCAATCAATTTGATACATGTGAATGAAACACCTAACAAACCTCTCTTCACTATCCAAGGTGCTTGTCCTTCTCAAAATTCTCAACCTTTAAATAAGCCTATCTTAGTGGTCCAAGGTGGTTATGATAATGATTCTTTTTGCACTCCTAAGAAACCTATTATTACTATGCAAGGAGGTTATTCTACTAAGAGCCCTTATGAGTATGCTAAGCAACTAACTAGAGAGAGTTATCATGCGGTTGCCCATACTTATAACACAAGAAACAATAGGCAACCTAATCCTCCTCCAGTTATCCCAACTTCACTTCCTCCTTCCCAACCTATTCTTCCTCAAGCTCCTCATATTTCACAAATGCTTAGTAAGGACTATGATCTCATAGAACAACTTAAAACTACTCCTGCTAAGATATCCCTTTGGGATTTGATCCAAACTTCTTCCGCTCATCATGGAATGTTACAAGATGCCTTGAAAGATTTGAATGTTCCTCCACCTAATACATCTAGTAATATAGTGTCTTTGGTTAACTCTGTGATGAATCCTAAAGCTCAAATTGTGTTTACTCAAGATGAGTTGCCTACTAGTGAAATTCAACATCAATATGATCCCTTGATGATTGTGGTTATCATAAATGACACTGCTATAAGATGAACACTGGTAGATAATGGTTCTGGCCTTAATGTGTGTAGCATTAATCTATTGCATAAGATGAATGTGGATACATCCCTTATTGAGCCTGACTCTCGTCCCATTCGAGGCTTTGATAATGTGGCTAAGTCTTCATTAGGTATTATCACCTTACCCATCACAGTAGGACCTGTTACTTTGCCTACTCCTATCCATGTTATGTCAGGAAATCTAACATACAACTTGTTATTAGGGAGACCTTGGATTCACAGTATGCAAGCTGTCCCCTCTACATTGCATAGACAAGTTAAATTTATTCATAATAATAAGACATATACCTTGATAGGTGATACTAATTTTCAAGCTTGTTTGCAAACATCTACTTCCAAAGGGATTTCTTCTAAGCCTTCCTCTTCTAGTGATGACTCGTTAAACAAGATACCTATGGATGAATCATCACCCTCTGATAATCAAAATTCTTTGGATGAGTCTGAAGTTCCTGAAGAAGATTCTTCTCAACTTAAATCTACACATGAAAAGGCTTTTGATCCTGAGAAGGTTCTGGCAGATGACGATTGGGGATCTCTTGACTTTAATCCCACCTTTGTAGGTGAGTATAGGGTTCCTCCTAGAGAGCTTAAAGTTAAAAAGAAGGAAGAAACTAGAGATCAATCAGTCTTACCTGAACCTATGAGCAATAATTTTGTGGCTGCTTCTCAAACTTCTTCTCCTCACACATCTAATTCTGAAGAATTTGATTTTTTGTCTTATGAAAAACCACCTTTTCTTTCTGAAATGGCTAATCGTTATGGTCGTGGTTTCCATATTTTGGCTAAGAGTGGCTATAGTGGAAATGGTTGTGGCACAAATGAACAAGGAATTAAAGTTCCTTTAGAACATAACATGCATGAATATTCATCTGGGCTTGGATATAATCTTTCTAAGCCCACCAAAGCATCTAAAAGACCATCTCTCAATGTGAATGCTATATTTAGTAGTGATGATGATCTCACTTCAACTAAATCATCTTCTACTTCTATCAACTCTCATTCCCCTCATAAGGAAATCTTGGCGATGAACAAATCTCTCTATGACTCCCCTCAAATTTCTAAATCCACTTATGAATCTTTATCTCCTATTCATCATAAAGTCCTTTCCTCCAGGGATAAGGCTCTAATAAATTACACTCATCCCTCTTCTAAGATTTCTTGTGACTTTTCTTCTTCAATTTTTATCACTTTATACATGTTTTTGATCTCACTTATAGTTGAGCATTTAGCATGTCATATTCAAATACCTTATTCAATCTATCATGTCTTTAAATAACATTAATGGCTATTATGTTGCTCATCATTATGTGACATTGGTAGCTCATTTACTGGGGGCTCATTGTCATTCATGATGGTACAATTTCAAGTGCAATCATATTTTTTGAAGCAACATAATAGCCTAATTTTTCTATGTTATCTCTTGTTCCTATGGGGTAATAGTGTGGAAATATTGATCATCTTTTCTTTAGAATCCTCTTTTCCTAGATATGGGAGAAGATGTGTATTCTCTTTCTTATCCTACCCACTTCTTGTGAGGAGCATTCTACATACACTAATGTCTTTCTTGCATGAACTCATGTGAGTATGTAGTACATTTTGCTTATGTCTAAATCTCTCCCTAGAAGATTGTGTAAGTCCTTCTCATTGACCTTGGGAGGCAATGATCTTTTCTTATTTTTATCTAAGGATCCACTTTTTCCTATTTTGTGGATGGTGTGAACTTTATTATTTGATGTTATTCCTTGTATGCATTTGTTGTTGTTTGTTCAAGGATTCTCTCTTACAAGAGGTGTAAGTCCTTGACTACAACCTCTTTTGCACTTGGTAAAATACATCCATAATGAATTCACTCTCCCAATTGGGTTAAAAAGAGCGTCATCCTTCATTAAGAATCACTTTCACCTCGCAAAAGAAGGAAGTATTGCATTCTTATTCTCTTCTTTGTCTTATTCTAGAAAATGTTATATTTGTCTAAGACAATTCCTCTCAGGGATAGGTGTCTTTTGTACAAAGATCTCTTGTCCTCTAAGGATCTCCTTTACACATACTACAAGATATCCCTTTTCAACTATCTTATCCTTGCTTAAAGAGTGCAAAACTCTCTTGCTTGGATCTATGACATTGTTGCATTTTTGGGGTATCTTCTTGTGTGATGAAGGTAGGTATCCTTGTTCTACTTTTCTTATGACATAAAACTTACACTTTTTGAGCAATGGGTCATTCTCGGAACTAGAGCACAGACTCTTAGAGCGAGATGTCACGCTTTTGTACTATACATATACAGGTTGTAGCATACTCGGGCATAGACTCCTATGAGGTGCTTCTAACCTCCCTTACACACACATGCACGAGGTTGAGTGGAACTAGCGGCATAAGGCTAGACTTTCTCACTCTCCTCCCTTACATGGATCACCTAGACAGACTCTAGGGGCTAGTTTTCCATGTCCTTTTTCACATGGATCGCCTAGACAAGATCTAGGGGCGAGAAGTCCGTGTTTTTCTCTCTCACTATTCTTCTCATGGATCACCAATGTGTGTATTCATGCTTTTTTCCTTTCTTTTCTTCTCTTTGCATTTTGTTTCCATTTACATCCTTCATCTTGTGTTAGAGAACTCTCAAATCCTCACACTCTTTGTTGTGTTGGAATTGAGATTTAGTCCTCTTTCTTACCAAATGATTCTCCATTAGTTTTTGATCTCATATCAAATCTTCTTATGAGCATTTGTCATCAATTTTCTTTAACAATTCGAAGTGGTAAACATGATACCCTGTTTCAACTCACTAAAATTAGCAAGCCGAAACAGGGGGGGCATATAGCTACCCTCGAATTTTCATCACCTTCCTTAGTAAGCATTAGGCGATTTTGTGATCTAACGTGTGTTTTGTAGGGTGCGGTTCCTAACTGTGTACTGCAGATACCGCTGGGGGCTTCGTTCGACAGACTTATGGATATATCCTTTTTCAAATAATGTTTACTTTTCTGTACTTTAGCTTGCATATGCACGTAGTGTTCATATGACCGCTAAAGTGGGGGCTAAATGTAGCGTCGTAAATTGTACGCACTTGCTAGGGTGGTACAATTTCACACCTAGTTTAGCACCCGCCTTGGCGCATTTTGCATTTTGCATTGCATTTCCCCTTTAGCACTTAATTAGTCAAATTAATTAGGTCTAAGGTTCTATTTCATCATCTCCCACATCATAAAGTTGGGCCCTTTCATTAAAGTGTGCCCCTTTCATTTTATTCTTCCAATACATAATTTAATCAAAAACCCTAATTAGGTCCTATTTTGAACTTGGGGGCTTGATTTCGGGGGTCAAAACATCTCGAAATCAGCTGTAACTTCAGGATTCTCTCTAAAATCATCATATCCGACGGCCCTGAAAATTTGGTGAAAAGTTGTCGGGACCATGGCGCCCGGAGAGGACCATGGTGCCCGGAGTGCACATGGTCCCAGACATTTTTCTCGAAATTTTAGGAGGGCGATCCAATCATAAAATAAAGCTTAACCCCAAGAAATTGGTGGGAGATTCAATCTCTAGGTCGGCCAAAAGTTGGAATTAAGACCTAGGGTTTCATATATAAGAGCTCTCTTTCTTCATTTGAAAGGATCCGAATTTTGGCTGGGGAGGACCTTCTATGCAGCAAAAGAGCAGATCTTTGAAGACTTCAATAACATTCAACATCCATCCATCAAGCATTCATCAATTTCATTCATTTAGGGCTTGGGAGACATTGAAGAACAATAGGAGATTACCGACGGAAGATTGGCTTGTACTCCTCCCTTAAGGGTTGGGTATGATTTCATGTTGTTTTCATGTCTTTGCATAAGCTTCAATATATCCTTTATTCATACTTTAGATCACTTTGCATCTTGATTTAGAGCATTTACATTATCATTTACAAGCAATTAGGGTTTACTTTCTAGGTTGCTCTAGTTTGCTTTCTTGCATTTAAGGACCTTGCACACACACTAGGTCTGCACACACAATACATTTTACAATACAACTTGGCTATTCGTGGAGGTGGAAATCACTGAAGCGGGGGTTTGACTAAGGCAAAACCCTATATAGCCGCCCATACCCTTTTTAGATATAAGTGTAGGTTTCGGGACTCGGACGACGCCGCAGGTGACAGATCCAAGAAAAGCAGGTCAAGATAGCACTCCACACCAAATTGCAGAGCAAAAGACCAGGACAGGGGCGTGGGGTGCCCTGGTCCTGCCAGGACAGGGGCGTTGGGTGCCCTGGTCCTTCTGTCAGACAGCATTTTCAGCATTTTTGACAGCTTTTCAGGTTGCAAAACAACAGTTTCCAGAGCAGTTTCAGGTGCAGAATCAGGACAGTGGCGCCCACGCCCCCGTCCTGAACATTTTCACTCAGATTTTGACTTCGGGTACGCATTTTCATTCTTGTCTTATTCTTGTGTTTATAACTTTTCATAGTTTAAGTTCAATTCTGCAATCTTGTTATTAGTTCATACTTGCACTTTGGGGTTGGGAATTGAACTTGCATCATTTTATCTTTCAATTACAACAAAGGAATAGAAATCCTAATAAGTAGCCCGTGGCTCTCTCTTCCACAAAAAGAAGTAGCCAATTGTGTGATACCTCTAGGCTCTTTCGTATTCCACAAGTGTGTGATTGAAAGTGAGATTAGGGCATGTTTGCCTAGTGTCACTTTTTCCCCCACACATTTATATTAAATATAATATATCTATCTCTATAGACACATGTACATCAAATCCAAGTAGAGTTAAATAAAAATTTAAATATAAATTGTAATGTGCATGTATACATATATGTACCAAAAACCATAACTAACATGTCCACTAAAACCATCTAAAGAATCTCTCCTACGCACACGCTCAGAGCTCAAGGGAGGAGTGACATAAGCTAATTGTTATACATACAAATGATTAGTCCACGATCAATTTAAATGATCTACAAATTAAAACTTAGAACTAGATTATTTATTAAACATGATCTATATATATATTTATCCTACATTACAACGTGTATACATATCTTCTAAAAATTTAAACGCACATGTACATGTACATACCTGTGTATCAGGAGTAGGATGTATAGTCTAATCATGTCCTGTGATCATATCAACATCACTGGTGCCTACATATCTCTCTCTGGTTGTACGTATCACTAAGGAGAGCAAGGGGCTAACTAGATGACTGGGCATCATGGATGAAGTGTCTGACTATAGTAGCATGTCCATAAACCCAATATGGCTCAAATACCGCAACTACTCATCAAATGAGTCCAAACCCTCATCTATGATATAGACCTGATCAACTCGTATCTCCTCCTCAAATGAATCCAAGCGGCCCTCATCTATGATATGGACCTGACCAGCTCGTAGCTCCTCCTCTGCAGCAACAAAGTGATCTGTAGGTGGGTCAATGTCTGGAGCATGCGTAGAGTGATGAGAATGTTGTGACTGCCTTGGGGTATCTCTGAGAATCTCCTCTCTAACATCAACCAATGGTATCCTAAGTCAAGATGAAATAAAACTGTAAGCATGTAGTAGGTCCTCGGCTAAATACTGTGACATATGTACATGTCTACTACCTCCGACTATAGTTGCTACCTCATCTGGGGAGGGGATGCTAGCAGTAATATACTGATCATCTAAATCTAAAGCCCCCCCCTCCCCCCCCCCCCCCGTGACTAGAAGATGCATGATATGTGGATGATCGCGAACGTGGTCGACTCATCATATATCTGCCCAGCCTATCAGATGATATGGTGGTTGTTGTTGATGCAATATGTCCAATCCTATCAATTGCTTCTCTCTGAGAAGCAATCACAACATGATCTGCTATGGGGGCCATGGTTGGGACTACTACAGGAAATCTCTGGCCAACAAGGTCCCTGTGTCTAGGTGGAGCTCTATCATGCCTACGATATGCATCTCTATCAGCAATCATGCCCCTCCCCTATCCATAATATCCTAGAATATCAAGGTAGTTTGGTTTCATCTGACAATGAACCTTAGCAAATACATGTTGTGCAAAGTATAATGGTATCTGGTCATTATTAGGATAACGACCATGGGCAGCTAAGAAGCGTGGGTAAATCAATGATGCAACCTATGGGTACATCTCGTGACCTGATATCCCCTCACCTTACTCTTCTCCTGGTAATGTGGAAAGCATCTCTCCTTGATGGTCTCCTTCGAGACCACCCTCACCACATCAGCAAAAGAATGAGGACCCTTCACCTCACTCCTCAATTGTCTATATATATCCTCTATAACCTTAGGTGAGAATGAAGTGTGAGAAACTAAGTGGTCCCTCAATGTTCGTAAACTATCAAAAATGGATGTGCATGTACTCTTGTACACGCCATCAGTACGGGGGTCATCTAATATGACCCTCAACCTATGCAACTCACGATCACTGTACTGGAAAAAAGTAGCAATGTCGAGCAAGGGGGGATCCTGCTATGGAGGATCAACATCATCAATGTGCAGCTCCTGATCAGGAGCCTGCGCAGGTGGATCTTGATCAGGAGCCTGTGAAGGTATATCCTGGGATGCCATCTATCTAGGTACATGTCATAAAGTTAAAATAAATACTTAAGAACACACACACATGAAGTGCATTCAATTTAAAACATTAAAAATTAAAATCAGTTAAATTGTAGAGAGAGAGAGACAGAGATCATTTTCATGAGAGAGAGAGAGAGATTATACATATAAATCTTAATGAGAGAGAGAAAGAGAGAGAGAGATCATTTTCATGAGAGAGATAGAGAGATTATACATATAAATCTTAATGAGAGAGAGAGAGATCATTTTCATTTTCAAAAATTTAAATCTTCAAGAATACATAAAAAATTCAAATATTTCAAAGAGAGAGAGAGAGAGATAACATATATTTCAAATCTAGAGATAACATATATATTATTTCAGAGAGATAGAGAGATCTAATATGTGTATATTTAAATCTTTGAAATACATAAAAAATTCAAGAACATGATATATAACACTAGGAATTGCATATGTACACTAGGATGTTATAAGGGGTCATATGTGACCTACTAAGGGGTCACACATGTGTTAATGCATGTGTGACCCCTTAGGACCACATATGACCCCTTAAGACACTATGTGATGGACTAAGGGGTATGTCGTTCACACTAGGATTTTATAAGGGGTCATATGCGGTTCTAAGGGTTCACGCATGTGTTAACACACATGCGTGACCCCTTAGAACCGCATATGACCCCTTAGGACACTATGTGATCATAAGGGGAATGACATATGTTCACTAGGATGTTATAAGGGGTCATATGTGACCTACTAAGGGGTCACACATGTGTTAATGCATGTGTGGCCCCTTAGGACTACATACGACCCCTTAAGACACTATGTGATGGACTAAGGGATATGTCGTTCACACTAAGATTTTATAAGGGGTCATATGTGGTTCTAAAGGGTCACGCATGTGTTAACACACATGCATGAACCCTTAGAACCGCATATGACCCCTTAGGACACTATGTGATTGTAAGGGGAATGTCATATGTTCACTAGGATGCTATAAGGGGTCATATGTGACCTACTAAGGGGTCACGCATGTGTTAATGCATGCGTGACCCCTTAGGACCACATACAACCCCTTAAGACACTATGTGATGGACTAAGGGGTATGCCATTCACACTATGATTTTATAAGGGCTCATATGTGGTTCTAAGGGGTCACGCATGTGTTATAACACATGCGTGACCCCTTAGAACAACATATGACCCCTTAGGACACTATGTGATCATAAGGGGAATGTCATATGTACACTAGGATGTTATAAGGGGTCATATGTGACCTACTAAGGGGTCACACATGTGTTAATGCATGCGTGACCCCTTAGGACCACATACGACCCCTTAAGGCACTATGTGATGGACTAAGGGTTATGTCATTCACACTAGGATTTTATAAGGGGTCACACATGTGTGACCCCTTAGAATTGCATATGACCCCTTAGTACACTATGTGATCATAAGGGGAATGTCGTATGTACACTAGGATGTTATAAGGGGTCATATGTGACCTACTAAGGGGTCACACATGTGTTAATGCATGCGTGACCCCTTAGGACCACATACGACCCCTTAAGACACTATGTGATGGACTAAGGGGTATGTCGTTCACACTAGGATTTTATAAGGGGTCATATGTAGTTCTAAGGGGTCACGCATGTGTTAACACACATGCGTGATCCCTTAACACACATGTGTGACCCCTTAGAACCACATATGACCCCTTAGGACACTATGTGATCGTAAGGGCAATGTCATATGTACACTAGGATGTTATAAGGGGTCATATGTGACCTACTAAGGGGTCACACATGTGTTAATGCATGTGTGACCCCTTAGGACCACATACGACCCCTTAAGACACTATGTGATGGACTAAGGGGTATGTCGTTCACACTAGGATTTTATAAGGGGTCATACGCGGTTCTAAGGGGTCACACATGTGTTATAACACATGCGTGACCCCTTAGAACCGCATATGACCCCTTAGGACACTATGTGATTGTAAGGGGAATGTCATATGTACACTAGGATGTTATAAGGGGTCATATGTGACCTACTAAGGGGTCACACATGTGTTAATGCATGTGTGACCCCTTAGGACCACATACGACCCCTTAAGACACTATGTGATGGACTAAGGGGTATGTCGTTCACACTAGGATTTTATAAGGGGTCATATGCGGTTCTAAGGGGTCATGCATGTGTTAACACACATGCGCGACCCCTTAGAACCGCATATGACCCCTTAGGACACTATGTGATTGTAAGGGGAATGACATGTGTACACTAGGATGTTATAAGGGGTCATATGTGACCTACTAAGGGGTCACGCATGTGTTAATGCATGCATGACCCCTTAGGACTACATACGACCCCTTAAGACACTATGTGATGGACTAAGGGATATGTCGTTCACACTAAGATTTTATAAGGGGTCATATGCGGTTCTAAAGGGTCACGCATGTGTTAACACACATGCATGACCCCTTAGAACCGCATATGACCCCTTAGGACACTATGTGATTGTAAGGGGAATGTCATATGTTCACTAGGATGTTATAAGGGGTCATATGTGACCTACTAAGGGGTCACGCATGTGTTAATGCATGCGTGACCCCTTAGGACCATACAACCCCTTAAGACACTATGTGATGGACTAAAGGGTATGCCATTCACACTAGGATTTTATAAGGGCTCATATGTGGTTCTAAGGGGTCACACATGTGTTATAACACATGCGTGACCCCTTAGAACCACATATGACCCCTTAGGACACTATGTGATCATAAGGGGAATGTCATATGTACACTAGGATGTTATAAGGGGTCATATGTGACCTACTAAGGGGTCACACATATGTTAATGCATGCGTGACCCCTTAGGACCACATACGACCCCTTAAGGCACTATGTGATGGACTAAGGGTTATGTCGTTCACACTAGGATTTTATAAGGGGTCATATGCGGTTCTAAGGGGTCACACATGTGTGACCCCTTAGAACTGCATATGACCCCTTAGGACACTATGTGATCGTAAGGGGAATGTCATATGTACACTAGGATGTTATAAGGGGTCATATGTGACCTACTAAGGGGTCACACATGTGTTAATGCATGCGTGACCCCTTAGGACCACATACGACCCCTCAAGACACTATGTGATGGACTAACGGGTATGTCGTTCACACTAGGATTTTATAAGGGGTCATATGTGGTTCTAAGGGGTCACGCATGTGTTAACACACATGCGTGACCCCTTAACACACATGCGTGACCCCTTAGAACCACATATGACCCCTTAGGACACTATGTGATCGTAACGGCAATGTCATATGTACACTAGGATGTTATAAGGGGTCATATGTGACCTACTAAGGGGTCACGCGTGTGTTAATGCATGTGTGACCCCTTAGGACCACATATGACCCCTTAAGACACTATGTGATGGACTAAGGGGTATGTCGTTCACACTAGGATTTTATAAGGGGTCATATGCAATTCTAAGGGGTCACGCATGTGTGATAACAGATGCGTGACCCCTTAGAACCACATATGACCCCTTAGGACACTATGTGATTGTAAGGGGAATGTCATATGTACACTAGGATGTTATAAGGGGTCATATGTGACCTACTAAGGGGTCACACATGTGTTAATGCATGTGTGACCCCTTAGGACCACATACGACCCCTTAAGACACTATGTGATGGACTAAGGGGTATGCCATTCACACTAGGATTTTATAAGGGGTCATATGCGGTTCTAAGGGGTCACGCACACATGCGTGACCCCTTAGAACCGCATATGACCCCTTAGGACACTATGTGATTGTAAGGGGAATGTCATATGTACACTAGGATGTTATAAGGGGTCATATGTGACCTACTAAGGGGTCACGCATGTGTTAATGCATGCATGACCCCTTAGGACCACATATGACCCCTTAAGACACTATATGATGGACTAAGGGGTATGTCATTCACACTAGGATTTTATAAGGGGTCATATGCAGTTCGAAGGGGTCACACATGTGTTATAACACATGCGTCACCCCTTAGAACCGCATATGACCCCTTAGGACACTATGTGATTGTAAGGGGAATGTCATATGTACACTAGGATGTTATAAGGGGTCATATGTGACCTACTAAGGGGTCACGCATGTGTTAATGCGTGCCTGACCCCTTAGGACCACATACGACCCCTTGAGACACTATGTGATGGACTAAGGGGTATGTCGTTCACACTAGGATTTTATAAGGGGTCATATGCGGTTCTAAGGGGCCATGCATGTGTTATAACGCATGCATGACCCCTTAGAACCGCATATGACCCCTTACGACACTATGTGATCGTAAGGGGAATGTCATATACATACACTAGGATGTTATATGTGATCCTCTATGGTCCTAAGGGAACGTATAGTGTCATCAGGGGCATATGTGGTCTTAAGGGGTCATGTTGTGCGTGTAATAGGATGTGAAAATGGGTCACATTATAGAGGATTTATTTTGTCTAATTTGTTTAAATTTATCTAAATTTTCTAATGTTTTTTTAAATTAAAATTTATTAATTTTTCTAACGTTTAATTTATTATATTTAGGTTTGTGACATTTTTCTAATTTTCTTTTTTTGCTAATGTTTTTCTAAGTTCTAATTTACTACCTTAGTTTTGTATGTTTTTCATAACAATTTTTTTAAATGTTGAAAAAAAAGTACATATATACAGTTATGTAATTTGAAAAATAAATTGACACATTTCAATCAAAACATTAAATTATCAAACATTTTTCTAAAATAATGAAAAACAATAAACTATCAAACATTTTTCTAAAATGATGAAAAACAATAACTATACAATTATTTAATTAAAAAAATAAATTAACAAACAAATTATTTATTAATTTAATGAAAAAATACATTATTAAACCAAAAAAAGGGTTATTTTGTGCACCTGAAATAATGAAGGTCGAAAACTAAAATATGAGAGACGCTAGCTGCTGCAGACAAAGCACGGTGACATGATGCTGACGACTGGTTTGATCTAACCCCCACTGGACAGGAAAAGACAAATTTGACAATGACACTTTAACTGTCACGTTCGCTATTTATAAAAGTTTTTAAAAAACCTAATTGAAATAGGGTTCGAGCGAAGGGGGGGTTCACTCGAACCCCTTTAAATATTAATATTTTGGCGGTTCGCTCGAACCAAAAATTCACCGGTGGTTCGAGCAAACCCACGACCGTAAGCGGGTTCGCTCGAACCCGAAGGGGTAGTTCGAGCGAACCATTTTGTTTTGCTCGAACCTCGCAAAAAATAAACTCCCCGCTTTCGCCAATTTCCTTCGTTGGCGAAAGTGGGAACCATTAATGTGGGAGTATAAACTTGTTTAAAAGAAGTGTCAAATATCTAATTAAGAATTTATAATGTCTTATTTTATTAGTTAAAAGTTTAATATAGTGTGTCTTTAGATGTCTTGTGTCACGTTTGAAACAATTTGTTGGTGAGGTGGCCACCAAGGTTCAAATCCTTGTTGGCCTACTAAGCTCACATGCCTTATGTGTTTGTTATAACCTCCCAAAAGTGGCTTAGCTTGTAGGCCTTATGCCTTTCCTATGGCCCCAAAAAGTGGATTTGTAGGCCTTGTGCCTTCATTATGCCCCCCCAGAAATGGCCTTGTGGAAGTGATCATTGAAACATATTGAAAGTAGTTGCATGCTATTAACTATATTAAAACATTGATCATAATAGAAAAACCTTATGACTCTTAGAGAAAGAGATTTGATATAAAACCATTCATAAAAAAGATTGACCATGATAGAAAAAACCTAAAACAACATATGATATATACTAAAAAGAAGGCTCTACCAATTAATTCTACCTTTGATTATTCAACATGAAAAATTTGCAACACTTACCAAACATAAATAAACATTGTGTGTGTATTGTACATGCACATACACATACACATACACATACACATACACATACACATACACATACACATACACATACACATACACATACACATACACATACACATACACATACACATACACATATACATACACATACACATATATACATAGATACATACATACATATACACATACACATACACATACACATACACATACACATACACATACACATACACATACACATACACATACACATACACATACACATACACATACACATACACATACACATACACATACACATACACATACACATACACATACACATACACATACACATACACATACACATACATATACACATACACAAGTGCCCTCTGAGCCTCCCAATTTCGAATACACATCTTAATCGTGTCCCACCCAATGAGAGCCTTCACCCTCCTCTCGTCCTTGTCACAATCTGGTGGCCACTGCATGAACGAAATGGGCACATACCCATCCTCCACCCTCGAATTATCAATACCCTCACTCACATCAAAGCCCTCCCCTGACACTGCCCATTCCAAAAGGGAGTCCAACCCCTCTAACCAGTCCTTCTCCAAAATTGAGTTCATAACCAATTTAATGGTGTTAATGGGCTCACCCAAGTCTAAACCACAAGCAATAACCATGCATACAATATCCATGTTCCTCTTATACATATGCTTGAGCTGCAAAAAGATTTCACCTACTAGAATCTCCAATGCTTGAATAAACTCTGCATCTCCAAATAGAAACAGTTGCTTCTATCGCTGAGTTATTACCTTCCCATGAAAGGCAACCAGCAAGTGAGAGGTGACGAGGGTGAAATTTGCCTCCATCCTTCATCCAACTCTTATATCACTATCACACACAACTGCAAATGTTGCCACCAAGCACCATTGGCTTCCTTGTAATGCCACCTCGCACATTGCCCATTCGATCACTCTAACTACCCTGCCATGCCTTTAATACTCGCATGCTTCAAAGGATGACACCATATATTATCCAACCATGCAATCTCTTTGAAATCCTCAATGTGTACCTCACCCACTTCAAAGAATGATGATGCCCATTTTGATAGTACATCCGCCTCATTATTACCCATTCTTCTTATGTGGCTCACCTCAAATCTTGGTAAGGCCTCCAACTCAGCTTTGATGGCCACAATATATTTTTGCAAGTGCCACACCTGGATCTCACTACTAATAATGGCACTAACAATAATCATTGAATCTCCTTCCAAATGGATAGTTTGCAAGCCTAATTGTTTCCCCAATATGATCCCAAAGAGAGTTGCTTCAACTTCCGCCACATTATTCAGTTCATCTTTGATTCTTTTACCCCCAATTTCCACAATGTTACCCTCCCAATATCTCACCACACACCCAATACACGAGGGTCCAGGGTTTCCTTTTGAAGCCGCTTCAAAATTAACTTTATACCATCCCTCCTTTGGTTTTTTCCATTTCACCTCCTTTTGAGAATCCTCTCTTGAATGTACTCAGGTTTGTCCCTTAACTGGCCATAAAAAGAATATTTGAATATGATAAATAATTGTTATATTTCCATGCAACCTATGAAATAGATAAAAAGTATGTCTTATAAAAATATGAGCCTAATTAATATGTACATAATGAAAATAAATGCTTACACTACAATTTTGTTAGAATGAGTAATTAATAGTAATAAACATTAAATATTAAAATTGATATGATGATTCGATGAATAAATAAATATATATTAAGTCTTTGTTTTGATGTTAGAAATATAGTCATAGATGTTAAAAATAGGATAGCCATTATATACGATAATTGAGATTTTTCAAGTGATTGTATCAAAATATTTTTCTTGTCAAATGATGAGTTTAAAGGCATGCCAACACAAATGGACTTTGTGTGTGCGAATTCAATCTTGTATATGTGACAATACTAAACCTAGACTATGATTATGAACATGGCTTATAGATCTAATCTAGCAAAAAATTACTACTAATAATGCTTCAATGTATATAAGCATCATTGATGAGCTTGTTAGAAAAAGATTTGCTCTCCTTTAATCAAACCTCTAGGAAGTAAATTTTATCATGAATGGTTCATAAGGTATAATACTTGTTGAAGGTTTTGAAAATTGGATAGAAAACTAAGTGGGGTTAACTTTGGGGGAAACTCCATGGTTAAGTGTGATTGAGTTGGACTAGTACTAGGATGGGTTACTTCCCAGGAAGACCCAATGCTTCACCTCTATGAGCATCACCTAGATGCAATGAGTGTTAAGTGTAAGATTCATTCTAATGAGAGATGGATACTTGTGAAGCACTACTCATCAAACATGAGCCAATGAGTTTTACTTGAAAACTACACATTTGAATCCTGATAGCAATATCATAAAATTTATCATATCATAATTTATTTGAGAAAATTCTAGTGAGTTAAAAATTTCACATAGTGTTATTATTCTTTATTGGATAAAATTTTATTGTTCATCAAAATAATAAGAAAAAAAAATCATCATCTTTAAATAGTGTCAATCTAAACAAACATATTGCAAGTGGTTGCATGAATATGAATGATTTAGAGCATTGACCATAATAGAAAAAACTAAAATAACACCCTACATATATATATACTATAAAGTTAATTCTAGCAAGTAGTCCTACCTTGACTATTAAACATGAAAAATGTACAACACTTACCAAATGTAATAAACATCTTATATATACTAAAATAATGTTCTACCAATTAGTCTCTTCTTGACTATTAAACATGAAAATTATATGACACTTACCTAACATAAATAATTATAAATTATAAATATTAGTTTTTATTAGATAATATGTATCTAAATCAAAAGTCACATTTTGGCTAAACTATTATGAGCAATGTAGAAACCTAAAAATGTCTCATTGACCATGTACTAATTATTTGTCCTATAAGTTAAATAATTCTTTAATTCTTTAATTAATATTAATCTTATTCTTCTGAACTAATTTAATCATCATCATCTATCTTACTAACTATTCAATTTCTATCTTTTAATCAATTCATCATTTAACCCCTTTTCAAATATTAATTATTTAATTAATTACAATTATTTCCTTAATTAAATAATCTTTATTGTTTAATTAATTCTATTTTTAATGATTAAATAATTTCATTTAAATTATTTAATTAATTAATTCTTTCTTCCAATTCCCCAAATTCGAATTTCAACTCATTTCAATTAATTTAATTTCACCAAATATGAATTTCAATAAATCTCATGTGCATTTCAGCATTCGAAAATCAAAACTCAAATCAAAATCAAAATGAAAATGAATTTCAATTCAATCTCCTACAACACATGTTGAAAATAAGGACCGGTTCATCAAATCAGTTAACTAATTAGTTAACTCGGTTAACTCTCCAATCTCCCCTTTTCACTCTCAATCACCTTTTTTGACTCACTCATCTATTCAGTCTTCTTCCCAATCAATCCAGTCAACTGGCTAATCAATTCAGTCCACTAACCAATAAATTGAGTCAACTATCTAATCAATCTTGTTAACAGATCAATCAAATGAGTTAATAAATTAATCAATCCACTTAACTGATCAATCAAAATTAGTTAACTATCAATCAACACTTCAGTTCCATTTCTCCCCCCATCTCGCCTGAAAATATATAAATACAAGATCAATTTCTCAATTTCAATAATCATAGTCTTCAAAATTATTGTGTCTAATCTATGTAGGAATCCCAGTGCAACACTTGAGAGCCAATCAACCACACAATTCTGGAGAAGAGCAATGGAAGCTAAAATGCAATTGAGGGGATTTTCAATTATGTTAATTATTTAATTCTTTCATTAATGCATTTTATTTCATTGTTTTATGTTTGAATTTTCTTTAATAGTTAAGGATTCTGTGATTGTCTTCATTTCCTATTTCAGCATTTATGATTTTTAAGCATGAAACAAGCAAAACGAAATTTTGAATATGGTAAATAATTATTTTGTTTCCATACAGTCTATGAATTAGATAAAAAGTATCTCTTAAAAAATACAAGCCTAATTAATATGTATATTATAAGAATAGATGCTTACATTACAACTTTGTTACAATAAGTATTTAATTGTATTATATGAATACTTTGTTAGATAAGTAATTGGAAGTATTAAATGAATATACCTACATATATATTTAGTCTTCATTTCGATGTTAGAAATATTGTGATAGATGTTAAAAATAGGGTGGTCATTATATATAATAACTAAGATTTCTGAAACAATTGTATCAAGAAAATTGTTCTTATCAAATGTCAGATTTGAAGGTATGCCTATGAAAATGAACTTTGTGTATCCAAATTCCATCTCACTAAACCTAATTCTTGATTATGAACATAGTTTGTAGATATAATCTAACAAAAATATAGTGCTAAAAATATTTCAATTCAACATGTTGTATCTATTTAAAGAGAGGTAGTGTAAGAGATAGTTCTCTTTTAATCAAACTCCTAGGAAAACCAATTTAACAATTATGAACAAAAATATTATCTCAAGACCCCAAGATCACTGCAAAAACATAAGAAATCTCTCACAAGAGAGAATGTAAGAAATGAGCATGCTCAACATTAAGATCTATGAAGAATATTGTTTTCGCTTTTTATGTTTTTTTTATAATAGCAAAAACTAGTGTGAATTTTAAAACATGTGCACACACACACACACACACACACACACACACACACACACACACAACTTGACTCAAACAAAAGCACATGTTTTAAAATTCACACCGGTTTTTGCTAGTGTAATTATATTGTTCATTAATATAATAAGAAAAAAAAATCATATGTAAGTGCCTATCTAAATAAACATCTAAGTGGTTGAATAAATATGAATGATTTAAAACATTGATCATAATAGGAAAAAAACTAAAATAACATCATTCATTCATTCATA
This sequence comes from Cryptomeria japonica, assembly GCF_030272615.1. Classification (NCBI taxonomy): domain Eukaryota; kingdom Viridiplantae; phylum Streptophyta; class Pinopsida; order Cupressales; family Cupressaceae; genus Cryptomeria; species Cryptomeria japonica. The sequence goes on from NC_081407.1 coordinate 314,698,612, forward strand.
CATATACATAGTTCTACCAAGTAGTCCTACCTTGACTATTAAAAATGAAAAATATACAACACTAACCAAACACAAATAAACATCCTATATATCTACTAAAATTAATAATCTACCAATTACTCATCTTGACTATTGAACTTGAAAAATATACAATAAATATACAATACTTATCTAACATATATAGCAATATAATGTAAATATTGGTTTCTCTTTTTTATATTACAATATTATAAGATAGTATGTATCTAGATCAAAAGTCACAATTTTGCTAAATTGTTATAAGTATAAAGAATATTTGAATATGGCAAATAATTATTATGTGTTTCTATGCAACCTATGAAATAGAAAAAAAACGTTTGAAAAAATATGAACCTAATTAATATGTACATAATGAAAATAAATAATTCAAATGCTAGTTTCTCTTTTTTCTATAATAGATAACAATATTATAAGACAGTAAGTATCTAAATCAAAAGCCATATTTTCATTGAACTATTATAAGTAAAAATAATATTTGAATATGATAAATAATTACTCTATTTTCCTATGCAACCTATGAATAGATAAAAAATATCTTTAAAAAAATGAACCTAATTAATATGCACATGATTATAATTTTGTTGGATAAAATAGTAATCAACATTATAATTAATTTAATAAAATAAATAAATATTAAATTTGATGTGATAATTAAATGAATTTAAATAAATATATATTGATTTTTCACTTTGATGTTCTTCTCAGCAAATGGAAGGTATAAAGGTATGCCAATGTAAATGAACTTTGTGTGTGCATATTTAATCATATATGTGTGATAACATTAACCCTGATTCATGATTATGAACATAGGTTGTGGATCTAGTCCAACAAAAATTTACTATTGAAAATGATTTATCTCAACTTATTCTTACTTGAAGTGTTGTAAATTGTAACTCCTTTATAATTTCACATACCTATTTGGGCCCATTCTTTAGTCTGCCTCCTTTTGGGTCATTTTGAGCCTATTTTGACCTTATCACATCCATATTGTTGTCATATGCTCATGAGGTGACTTGATCTAATGTCATGGGCCTATGCACTCTTCAACCACCTCTCTTTTGTCCCTTTTTGACTAGACTATAGCATATAGCATCCTAGTCCTAGTATATTATGACATCTAGTTCCCTAGTCCTAGTGGACGATGACATCTAGCGCCCTAGTCCTAATGGACTATGGCATCTAATATCGCATTCCTAGTGGACTATGGTGCCTAACACCTTAGTCCCTCCAAAATGAGCTTAAATTTGAATATGTCAAAGTGTTGGTTACCACCATTTGTGATCCAATCTTCATGATTTGATATGACCATTGGAAGTAAACCTAAAAGTGAAAATACCTTAAGAACCCTATATAATGGCGTAATCTCTAATTCATTTGATCATCTTTTGTAATCGACAAATTCCATTCAAACATTCAATTCCTTCATTCAAGAGTGGATATGAGTATAAGGAGCATCACAAGAACTTATCTTCAAGTATGTTTTCATGATGGATTTTGTTATGATTTATCATGTTATTGCATCGACACTTGGAGGACTTATCTAAAGAGCATTGCATCATCACTATTATCAACCCTAAGGTATAATATTGTCAATTCAACACTTCATTTCAAATTTAGCCTATACCCTATTAGGGGTAAGCTCTCTTTTTTCATCATCATTTTTGTAGTAGAGGCTAATACCTACCCAAGGTTTGACTTAGGAAAGCCCCTCATTTTTTCCTCTTTTCTATGTTCATATTATATATCTGACAACCAAAAGTTGCGAGCTTGTAGGGAGCAGACCGAGGCAAACAATTACAGGCTTTGAATAGGAAAAAACCTTATGTCTATGATGATTTGCACATGTGACCAACACTTTTTGGTTGAATTTTTGAGGGAATAATCTATAGATCATCCTAATTCAGAATCCAAAGTTATAGATGACATAAACAACTTCAAGTCTATCATGCCTAGGACACTTGACCAACACTTTCAGCTCCAAATTTCAATGATAGGTCCCTTTTGTATTTTATTTTCTAATCTATCCTTCTACGTTATCTTTTCTAATTTGTTTATGTCTGTTTATGCTAGATATTGTTAATTTATTAGTATTTTACCTAGTTCTTGCACATTCACATTGTAAGAACTTAAAAATTTGCTCAATGAAAACATGAAGTAATATACTAACTAGACAACCACAAAAACCTAAATCTATCACACAATTCCCAATTGCAAATCAATAAAGGAATGCATAAGAAATAAACAATCAACTAAAATGAATCCAATCAAACCAACACTATTGCCAATTCCATGCATATAGTCTCCATTGTCCTTCTTCTCTTTGTGATATATGGTGGCTCTTAGAATGGTTGAGATTATATGAGACACGTTGGTGGGAGATAATTATGATGTGGAACTCATTAAATGATTCAGCTAGACTAAATTGATTGAGAGTTACAAGAATTGATTGAATTGTTGACTGATTTGATTGATTTGAAGATTGAATTGTTTGATCAATTAGGAGAATCGATGGATTAGTTAGGAAAAGGTGATTGATGACTCACTTAGAATTAGTGGCAGTTAGGATTTTCAACATATGTACAAATTTGAGATGAAATTAGCATTTAGATGAGTTTGGATGAATTTGGATTTTAAAAAAGATGAAATTAAATTGAAATGAAGTTAATTTGAATTTGAAGGGAAATTGAAATTAATTCGAAATGAGAGGTAAATGAGATTAAATAATTTTTTAAATTTTTATTTAATAGAAAGGACATTTTTTTTTAATATTAAAAGCAACAAAAACAAGGGTGTTGTCCCTTTACAACTAGTCAGTAGCATGTTAACAACACATTAACAACACTAGGAAAACAAAACCATATAGACTAAGTTAACTGAAAGAGCTACCCAAGAACTATTAACATATTATCTTTAAAACTATCATAATAGAGTAAAGATCTAGCAACCCAAAAAGGGGTAAGTCCCACCAAGAGCTAAACTCATAATAGTCTTTAACCAAAAACATGAACAATAGTAAAAAAATGAACAAAACCTAAAACAAAAGATCAAGTAATTTTGCACCAAGCCTGGTGCAACACATTAGCCTAGTCATCATTAAGGAACTTGAAAAAATACTTAATGTTATACTCCTTTCTAGTGTCCAGTTCTAGAAACTTCCTCTACAACAAGTGGAGAGTCATGGCATAATTGTGCATGACCTATAAGCTAAATCTGGAAATGTTGTCAATCATTTTGTCTAGCTCCACGACTCTGGCATTTAACTTGGTCGGGTTGTCTGACAGTGCTTTGCAACTAGCACAGGTCCCAAGATAATTAAATAATTTGAAATAATTATTTAATTATGGGAAGGAAAACATTTAATTTAATTAAATAATGAATTGTGTAGGAGAAAAAGTGACACTAAGCAAACAGGCCCTAATCTCACTTTCAACCACACACTTGTGGAATACGAAAGAGCCTAGAGGTATCACACAATTGGATACTTCTTTTTGTGGAAGAGAGAGCCACGGGCTACCTATTAGGATTTCTATTCCTTTGTTGTAATTGAAAGATAAAATGATGCAAGTTCAATTCCTAACCCCAAAGTGCAAGTACGAACTAATAACAAGATTGCAGAATTGAACTTAAACAATGGAAAGCTGTAAACACAAGGACAAGACAAGAATGCAAATGCGTACCCAGAGTTAAAATCTGAGTGAAAACGTTCGGGACGGGGGCGCGGGCATCACTGTCCTGATTCTGCACCTGAAACTGCTCCGGAAACTACTGTTTTGCAACCTGGAACGCTGTCAAAAATGCTGAAAACTGCTATCTGTCAGGAGGACCAGGGTGCCCAGTGCCCCTGTCCCAGGGACCAGGGCACCCAGCGCCCCTGTCTTGGCAGGACCAGGGTGCCCCACGCCCCTGTCCTAGCTTTCTGGGCTGGAATTTGGTGTGAAGTTCAATCTCCGTCTGCTTCCGTCGGATCTGCAATTTGCAGCGTCGTCCGAATCCCGAAACCTGCACTTATATCTGAAAAGGTATGGTGGGCGGATATATAGGGTTTTGCCTTAGTCAAACCCCCGCTTTGGTGATTTCCACCTCCACGAATAGCCAAGTTGTATTGTAAAAGTAGTGTGTGTGCAGACCTTGTGTGTGTGCAAGATCTAAAATGCAAGTAAGCAAACTAGAGCAACCTAGAAAGTAAACCCTAATTGCTTGTAAATGACAATGTAAATGCTCCAAATCAAGATGCCAAGTGATCTAAAGCATGAATGTAAGTGACATAATGAGGCTTATGCAAAGACATGAAAACAACATGAAATCATACCCAACCCCAAGGGAGGGGTACAAGCCAATCTTCAGTCGGTGATCCCTTATTGCTCTTCAATGCCTTCAAAGCCCTAAGTGAATGAATGGATTTGATGAATGCTTGGAGGATCAATGTTGAGAGTTGTTGAAGTCTTCAAAGATCTGCTCTTTCACTGCATATGAGGTTCCTGAAAACAAAATTTCGGATCCTTTCAAATGAAGAAATAGAGCTCTTATGTATGAAACCCTAGGTCTTAATTTCAACTTTTGGCCGACCTAGAGATTGAATCTCCCGCCAATTTCTTGGGGTTAAGCTTTATTTTATGATTGGATCGCGCTCCTAAAATTTCGAGAAAAATGTCCGGGACCATGGGCACGCCGGGCGCCATGGTCCCGACAACTTTTCACCAAATTTTCAGGGCCGTCGGATATGATGATTTTAGAGCGAATCCCGAAGTTACAGGTGATTTCGAGATGTTTTGACCCCCGAAATCAAGCCCCCAAGTTCAAAATAGGACCTAATTAGGGTTTTTGATTAAATGATGTATTGGAAGAATAAAATGAAAGGGGCACACTTTAATGAAAGGGCCCAACTTTATAATGTGGAAGATGATAAAATAGGACCTTAGACCTAATTAATTTAATTAATTAAGTGCTAAAGGGGAAATACAATGCAAAATGCAAAATGCGCCAAGGCGGGTGCTAAACTAGGTGTGAAATTGTACCACCCTAGCAAGTGCATACAATTTACGACGCTACATTTAGCCCCCACTTTAGCGCTCATATGAACACTACGTGCATATGCAAGCTAAAGTACAGAAAAGTAAACATTATTTGAAAAAGGATATATCCATAAGTCTGTCGAACGAAGCCCCCAGCGGCATCTGCAGTACACAGTTAGGAACCGCACCCTACAAAACACACGTTAGATCACAAAATCACCTAATGCTTACTAAGGAAGGTGATGAAAATTCGAGGGTATCTATATGCCCCCCCTTGTTTCGGCTTGCTAATTTTAGTGAGTTGAAACAAGGTATCATGTTTACCACTTCGAATTGTTAAAGAATATTGATGAAAAATGCTCACAAGAAGATTTGATATGAGATCAAAAACTAATGGAGAATCATTTGGTAAGAAAGAGGACTAAATCTCAATTCTAACACAACAAAGAGTGTGAGGATTTGAGAGTTCTCTAACACAAGATGAAGGATGTAAATGGAAACAAAATGCAAAGAGAAGAAAAGAAAGGAAAAAAGCATGAATACACACATTGGTGATCCATGAGAAGAATAGTGAGAGAGAAAACATGGACTTCTCGCCCCTAGATCTTGTCTAGGTGATCCATGGGAAAAAGGACATGGAAAACTAGCCCCTAGAGTCTGTCTAGGTGATCCATGTAAGGGAGGAGAGTGAGAAAGTCTAGCCTTATGCCGCTAGTTCCACTCAACCTCGTGCATGCGTGTGTAAGGGAGGTTAGAAGCACCTCATAGGAGTCTATGCCCGAGTATGCTACAACCTATATATGTATAGTACAAAAGCGTGACATCTCGCTCTAAGAGTCTGTGCTCTGGTTCCGAGAATAATCACCTTGCATAAAAGAAAAATGGAGACATCTCGCTCTAAGAGTCTATGCTCTAGTTCCGAGAATGACCCATTGCTAAAAAAGTGTAATGTTTATGTCATAAGTAAAGTAGAACGAGGATACCTACCTTCATCACAAAAGAAGATACCCCAAAAATGCAACAATGTCATAGATCCAAGCAAGAGAGTTTTGCACTCTTTAAGCAAGGATAAGATAGTTGAAAAGGGATATCTTGTAGTATGTGTAAAGGAGATCCTTAGAGGAGAAGAGATATTTGTACAAAAGACACCTATCCCCGAGAGGAATTGTCTTAGACAAATATAACATCTTCTAGAATAAGACAAAGAAGAGAATAAGAATGCAATACTTCCTTCTTTTGCGAGGTGAAAGTGATTCTTAATGAAGGATGACGCTCTTTTTAACCCAATTGGGAGAGTGAATTCATTATGGATGTATTTTACCAAGTGCAAAAGAGGTTGTAGTCAAGGACTTACACCTCTTGTAAGAGAGAATCCTTGAACAAACAACAACAAATGCGTACAAGGAATAACATCAAGTAATAAAGTTCACACCCTCCATGAAATAGGAAAAAATGGATCCTTAGAAAAAAAATAAGGAAAGATCATTGCCTCCCAAGGATAAGGACAATGAGAAGGACTTACACAATCTTCTAGGGAGAGATTTAGACATAAGCAAAATGTACTACATACTCACATGAGTTCATGCAAGCAAGACATTAGTGTATGTAAAATGCTCCTCACAAGAAGTGGGTAGGATAAGAAAGAGAATACACATCTTCTCCCATATCTAGGAAAAGAGGATTCTAAAGCAAAGATGATCAGTATTTCCACATTATTACCCCATAGGAACAAGAGATAACATAGGAAAATTAGGCTATTATGTTGCTTCAAAAATATGATTGCACTTGAAAATTGTACCATCATGAATGACAATGAGCCCCTAGTAAATGAGCTACCAATGTCACATAATGATGAGCAACATAATAGCCATTAATGTTATTTAAAGACATGATAGATTGAATGAGGTATTTGAATATGACATGCTGAATGCTCAACTATAAGTGAGATCAAAAACATGTATAAAATGATAGAAATTGAAGAAGGAAAGTTACGAGAAATCTTAGAAGAGAGATGAGTGTAATTTATTAGAGCCTTATCCCTGGAGGAAAGGACTTTATGATGAATAGGAGATAAAGATTCATAAGTGGATTTAGAAATTTGAGGGGAGTCATAAAGAGATTTGTTCATCGCCAAGATTTCCTTATGAGGGGAATGAGAGTTGATAGAAGTAGAAGATGATTTAGTTGAAGTGAGATCATCATTACTACTAAATATAGCATTCACACTAAGAGATGGTCTTTTAGATGCTTTGGTGGGCTTAGAAAGATTATATCCAAGTCCAAATGAATATTCATGTATGTTATGTTCTAAAGGAACTTTAATTCCTTGTTCATTTGCGCCACAACCATTGCCACTATAGCCACTCTTAGCCAAAATATGAAAACCACGACCATAATGATTAGCCATTTCAGAAAGAAAAGGTGGTTTTTCATAAGACAAAGAATCAAATTCTTCAGAATTAGAGGTGTGAGGAGAAGAAGTTTGAGAAGTGGCCACAAAATTATTGCTCATAGGTTCAGGTAAGACTGATTGATCTCTAGTTTCTTCCTTCTTTTTAACTTTAAGCTCTCTAGGAGAAACCCTATACTCACCGACAAAGGTGGGATTGAAATCAAGAGATCCCCAATCGTCTTCTGTGAGAACCTTCTTAGGATCAAAAGCCTTTTCATGTGTAGGTTAAAGTTGAGAAGAATCTTCTTCAGGAACTTTAGACTCATCCAAAGAATTTTGATTATCGGAGGGTGATGATCCATCCATAGGTATCTTGTTTAACGAGTCATCACTAGAAGAGGAAGGCTTAGAAGAACTCCCTTTGGAAGTAGATGTTTGCAAACAAGCTTGAAAATTAGTATCACCTATCAAGGTATATGTCTTATTATTATAAATAAATTTAACTTGTCTATGCAATGTAGAGGGGATAGCTTGCATACTATGAATCCAAGGTCTCCCTAATAACACGTTGTATGTTAGATTTCCTGACATAACATGGATAGGAGTAGGCAAAGTAACAGGTCCCACTGTGATGGGTAAGGTGATAATACCTAATGAAGACTTAGCCACATTATCAAAGCCTCGAATGGGATGAGAGTCAGGCTCAATAAGGGATGTATCCACATTCATCTTATGCAATAGATTAATGCTACACACATTAAGGCCAGAGCCATTATCTACCAGTGTTCGTCTTATAGCAGTGTCATTTATGATAACCACAATCATCAAGGGATCATATTGATGTTGAATTTCAATAGTAGGCAACTCATCTTGAGTAAACACAATTTGAGCTTTAGGATTCATCACAGAGTTAACCAAAGACACTATATTACTAGATGTATTAGGTGGAGGAACATTCAAATCTTTCAAGGCATCTTGTAACATTCCATGATGAGCAGAAGAAGTTTGGATCAAATCCCAAAGGGATATCTTAGCAGGGGTAGCTTTAAGTTGTTCTATGAGATCATAGTCCTTACTAAGCATTTGTGAAATACGAGGAGCTTGAGGAAGAATAGGTTGGGAAGGAGGAAGAGACACTGGAGTAACAAGAGGAAGATTAGGCTGCCTATTATTTCTAGTATTATAAGTATGGGCAACCGCATGATAACTCTCTCTAGTCAGTTGCTTAGCATACTCATAAGGGGTCTTAGTAGAATAACCTCCTTGCACAGTAATAATAGGTTTCTTAGGAGTGCAAAAAGAATCATTAGCATAACCACCTTGAACCACTAAGATAGGCTTATTTAAAGGTTGAGAATTTTGAGAAGGACAAGGACCTTGGATAGTGAAGAGAGGTTTGTTAGGTGTTTCATTCACATGTATCAAATTGATTGAGGATGGTTTAGAGGAATGAACAAAAGTGTTGGAAGAATTGTTGATAGTCTTCTCTTGCACTAAAATCTCATCATGGATTAAATAAATTTTAGGAGAGAGACAAGGGGTAGGCATTGATGTTCTAGTAGGAAAAGTAATACTAGGAAAGGTCATATCATCCTCTATCATCAAAGGATCTACATGGGGAATAAACTCTCTAGGAGAAGGATCAACATTACTCTCTAAAGTCTCACTTTTGAGAGGGAGATCTTTGAAAGAGATGTTAACCATCTTGCTTTGAACTAGGGTATCCTTATGAGTAGAACCAAGTTGAGGAGAGGGAGATGCTTTATTTTTGGAGTGAGAATAATTTAGATTCAAGGAAGGTGAGAAACTATCAAGGGAGTTTTCAATCTTGATTTCATCCCCTTTGGCTAGGGTTCTCTCATGGGGTATAGAATAGTCTACACCTTCTTCTAATGGTTCATCCCAAATAGTGAAGTTGTTGAAAGGAATGTTTGAAGTATTGTCAATTTCGGGAGAGGAGATAACATTGTTTATTAATTCCTCATCCTTAGGAGGGAGAGCATCAATAGATGTGTTAAACTCATCCTCTTTCCTCAAAATATATTCAATATGATCTTTAGGGGAGAGAGAATTAAGGAAATTGCTTATTATTTCATCTTCTTTCTCTAAGGGATGCTTATGGGTAAGACAAACTTTAGGAGAAGGGTATGCATTTATCATTAATTCATCATCTCTAGTGGGAATTTTGTTGGAAAAGGAAATGCCATCACTAGGAAATGTAGGGATAATGTCATCTTCTTGCACAAAAGGATCCTTGTGAAGGGAGTGTTTTTTAGGAGGAAAATGAACATATTTCTCCAAAGATTCATGCTTAGGAAGGAGATCTTTGAAAGAAGTGTTCATAACCTCTTGTTGCACTAACATGCCCCCATTGGAAGGACCAACTTTAGGAGAAAATAAGTCAATGTCCATCAATGCATTTTCACTTAGAGAGGCATCATGTAGGGAAGGTGAAGTAACATTAAGAAATGTGTTTATGATATCATTCTCTTCCTCTAGGATAGATAAATAGGAAGGGCACATTTTAGGAGAATTGTCAAGATCACTCTTAAAGTCTTCATCCTTAGAGCATGGGAGAGTCTCAAAGGGATTGGAAGCAACTCTTTTAGGCACTAAAATGTTGTTATAGATGGGGGGAGGTTCTTTAGGAGAAGGAAAAATTGAAACAAGGGAAGCTAACCCATTATCACATCTATGAAATGAATGCATCATGACAACAATTTTCCTCTTTCAAATGATAACACATGCAAAATAGAAGGAAATGTTTAATTTTAACCAATGCAAGCACTTAGAATGTAGATTTAGAAAATGAAATTTATGATTCAAATGAGTTTGTAAATCAGATTTGAAATTATTGATCCCAATTAAGCTATCCACGAGTTCAACTTTGAATTGAAAAATTAGGGTTTTAGCAAAAATTTCCTCTAAATTTTTGAATCTTGCAAAAAAATCAAAACTTGTAAATACAAATTTGAATTTGAAATAGCATAAACACTCAAATTTGAAAACATAAATCAGAATTAGAGAAGATTGGAGTTCACGTCGGGTTCACCAAAATGTGTGGGGGAAAAAGTGACACTAAGCAAACAGGCCCTAATCTCACTTTCAACCACACACTTGTGGAATACGAAAGAGCCTAGAGGTATCACACAATTGGATACTTCTTTTTGTGGAAGAGAGAGCCACGGGCTACCTATTAGGATTTCTATTCCTTTGTTGTAATTGAAAGATAAAATGATGCAAGTTCAATTCCCAACCCCAAAGTGCAAGTAAGAACTAATAACAATATTGCAGAATTGAACTTAAACAATGGAAAGCTGTAAACACAAGGACAAGACAAGAATGGAAATGCGTACCCGGAGTTAAAATCTAAGAGAAAACGTTCGGGACGGGGGTGCGGGCACCACTGTCCTGATTTTGCACCTGAAACTACTCCGAAAACTACTGTTTTGCAACCTGGAAAGCTGTCAAAAATGCTAAAAACTGCTGTCTGTCAGGAGGACCAGGGCGCCCAGCGCCCCTGTCCCAGGGACCAGGGCGCCCAACGCCCTTGTCCTGGCAGGACCAGGGCGCCCCACGCCCCTGTCCTAGCTTTCTGGGCTGGAATTTGGTGTGAAGTTCAATCTCCGTCTGCTTCCGTCGGATCTACAATTTGCGGCGTCGTCCGAATCCCGAAACCTGCACTTATATCTGAAAAGGTATGGTGGGTGGCTATATAGGGTTTTGCCTTAGTCAAACCCCCGCTTTGGTGATTTCCACCTCCATGAATAGCCAAGTTGTATTGTAAAAGTAGTGTGTGTGCAGACCTTGTGTGTGTGCAAGATCTAAAATGCAAGTAAGCAAACTAGAGCAACCTAGAAAGTAAACCCTAATTGCTTGTAAATGACAATGTAAATGCTCCAAATCAAGATGCCAAGTGATCTAAAGCATGAATGTAATTGACATAATGAGGCTTATGCAAAGACATGAAAACAACATGAAATCATACCCAACCCCAAGGGAGGGGTACAAGCCAATCTTCAGTCGGTGATCCCTTATTGCTCTTCAATGCCTTCAAAGCCCTAAGTGAATGAATGGATTTGATGAATGCTTGGAGGATCAATGTTGAGAGTTGTTGAAGTCTTCAAAGATTTGCTCTTTCACTGCATATGAGGTTCCTGAAAACAAAATTTCGGATCCTTTCAAATGAAGAAAGAGAGCTCTTATGTATGAAACCCTAGGTCTTAATTTCAACTTTTGGCCGACCTAGAGATTGAATCTCCCGCCAATTTCTTGGGGTTAAGCTTTATTTTATGATTGGATCGCGCTCCTAAAATTTCGGGAAAAATGTCCGGGACCATGTGCACGCCGGGCGCCATGGTCCCGACAACTTTTCACCAAATTTTCAGGGCCGTCGGATATGATGATTTTAGAGCGAATCTCGAAGTTACAGGTGATTTCGAGATGTTTTGACCCCCAAAATCAAGCCCCCAAGTTCAAAATAGGACCTAATTAGGGTTTTTGATTAAATGATGTATTGGAAGAATAAAATGAAAGGGGCACACTTTAATGAAAGGGCCCAACTTTATAATGTGGAAGATGATGAAATAGGACCTTAGACCTAATTAATTTAATTAATTAAGTGCTAAAGGGGAAATACAATGCAAAATGCAAAATGCGCCAAGGCGGGTGCTAAACTAGGTGTGAAATTGTACCACCCTAGCAAGTGCGTACAATTTACGATGCTACATGAATATTATTTAATTAAATTGAGGTGATGAAATAGACTATTAAATAATAAAATCATTTAATTAACGTCAGAGTAAAATTAGATAATTGAATAATTACAATTATTTAAATTAAGATTAAAAAAAAATTTCAACATTTGAATTTGAATGAGAAGATTGAAGTTAATTTAGAAGAATAAAGGGGAAAAATTAGTAAAACTAGCACTCGCAAGTGTGGTACAATTTTAGGTGTCTACATTTGCCCCTAGTGTCAGGGCCTTGTTTTCTCACCACATTAGCTTTCTTCTTCCCTCAATTCTTCTTCTTTTTCTTTTCTATTATCAATTTCACTTTGAAGTTGTCCTCTTGTGATATATCTGAGGTCCATATGTCCATCCTATGGCATCCTCCCACTCCTTATCATGACATTCTTTAGATTACTTTGGCTACTCTTTGTAGCTCATCAGTCTAGGATGGTTGATTATTGTCCTGATTAGTATAAAAAATCATGGCCTTTTCGTAGGTAAGTATTGTACGATCTTCATGCCCATAAAATATGCATTTTTGTCTCTTTTTAGCCCAACATTCTAATGTGTAGTGATCAGTTTTACCACAATTAAAACATGTAGAATCATTCCTTCTTATATTTCCTCGACCTCCTAAACAATTTGAATTCTGGTATTTGTATGCCCCTAGCTATTTTGCATGGCACATGCATTTTAATTATCTTGATAGGGTAGGATATGGTAGCCTACATCATCTAACTCTTCCTTAGTGTAGTTATGGTGTGAACAACATTGGTTGCCTCCATTTTATATTGGAGGTCTATTCTTGGGACAATCCTCAATCAAATACAAATCCCATTCTTGGAAAATAACACAATACATAGAGTTTGGTTACACTACCCTTGCTACTATCAATGTTTTTTCTATTATATCCTTTGGATGTAGTCATTTCAGATATGTTCTTCCCAGTTGCAATATGTGCACCATATACATTCTAGTTGTTTAGGCTCAATGGCCCTTATCTCTTGTTGTATTACAAGCCTTTGAACTTTTTCCTACAAATATTCAAGTATTTCTACTTTCCAATCCTTTTTTAGTATCCTCTAGGGATGGGCCTCTATCTGGTAGGCCATAGTAATCAAGTCTACATAATTCTGAAATTCACTTCCATCCAATCCAACTCTGATATCTCTATTCAATCCAGAGATGAACCATTCAATCTTTTGTTTCTTTGTTAATGGTTCTTCTATCTTTCTACATACTTCTTTGAATTTACGATCATACTCCTTTATGTAAGCATTACCTTGTGTTAGGTTCCTCATCTTTGGTACACTTTTTGTAAGGACTGTTCGTGTCCCAAATTTTATCAAGAATTCTTTTTTGATATATCCCATGTTGCTACATGGATGGGATAATTTTTTACATACTGATGCTCTGCAAAAAGGAGGATTGTTAGGATAAACAAACACAAACAACAAACAAGAAATCAATTGTTAGTGTTAGTGTTGGAAATCACAAATTAAAAACTATCCTAAGCAAGCATATCAAGAGAGATACTACACACAAAACAAAAAGCTTAATGAAACTAAGAAATGCAACAAGACATCTCCAAATGCCCTCCACCACGTTTGTAGCTTCTCCTCCCTTGTTCCTCTCCTCTCCAAGTTCCCAAATGAGTGTAGCTCTCAGTAGCTTTTTGCATTATTTTTTGGATGTCTTATGGAGATTCAAGAGTATAAACTAAATGATCATGAAAATCCAAATGTGAACAAGCTAAAATGATATATTAGGAAATGAACTAAGATTAATTTTAGTCCAAAATGACAATATGAGTGATTATGCTAAAATGCTCTCTAAAATTGACTATAGGTTAAATGCATACAAGTTTTCAGGATCTGGATTATGAAGAAATGAGCTCTATTTATAGGTAAAATGGAACAATGGATGGTTGAGATTGAGTAATCTCAACAAGGTTCGGGATTGAAGGGCTTAAGATCCATATGAGGACTTTCAATCTAGTCCCAGGATGACAAATGTCAACATGAGATGGGTTGAGGGGAGAGGGAAGAAGCATTAAATGCTTGACATGACCTGAGGGTTAACTTGGGAGGTAGGGTTAATGTTGAGTTGAGTGAATAAATTCATTATTCAAAGAATAATGCCTTTATCCAATGGATAAACTCTTGCACAAGAGTTAGTGAGGATAACCATGGTCAAAGCAATAAATGCTTGAGGAGACACATGGGTTACATGAGGGTTGAGTTTAGAGGTAAAGTCTCTAACCATGGGAGCAAGTGGATTTAACCATAAGTGGTTATGTAAGAGCCATTAATGGTCATGCAAGAGCCATTAGTGGTTTGGAAGACTTTAGGGGTTAGCTTGTTGAACACATAAAGCATTAAATGTTTTTCAAAGACTTTGAAGGCTTTGAGAAGTGACTCCAAGTTTCTTAGGAATGTGACAATATTTAGGGGATGGATTAGGCTAATTAGGAATGGTTAGAAAGTGATTAGAAGGATCTAGAAGGGGATTTAGGATTGCAAGTGGATTTGATGGGTGAGGGAAAATAGGATTTTAATTAAAATAAAATTAATTTATTTCAACTTGTGGTTGCAACTTGCATTTGTAGGAGAATGCAAGTGGGGGGGATCGTTTAGTGATTTAAATAAATGTTTTATGTATTTATTTAAAAGAGGAAAGGGGATTAAATTAAATAAATAGGATTTATTCATTTAATTGATTGTGAATTTGGTGCAATGAATTAATTAAAATAAATTGAATAATTTATTTAATTAATAGGAGAATGTTTGAGAATGAATTAATTAAATTTTAATTTAATTAACTATTGGCTAGTGGGTTTATTAATCAAATAAATAGTAAATATTCATTTAATTAAAATGGACAGATTTATGTGACTACACATGCCACTCTAATTCATCCTTTCTCAAGGACCCCACAAAGTCCAATAACCTCTCTTTATCCACAAATTTACCTATCTTCTCCCATATTGATCTCAAGATAAAGTTGTGTTCTATTGCTTTGGTGGTATTAGTGCCAAACACCAAAATTATAATGGCTATGTCTATTTCTTGTGAGTTTGTTATGGGATTATGTGTTTCTTTGTATATGATTACTAGTTTGTTTTTTGGTCTCAATTTTACTTTTTTCTTTTCCTTTTTTCTATCATTCTAGGCCTTATTTTCTTTACCCTAATCTCTTGCTAGTTTTATATAAAAAATTGTCTTCCCCAAGTATCTCACTGACTGATCTTCTCAATGGTTCAACAACTAGACCTTGAAGTCATACCTTAGGGATTGGACATCCAACTAAGTAGTTATCTTTCATTATGAAGGTTCATTTATTTATCAACCTAGGGCATATACTTGAAATGGGTCTACAAAGTATATGCACTAGAAAGACTAAAATAGTCACCTTTCCTATTGCTGGAAATGAAATGTTGCTGAAGGAAAATGTTGAAAGCAAGTAATTGAGATGCTTAAAAGGAAAACTAACTATCTTCTAAGAAACAACTAGGAAAGACGGTGAAGTTACAAGCGCTGAGAATCAGTCAAAGTTTGTTGGAACAATAGAGAGAGAATCTAGCGCAACCTCTTTCCTAAATTTACTCCCATTAAGTCTTCAGATAATTCATAACGAACCATCTTCAACCACTAGTTGACTCTTTCAATGACAATCATTGTTGTCTCTTTTACTGGCTAGCAGCTCCATGATCTTTATTGTTGAGAATCTTGGACTGGTTCAACATTCTTCTTTAGTCCTACATGAAATTATTAACATGCACAAATATAGGCCTATTTATCTCTATTAGAGTAACATTCAAAATCTACATGCAACATTACCATGGATATTCCTCATAGCATAATTACCTATTATATTGCATAAAAAAAGGAACATATATCAAACGAGTTCATGTCATATGACCATATTATCAAAACATATAAAGTCTTATCACTTAGCAAAGGTTTTGATCTCAAAAGACATATCTAGACTCCTAATGTCCCAGTAATGACACATAAACATGGATAAAATAGAGTCATTATTTTAGCTCATCATTCCCCCCAACCTAAGGTCTTTCTAGTCCTCCAGAAGAAGATGAAGATGTTGCATTCCTTCCCCTTTCCCGAATCCTGTAAGAAATGACTTAAGCTTGTCCTGAGCCTCCTGTAACAAGGCTCTAATAAAGTCCCTTATTTTTCTCAAGTCTGTCCCATCTAGATTTCTTTGTTGTTTCATCAAATGTATTGGCAAATCTGTTGCAGTCTAGTATTGGCCATAGAAGCATAGGTGGTTGAAAGAGTAATGGAAGTCAATTATTCATTTTTGTCCGACCCAACTGGAGGTACCACAAAGTTCTCTTCAAGCCTGCATAGTAATTATGTAAAGAGAGTGATTTTGCCCTCTTTAATTCCTTTGTAAGACTGTTCCACCTTCTTGCTATGTGGCCTAGAGCTGAATGTGCCTTAGAGGACCTCATTTCTTCAAACTCCTTGTATGCCTCTTCCCTTAGAGCCAACATTTTGGGCCTATAGTCAAGATTATACAACACTCTCTACCAATCATAATAAAGTTTCTCTATCAAGAGGAACTGCATAGTTATGCAAATAAAACTCACAAAGTAAGTTTCTAATTACAACAGGAGAGTCTTGATAAACCAGATCTAAAATTCTTGTGCAGTTCCCAAGGAGTGATCCTGATCTCAAAGAATACTAGACATTTTGAAAGTGAGAAAACATTCCTTTAAATACATTGCATAGACCCTAGGTGGTGATCTACACTTAATGATGTTGGGCACCATGGTCACCACATTGTCTATTTTCCCCTTAAGAGCAACAATCTCCTCATCCCTCTTCTAATGCAACTAACATCCACATGTTTTGATATAGATCTAATGCAACTGAAATCCAAGAAAAAGGATAGGCCTATGCCTAACTACTTGAAGTTTCTATTTTCCTTTCCTTTTCCTCTATTCCTCAGTTAATTGTTCTTTCTCTGCCACTTGTGCATTCACTGGTTCTTGTGCAGGAGTTTCTTTTTGTCCCATTTCATCTTCCCGCTCTCCTGTAGAGGTTGCTTCGTGTTCTGCTACAAGATTATGCTTTATTCCTTCTTGTTGTGATTCCTCTTCAATGGCAAGAGTTTTCTTTTCTGCTATAGGAACTTCCTCTTGTCCTGGAATGGAATCAGTTGTTGCAGGAGCTGCATCTTGTTCCTATTCAATTACCCTCTCCACTGTTTTTACTATATCATCTAACCCACCCATCCCTACTTCATCATAATATTGCTCTTCTTGGGCTTCTTGTTGTTCTTTAGTGCTTCGCTCCTCCTCAAAAGTCTGCTCCTTTTCTGAGCTTCCACTCATGTCAACTCCTGCTCAACTTCCTCCACTTTTCCCTCAAACTTGGGTTTTTAGAAGCTAAGTTTGAAGAATCAATTTGGATAGGTCCTCCAGATTTCTTATTTGAATTTTTCTTGGGCTTCCCTCTAAGCCTATGACTTCTTCTTTGAGGCATAGTCAAAGCACTCCTATGGGTTTTGGTAGGTTTAGATTTCTTTGTAGTTTCTTTGGATCGAGAAGCTATTGCAGGGGATTTTGTGACAACAACCTCCTTTTTGTTTTAGGAGATTTTACAACTTTTTGCTTTCTCCTTTCAGGGGTTGAAGTTTCTTCTTCTAATTCATCCTCAAGTTTCCTTTTTACACCTTTAACACTTGAGGGCCACTTTTATTTCTCTAAAGTCTGTTTAAATCTCTACCTCTACTTTAATCTCTCATGGCTTTTTGTACTAGGGCCTGCCTCAATGGTCTCAGTTGACTTTTTCCTCTTTGCCTGTTTAGGGCTTGAGGTTTCCTCTTCTATCTCAACCTCAGTTGACTCAATCGCCTTACCTTTTTCCCTATGAGGAGAAGCCCTAGTTTTTTTGGAATTTTCCACTAGAACATTTCCACCAGTGGCTGCAAGAGTCAACTCAACATTGCTAGGGGTTACCTCTACTGTAGGAAACTCTACAGCAGGAACATCCTTAGATCTTGAGGCTCCAGGAGTAGTTTTCCTTTTCTTTTTATAAACCCTAGTCTCTCTTTCAGAAGCCCTTTGTTGACCCCTATAATCTTCTGCCCTAAATGCCCGAATTGAGACAAATTCCTCCTAGGATAACTAATAAACTTAAAGTGAATTGAGTGCAAATAGGACTACCTCCCCTCACAGGTCAAATATTTAATTATGTGAACAGTTGCTGCCATCCATTTTTTTGGTAAAGAGATTTTTCTAGCCCCTTTCTTATCAATAATTAATGCACGATCACCAGGTCTTGTGAATTTTGCTTTGGCACTCCTAGCATCCTTAGATTCTAGGTACTTCTCTCCTTCAGCTAGCAAACTTGTCACCTCTGTAATCCTTTCTTCAGTGGCCAGAACTCTCAGACCTTTAACATTTGCTTCATTGTTAGAGAATGTCATGGAAAAATCGGTGACTATATCTTCATTAAAATCATACAGCTTTAGAAAATAATTCAACCATCCACTCTAAACAAATTCTTTACCACATTCTTGGTCTTGCAAAATAGAGGTATGGATCGTAGGTTTGTGCCTTATCAAAGAACCTCCCATTATGCTCTTCCATCTCAATTTTTGCAATACTCTACAATCCTTTGTTTCAACTTCCTACCAGAGTCTCTTGTGACTCACGATCTCTGTCTTTCAAAGAAAACCCTATTTTCACTTCTCAAACCTGAGTGTTTGCTACCTTTCTAGACGAAAATGGAAAAAAATGGCAACTAAAAAGGTGACAAGATAGTGTCATTATGGCTCATATAGGCAGAAGGACAACCTAGAAAGGCAACTCATGCAAACTTTCAAAAATGCATATTTCATAAATTAAAATGTCACTATCACTTTATTCACTTAACTCAAATTTGATTTTTATTAAAAGTGACATAATGACATTTTAAACACACATTTAAAACCAAGGTATTGATGATGTGGAACATGGGAAAGTCAAATCACACTGTGCTCCCCCCAACCAAAAGTGTGCTAGGTGTCCTCACATGGCACAAGAGAAATTATAGGAAGGCTATGCAGAATATACATTGCAATAATGATGCAACTAATGAATGAATCTAACAAGAAATAAATAAAGCATAATTTGTGACATACCTAGAATGATGTGGTTGCATACAATTGTTTAGTTTTCTTTAGCTTATCTGCAGTTAACTTAATGGAAGTGTTGGAAAAGTGGTTGCATGTGGAGTGAGATGGAGTGGAACTGAAGATAAGAAAGTGAAATGGAGTGGAGTACAGAATTTATTATGGATAATTGAATTCCAAAAGCATGGAAGTGTTTATTATGAATTGGCATGGTTGACTAGTCAGAAGGAAGGGCTGAGAGCCCACCTTCATCGGATGCAAGAAAATTGGAGGTTGAAGCTGCAAGAAAATCGGAGGTTGAAGCAAACTAATGCAGGAAATCTGCTTTGGATGAGGGCTTGTGATACACTTCAACCTATTCTAGTTGACTATAAATTTGAATCTTACAGGATCAATTGTTGTGAGTTGAACAACTCCATTCTCAAATACTTGTGATACCTCATATGGGGCCAACCATCTTGTGTGAAGTTTGCCTAGATTGTCTTTGTACCATGAATCATATAGGAGAGCCCAATCTCCTAATTGAAATTTCTTGTCCTTTATGTACTTATCATTCCATCTAATTTATTGGTTTCGCAAGATTTCTATGTTTTGCAAGGTTGTTGTGTTGATTTCATCTGACTCATTAAGTTGCACGATCCTTGCTTGTTGTGTTGTAGTGATATTCATACCCAACTCAACTGTTGTTAAGAGAGTTTTATGCTCAGATTCAATGGGCATCGTTGCTTTCTTCCCATATAGAATTTCAAAAGGAGCGAACCCTATTGTTGTCTTCCAAGATGTCCTATATGCCCAGACTGCTTCCGACTATCTAGTTGTGAAATCTTTCCTATGGATATCTACAGTTTTGGTCAAGATGCTTTCAATGTCCCTATTGGTTATCTCTTCTTGACCATTAGCTTGAGGATGGTATGATGTAGATTTTTGATGCCTGATATTGTATTCATTTACTAATGTTGTAACAAGAGTAGATGTGAACTGTGCTCCTTGGTCTATGACAATTTCTCTAGGGACTCCATATCTTGTGAATATTTATTCATACAGAAACTTGGTAACCTTGTTATCTCTTGCATGTGTCATTGCCTTAACTTCTTTAGTGACATAATCAACACAAACCAAAATGTAAGACTTACCGTTAGAAGGTGGATCAATTGGTCTACAAAATCAAGGCCCCACTTGTCAAATGGTGTTACCACCACTTGAGGATGCAAGGGCATTTCATCTGATTTGGTTGGTCTGCCCATCCACTGGCACTTATCACATTTCTTTGTATACCTAGTTGCATCTTTATGAAGTGTTGGTCAATAATATCACGTGTTAAGTATTTTGATAGTTGTTCTTTTTGCTACAAAATGTCCATCATGGGGTTCATCATGGCATGCATGTAGTATGTCATAAGTCCCATCTTCTCTCACACATCTTCTCATGACTTGTGTAAAATAAGCATCCTGTTGTCCATTTGAATTTAAAACTTTTCTCAACAAGAAGTTTTCTTTCTTTGGGAGTAAAATGAGAGGGTACCTTTTGAGCAACTAAGTAGTTGTCTATATCAACATACCATGGTGTATGAACAACAATGGAGAATAGATGCTCATTTGGAAATGAATCATCCATAATCGGTAAATCTTCATTTGTTGTTAATCTTGAAAGAAAATTTGCAACTACATTTGCCTTTCCCGGTTTGTCTATAATAGTGATATCAAACTCTTGCATCAAAAGAATCCATCTGGCCAACCTTCCTGAGATTGAAGGTTTGTTCATGAGATATCTGATTGTTGCATGGTCAGTATGAACAAAGACTTTATACCCAGTTATATAATGTTTGAACTTATTGAGGGCATAGATGACTGCTAACATTTCCTTTTCTAATATTGTGTACTTAAATTTAGCACCCTACAAGTTTTTGATGACAAAATAAATTGCATGCTCCACTACTATTTCTTTTTGTCCTAAGACAACTCCAATTGCATAATCATATGCATTAGTGTGTATATGGAATGAAAGTTCCCAATTAGGACCTTGAAGCATTGGTGCATGAGTTAATGCTTCCTTCAGCTTAGAGAATGCTTTGCTGCATGAGGTTATCCACTACAATTTTGCTTCTTTAGTGAGGAGTGTATATAGTGGTGTTGCAATTTTTCTGAAATCTTTGATGAACCTCCTGTAATAGCCTACATGGCCTAGAAAACTCCTTACATCCTTATGTTCTTTAGGTATAGGCAAGTTAGAAATAACTTCAATTTTGTTGGGTCCACTTGAATTCATTTGTGAGAAAGATAGTGGCCAAGGACAACACCTTCTTGCATCATCATGAAGTACTTCTCACTATTTAAAGACAAGTTATGGTATTCACACCTTTACAAAGTATTTTATAGGTTACTTAATTCTTCTTCAAAAGTTCCACCATAGATAGTGAAGTCATCCATGTATATCTCCATACAATCATTTGAAAAATATGACAAAAATGCTTATGATTGCCCTTTGGAAAGTAATTGGGGTATTACATAAGCCAAATAGAAGCACAAAGTAGGCATAAGTCCCCCATGGACATGCAAATGTTTTCTTCTTCTGGTCCTCTGGTGCTATTCTTATTTGGTTATGTAGTCACATAAATCTGTCCATTTTAATTAAATGAATATTTCGTATTTATTTGATTAAAAATCCACTAGCCACCAGTTAATTAAATTAATATTTAATTAAATTCATCCCCAAACATTCTTCTATTAATTAAATAAATTATTCAATTTATTTTAATTAATTCATTAAATCCAATTCAAATCAATTAAATAAATAAAATCAATTTATTTAATTAAAATCCCCCTTTTCCTCTTTTAAATAAATAAAACATTTATTTAAATCATTATCCCCACCCCACTTGCATTTTCCTACAAATGCAACTTGCACACATATTTGAAATAAATGAATTTTTATTTTAATAAAATCCTATTTTCCCTCACCCACCAAATCCACTTGCAAAATCTAATCCCCTTCTAGATTCTTCTAAACCCTTCCTAATTAGCCTAAACCATTTCCTAAATATTGTCACATTCCTAAGCAAAATGGAGTCACTTCTCAAATGGCCCAAAGTCTTGGATAACCATTGAAGGTTTTCAACCTTCAACCACCAAAAAACCCCAAAGTCTTTGAAAACCATTAAAGGCTTCCAACTTTCAACCACTTAATTCCCAAAGTCTCCAATAACCATTAATGGTTAATTCAACCCTCCCACATGGTTAAAACATTTGTTTTGACTCAACCTCTACCCAACCCAAGGGTCTCATCAGGTCATTAATGCTTTGACCATGATTATCTCTTAATCATTTGCACAAAGGTTTATCCTTGGATTAACTCCTAATCCAGTGGGTAATCCTAATTTAGGCTTGACCCTTAGCCTTTGGATAACCATGAGGTCTTCTCAGGCCTTTAATGCCTCCAACCTCTTCTCTCAACCCAATCCTGTGTTGACACTTGTCACCATGTCATTGGTGCAAATTGTGCACATGGATCCCCAACTTTCAAGCTTGACCCTTGATTAAACCTTTCAATCCTGGCCATCCATTGCTCCATTTTTCCTATAAATAGAGCCCATTCCTTCATAATCCAGATCCTGAAAACTTGTAAGCATTTAGACTATAGCCATTTTAGAGAGCATTTAGCATAGCATAACTAAATATTGTCTTTTGGTTAAAACACATCATTTTAGCATAAAAATAGCTTTTCATTTCATGTTTAGAGCTATTCTATAAATCTCAATCCTCCATAAGCATCCATAGTGCAAAAAGCTGCTGAGAGCTACACTATTTTGGAACTTGGAGAGGAGAGGAACAAGGGAGAAGGAGCTAATCTCATGCTAAGAGATAGTTGGAGATATCTCATTTGTCTTTACTTATTTAGTTAGATATATTTAGCATGTTTCTTTTAGTGTCTCTTTTGGAATGCCTTCATTGTTTCAGTTTTTGATTGATTAACTCTAACATCTTGTGATTTTGTGTTGTTTGATCAAGAACTAACCTTGTGCCATTTAGGAGGGCATCATTTGGTGAACCCGACGTGAATCGAACACGCAACCTTCTGATCTTCATTTTTGAAATTAACATTTTTTCTTGTTGAAATTGTCACACAGGTCGCGCTTCGGCGCTATTGAACTCGTTTTAGCGCTATTGAAAAATTTCTTTTAGCGCTATTGACAATAAAGTAGCGCTATTGAAAATGTTTCAGCGCTATTGACAACATTCTAGCGCTATTGTCTCCGTTTCAGCGCTATTGACACAATTCTAGCGCTTCTGTCTTCTCGGGATTTTCTTTTCTTTAAGCGCTACTGTTTAAATTAGCGCTTCTGATCACGCAGACTAGCGCTTTTGTATTAATCAGCGCTTCTGTAAAAACACAGAATAGCGCTATTGCGACAGAGTGTCGCCCAAATGGACTTGTAACCGAAAAATCAAAAATTAGGCTTGTGGAAGCCCTCCCCTGTGAGCATTAATTTTCTTAACTTGTTTCTTTTCTTTGTGCAGGTTAACAACACAACAAAAAAAAAAAAAATCACAAAATTTTTTGTATTTAGTGCTTAAAAAGAACTTAAAAACACAAAAAAATAGTTTCATTGTTTTTTTAGTTAGGGATACATTTTGGTTTTGGTGCTTAAAATCAACCAAACAAACTTTATTTCTTGCATCAATTGGGACTTAAAAAAATCACAATCCACACTTCAAATTTTTGGTGCAGTAAAAAGAACAATCCACTTGTCTTCATTTTGGCAAAAACAAATTTTCCTTCATGCAATCGTGTTTTTCATTAAGTTGACCAGGACTTTCAACTTCTAGATTACAAAACATATTGCTTTGAAGTTAAAAAGAACACCATGGCTGTTGGAGCAACATCTCCAAATAGTTAGATCACATTTGCAAATGCTGGATTAAAAGGAACAAGTGTTTTACGTGTTTGGCATGCTTGTGCACAAAAAGTCAGTCGAGTGGTCCTACTTCTAACACACACTATCCTCTCCCTTGGCTCTCGTGGTCCTAGGTGCAAGAGAAAAGTGTTAGTAACGCTCAAAATTTTATCTTTTTAAGAGAGGCCTGCCAAGGGATCGATACTCTTGGGAACGACCTCGAGCGGTAAATCCTTCGAGCCGCTATAGAAATCAGGTGAGAGCGAAAGCTGTAGCCTTGGGTATAGCTGTTCCTACAGTGTAACTGGCCGAAAGGACAAATGGGCCCCACCACCAGTTACAAGGCTCTTAAGTGAGTCACTGCAGAATGAACTTATGTCCAAAGCCATCGAACATGACTAAACACTTTTAAGTAGTAGCCCACCTGTTCTATTGATTGAGAATATTTGAGGTATAATTTAGTGCAAGAGCATAGAAGGTTTTGCTCCCAAGATACTCACCATACATATTTCCTTGAGTAGAAACATAGCTTTTTGAAAAGTCACTTGTGGCTTGATAAAAGTGGTGACTCCCCCATCATAGGGATCATCTATTTGTTATGCTCGTGCAAGACTTAGTATATCACATCCTTACCTGCCACGGCGGGATTCATAAGGTATGTAGTACCAAAGTCGAAGAAATATCAAGATGTGGGCTAAATTTATCACAACTGACCATTTGACCATAGGGATAAAGAGTGTTTGAAGTGTGTTCGTTTTACAGACCTAGAGCAAATTGAGCCGACTTCAGGCTTTGGAATTATACCTTAAAATAAATCAAAAGGAAGGGTCAAAAACAAGTCCAAGGATTGGGTTGATCTAGACCCATACTCATTTGTGCCTTTTTAGGCAACATTCTTGTGTTTGTGTGCTTGCTTTGTTTTCTTGTCAAAAGAAAAATCAGAAAATCACTTTCAAAAACAAAGTACTCATCCAACATCTGTCAACAACCAAAAATACCAAAAACAAAGTACAAACAACATAGAGTCACATCTTTTATGACCATTCTTCACATCTTGCGAAAGAAGAAGTGTCATCAGAATATTACCTTGAAAAGAAGACCATTAAGCTCAAAAGCTTTAATCAAAAGGAGGAAATTCTTCTATCTCAATAGACAAATCTTTGTCTCACATAGAGTCTTTCTACATCGCATGCGTCTATACCTTCAAGATAAAACAAACGAATTTGATTCTGAATCATTAAACCGCAGAGCTTTTATGCAATATAGAGCTCTGAGTTATCACAAAAATCAAGGAGGAAAGATTAATCCCAACTTCTTCCCAAACATCTGTATCACCTACAACACAGCTCGAGAAGTGCCACCAACGCCTGAAAGGGAAGAGATAGAGTTTGTTCCATTTGTAACACAAAGTTTTTATTGAAGTTGAAAACAAAACATCCATCATCTCACTCATACATCATCACTCCATCATCAATTCATCCCAAAACTCTCAAAACATTCAGAGGTTCTTGTCCCAAGATCCCTTTTTAGATATTGCTTGAAATCAAAACACATCACATCACTTTTAGATTGTTTCTACATCTAGGATAAGCTCATCCTAAGAGACACATCTACGCAGGTTAAAACTAGTTCATGAGTGAATCCTCTCATTACTAGGTAGTCAAAATCTGTAACACATCTCAGATTTCTCTACACCTTATCACATCCAAAATCATCAAAACAAACAAGCAATTCAAAGAAAGGAATTTCAGTTACATCTACCTTAAAAGTGCTAGAGATCCCCATACAACACAAATCACCAACCAATCAATCTTGCATTTCATCACCACTCATCATCATCTTCAATCAACTTCAAAACCAAACTTGTAAACAAAATGGCTCAAACCCGATCACGATCAAGGCAACGAGAAATGGAAATTGAGGAAGAAGAGGACAACCTCAATGAATTTCAAGAAGCACTTGGAGGAAATGGGAATGATGAAAACCCAAGTACTCCCACTCCTTCAACAATCGAAAGGGTTCAGCATAACCCTCATTTTAACAGATTATTCGATGAAATACTAAGGAGCAATGCGGATGCTCACTTTTTACGACTTGCTCAAGAAGGAGCCAAACTCCCCTCTGACTTTGATCTTGCCCAATTAAGACAAGCATCAGAAAGACAAAGTCGCCATGAGGAGGAAAGGCATAGAGATCCCATCAGATATAACATCCCTCGAGGTAACCCACCACCTCCTCCTCCTAATGAAATAGAGGTGTTGCGGCAACAAGTTGAGAATCTCACCCAACAACTTCATAGTGGTGTTAAAACCAATCAATTCTCACTTAACGACATCTGTCCCTATCCGTTTGACAGGAATCTTTATATGCCACCCTTTCCACGCGGGTTCGAAACACCAAAATTCGAAAAATATAGAGGAAAGGGAGATCCCCGCGATCATGTCCGAGAATTTCATTCTGCTTGTCTTGAAGTAGCTTATGAGGACACATACTTAATGCGCCTTTTTCCCCAAAGCTTGGGAGGAACAACCACATCATGGTTTTCCCGACTACCAGGTGGCATAAGAACATTTGAGGAACTCATCCAGAAGTTCCTATCTCATTACTCTTATAATATTGAACGCGACATCACCATGGCTGATCTATGCAACACCAAACAAAAACCAGGTGAATTATTCTCAGTATTCCTGCAACGATGGCGCCAAATGTCTAGCAGACGTTCTCTTCAGTTACCTGAATGAGAACTAGTGGAAATTTTCATTTCCAACTTAAACGAAGAAATGGAATTTCACCTGGATGTCAAAGATACCGATTCTTTTAACGATATGATCACCAAGGGTATAAAATGTGAAAGGGCACTCATCAAAAAAGGACTCATCAAAATCTTTAATGAACCCAAAGATGGTCCTCGCCCGCGCTTCAATAGCGATAAATCGAACTTCTGGAACAAGAATAAGAATATCGTCAATGATGGGGTTGTGGATGCTCGGACTGTCCAAAATGCACAACCTGTGGTTCGGTTTGCAGGACAAAATCCTCCACCTCAAAATAACACAAATGTTCTTCCTAATCAAGGTCGCATCACATCTCAGGATGAACCAAGACCTCGTCCACAAAAACAAAAACGCACATACACTCCCTTAGGGGAACCCATTGAAACAGTGATGCGACAACTCATTTCTCAGAATTTGATCACGCTACCTAAGTTATCAAATTATGAGCCTCAAGTCAAACCGGCATGGTGGAGAGATACTGAACATTGTGAGTTCCATCAAGGAAGAGGACATAAGACAAGTAATTGTCATCGATTGAAAGATCTCATTCAGGATCTTATTGACCGAGGAGAAATTGAAATTGAAGGACATGACCCAAAAACAACCAATAATGATCATCAGATGTTCAAAAATCCACTTCCATCACAAGATCAAAGGGGTCCTTCCACGTCCAGACGAGGTCCTGATACCACTGATTATACACAAGCTGCGTATAACTACACTGTCAATCACCTGTATGATGCCAGTGAACAAATTGCAACTATTACCTTCAAAAATCCCACCTCAAATTGCAATGTTGTTACACGTCGCGGCAAAGTTACCATAAAGGCAGCTCCACAAGGCACCACCTCCATCCCAAAGCAATACAATCTTGTGGAACAATTAGACAAAACGCCTGCGCTTATATCCATTTTAGAGCTATTGCGTCTATCACCATCTCATAAAACAATCTTGGATCAAGCACTCCAAGAAGCGTTAGTCCCTGCAAACCTGAACACGGACCAATTTCAAGCCATGGTTGGAAATCTAAAGTCATCACCTTGTCTCACTTTTTCCGAAAGTGACAACTCTTCTTTCCAACAACCTCATAACGCCTCACTCCACATTGAAGGCTTTGTCAACCAACACAGGATCAAGCGAGTCTTGATAGATAATGGAGCAGGCCTAAACATTTGCACACTACAATTGGTCACAGCATTGGGATATGCAATAGAATCAGTGGATCCTCGCAAGAAGATCACCATCAAGGCCTATGATGATGCAGAGCGTTCATCCAAAGGAGCTGTGGTACTACCAATCCGAGTGGGCCCTGTGATAAAACACATAATTTGTCAGGTTCTGGACCTTCCTCTGCCCTATAATCTATTATTAGGGAGACCTTGGATACATGCCATGCAAGCTGTTCCATCTACCTACCATCAATGTATCAAGTTCCCACATAATGGTGCAGAGATCACAATCCTGGGCGATGCAAATCCCTTTGCATTTTGCCATAATATCAACCATCAACCAGAGATTACTGTTCCTAATAATAGGGAAGCCATTTCCTCCACATCATATGTAAATCTCGCCTCTCTTGCCAGTTCAAACACCCCTATACCCAAGCAAGAAAAGCTTAAAATGAAAGTCGCAGAGGAAGCTCCTGGGGAATATAACTTGAGTCAGCTCTTTTGTGTGGGACAAATGCCCACTTCTCCTAGAACACATGGTAAACCACAGCAGTTGCTCCAGCAACCACTAATCACGCCTGCATGTGCCTTAACGCCTTTCATCCTTGGAAAGAGTCAAGAGGAAGAGACACAAGATGAGGACCTAGCAGACTGGATCTACAAAGATCCCATCACCACTGACAAACCGCAAGTTACACTTCCTACAGAACAATATGGCAAAGGCCTCCTCATTATGAAAAGAATGGGGTATGATGGTCAGAGTGCTTTGGGATCCTGCAAACAAGGACGACATGAATCGCTGCTGCCAGAGTTCAAGCCCAAAGGTAATATAGGCCTAGGCTTTGAAAAAGAGATCCTTCCTAAACTCAGATTCAAAGGAAAACCTAGCAAACCATTTTGCCCGCCTACTGCAAAGAGGACACCTTTCATAATCAAAGCACCATCAAGCACTATCCCCACTGCCCCATCAAGGCTCACAACTCCACCGCAACCATCTACAATGCCAATCATCCCACCAAATGAACCAGTAATCCCATCAAGAACACCAATAGCAGCAGCAACTATCTCCGAACCCGCAGCGACATCTATGGCACCAGTAGTTCCAGCAAAAGCCACTGAGTCACCATTACCAATACTTCCAGTGACAGATCCTTTAAATCCCATCACGGTTCCTGCGGCACCGATCACTACAAAGATACATAAACCAATCACACCTGCCGTGTTCAACTCCAAAGACATCCCAGTATGGTATAGCAATCGGATGCTGGAAAGTGATTCAGAGACCGACTCACATGAATGGGAATTTGATTCAGTGCAACTTAACACTTCAGATGAGGAAGACACATCACCACCTCCGCCACGCAAAGACATCCCTGTTTACGGAGAGGCACAGATAAAAACCACTTGGGTACTTGAGTTGGAAACATCTTCCACAGACCCTACGTCTCATCCTACGCCTGATTCTGACAGGGAAAGTACCATCAACTACCTTCACCACACTGTCTTAACCCTCACTGATACATCTCCCGCACTTAACTTAATCGATGAAGTAATGCCCATTATCCACCCTGAACTCATTGAATGGAACCAACCAAATCCCCCATGTCTTGACCTCTTCCAAAATGATGAGGCTATCATTGACTTTTTGGAATTAAGGGATAATCTACCAAGCGGGGATCACAAAGCTGGATTCGCCATTCAACTTAATAGCGCAGCATACTTCGGGGCGGATGCCAAACCCTTCAGCTGCAAAAATATAACAATAAAACATGGATCTTCCAGTGAAAACCACACTGTGGCACTGTTTGATCCGACAAAAGTAAAAAGAAAGAGCGTATCCAATGGTGAAAACCTCTCTGAGGTGCCTGAGGATGAAGGGTTTGACATTCTCCCTGCTAGTACACAGCAGGAACGATCGACAATTCTCATTGAGGAGACTAAAGAATACAATGTGGGGACTCCTGAAAACCCTCATATCATACATCTGGCATCTCTTCTCACTCCAGAGGAACAACCTCAATTTATAGAGTTCTTCCAACAGCGTCAGATCAACTTTGCATGGTCATATGCAGACATGCCTGGGCTTGATCCTGATTTAGTCATGCATCATCTCACAGTAGCAAAAGGAGCCAAACCTATCAGGCAGAAGCTTCGTAAGATGCATCCTCAGATTGCCGTGCTAGTCAAAACAGAACTCAAGAAACTCCTGGATGTTGGTTTCATTAGACCAATTGATTATGCAGAATGGATCTCCAATATTGTGCCTGTCGGCAAACCAAAAGGGGGCATCCGCATTTGTACTGACTTCAGAGATCTGAATAAGGCATGTCCTAAGGATGACTTCCCCCTTCCAAATATTGACATCATAGTGGATCTAACAGCAGGACATGCCATGCTTTCACTCATGGATGGCTTTTCCGGCTACAATCAGATAAAGATCGCACCCGAAGATCAACATAAAACGGCCTTCACATGTCCATGGGGCACATACTGCTGGAATGTAATGTCTTTTGGTCTAAAGAATGCAGGAGCGACCTATCAACGAGAAATGACCACCATCTTCCATGACATGATGCATACTATGATGGAAGATTATGTGGATGATTTACTAGCAAAATCACTCACAAGAGGAGGACATCTCCATATCTTAGAACAAATCTTTGATAGACTGGAACAATATCATGTTCGACTCAACCCAAAGAAATGTGTCTTTGGAGTGACCTCCGGGAAACTTCTAGGATACATTGTCTCAAGCAAAGGTATTGAGGTCGACCCAGCAAAGGTTAAAGCAATCATGGACATGCCACCTCCAAAGAATATCAGTCAGCTAAGGACACTACAAGGACGGCTTCAATCCATCCGCAGATTCATTGCACAATTAGCCGATAAGTGTCACCCATTCACACACCTGCTACACAAGAACATCCGCTTTCAGTGGGATGACAGATGCCAGCAAGCATTTCAGGAACTTAAAGACTATCTCATGAATCCACCATTGCTAATGCCACCAGATCCAAGTAGACCGTTGTTACTTTATATCTCAGCAACAAGTACAGCACTGGGTGTGCTACTGGCACAACATAATGCAGAAGGTAAAGAGTGTGCTATTTACTATATCTCTCGCACACTGGTGGGCTATGAACTCAATTACACGCCTATTGAGCGAGCTTGCCTAGCAGTAATCTTAGCAGCCACTAAACTGAGGCACTATCTATTGACACACAAGGTGCAACTCATCGCAAAGATTGATCCACTCAAGTATTTACTCAGCAAAGCAGCATTGACAGGTCGCTTGGCCAAATGGGTAATGATTCTAAGTGAATTTGATATTGAGTATGTGGACCGTAAAGCTATCAAAGGGCAGGTCATTGCAGATCAGTTAGCCGATGCACCTCTCATAGGTGATCATCCTCTCATTTCCAATTTTCCAGATGAAGAGATATTCATGATTACAGAAGCACAGTCATGGAAATTATACTTTGATGGTTCATACACTAGGCACGGCTCAGGGGCAGGCATTCTGTTTATCACACCTCAAGGTGATAGCATCCCAAAGTCTTACAGGCTCACATTTCCATGCACAAACAACATAGCAGAATATGAGGCTTTGATCACAGGACTCAGGCTTGCCATACAATGGAAATTAAAAGAACTTCAAGTATATGGCGATTCACAATTGGTCATTCGACAAGCAACTGATGAATATCAGACCAAAGATGATAAACTCATGCCATACAAGCAAATGGTGGACACTCTAAAGACATCATTTACTACTATCACTTTTGAGCAGATACCAAGAGATCAGAATCGAGCTGCTGACGCTATGGCTACTATCGCATCTCTCCTAGATCTTCCACAGAATTCAACACGCTACGAGTTCTTGGTAGAACAGCTTTGGATCCCCGCTTATGATATCCCCGAATCCGAAATGATATGTCGCCTTGTCGGTTCTGAATCCCCATGGTACGGTGAGTTCTACACCTATCTCCGTGATCACACCCTTCCTCCCAACCAATCAAATAACCAACGTAAAACCTTCATTCGCCAAACTGCTCGCTATACCATTATTGCCGAAACCCTATACCGACGTAGTCTTGATGGTACTCTCCTTCGATGTCTGGAACAGGATGAGATAACAAAGGTTCTGGAAGAGGTACATGAAGGAATTTGCGGGACTCACTCAAGTGGTCCATCACTAGCCAAGAAGATCATGCGAGCTGGATACTATTGGCCATCTATGGAAAAGGATTCCTACTACTTTGTCAGAAAATGCAAGAAATGTCAAGTTCACGGTGACCTGATACATGCACCAGCACAGGAACTGCAACCAATCACAACACCATGGCCTTTTTGTCAATGGGGCCTTGACCTTGTGGGTAAGATTCATCCATCTTCATCCAATGGCCATAAATTCATTATTACCGCCACCGAATATTTCACCAAGTGGATCGAAGCTGTTCCACTTACCCAAGTCACCGGCAAGCAGATTGCCTCATTCATCCTCAACTACATCATCTGCCGGTATGGTGTACCCATGTCCATCGTCACAGATAACGGTCTTCCTTTCAAAAATCAGGATGTCCGTGAGCTTTGTGAGAAATTTCATATCCAACACCGCTTTTCCACTCCCTATTACCCACAAGGCAATGGTCAGGCCGAAGCATCCAATAAAAACATATTGAGGATCCTAAAGAAGACAGTCAATGATGTCGGTCGTGATTGGCATGTTCAATTGAATCCAGCATTATGGGCATATCGAACTAGCATTCGAACCCCTACAGGTGCAACTCCTTATTCATTGGTCTATGGTGCAGAAGCTATCTTACCTATTGAGGTTGAGATACCATCATTATGAGTTTCCTTGCATAATCTCATCGATGATGAAGCATACAGAGTCTCACGCCTTCAGGACTTAGAGTTACTTGATGAGAAACGACAAGCTGCATACAATCACCTCAAAGCCTATCAGCAGCGCATGAGCAGAAGCTACAATCACCGAGTTAGATCTCATACATTTGAGGTAGGTGATCTTGTTCTTCGAGAAAATCCTCGCAACCAACCAAACAGCGAACATCAAGGCAAGTTTGAATCAAACTGGTTGGGCCCATATGTTGTCACTGCTGTATTCGGGTCCGGGGCATATCAGTTGGCTACATCAGAAGGAGAACCGCTCGCAGATCCACTCAATAGCATGCACCTCAAACGGTTTTATACCTAAGGTATACAGAGCATCAGGCTCCCCTACATATCAGAAAAATACCAAAAACATTCAGAAAATGTCCTGAAGAAAAATACCAAAAACATTCAGAAAATGTCCTGAAGAAAATACAAAAACATTCAAAAAAAGTAAAGAAAAATCATGCATCCAAACAGTGAACAACCACTCCGGTGGCACCTTGGGTAAGTGCGATGGTGAAAACCTGGCAAACAGGTGCCACTCGTAAAGGCAATGGCTCTAGTATCTTTCAGGCTCATTGTGATCACATTCATGCACACATACATCCATCCATCCCAACCATGGCTTGTTATTTGATCTGCAATTAAGAAAGTACTCCATGCGTCTAGCATCCCACCTTTTCATAGTCAGGTCTACAAACTGGGGGCAATACCCTTACCCTCGTGATGGAAGTGGATTCTACATTGTCTTATATATCATTACGCTCTTCATTCAAAGCAATCATCAAAATACCAAAAACATTCAGAAAATGTCTCAACACAAAATCCAAAAACATTCAAAAATATCTCGCAAAAATACCAAAAACATTCAAAAATGTCTCAACACAAAATACAAAAACATTCAGAAAATGTCCTGAAGAAAATACCAAAAATATTCAAAACAATTCAAAATCCAAAAACATCGGAAAACCCATCAAAAATCACACAAAAACATGGCAACACCTTGTACATATTCATCCGATCAGATGCAAAACAAACATTGACAAACTACTCACACAATGACCATTTACCAATCAAACCAAAACAATCGACATCAACAATCCAAACCTGTCTTTAACCAAGGATGTATCCTTCCTTACCAAAACAAAGACAAGATGACATTTTCTTTGACAAGAAAATTCTGTTAAGCTATCAAATACTTGGTTGATTTGTGAGTTCAATTGTTTGTTTATCTGTATCGGAATCTTTTAGCATTGTTTTGTATCGTTTGCGCATTATTTCCGATGAAGTTCTGGGGCATGTACTAATGGTGTCTACGTGGGAAGTTCACTAAGCTACGTGATCCTATGCAAAATGCAGTCATAGATCACTATGGCTTGCTGACTACAGCGTATACCTCGACCATATGGGCATGAGCCATTACCAAGGATCCTTATTCTTTATTCTTTATGTAAATATGCTGTTTGGTTGCAGGTACAAATGCTCATCCTTTGGTTCCTCTTCCTCCAAAATGGATAAAGGTTTTATTTTTTAGTACGGTATGCACTTGTCTCAGGATATGATCAGCCTAAGATCAAGGAGGACGATCCAAGTCATGCACGAAAGGAGATAATCCTTGTCTGTTCCGCAAGCAATACTCTGATCAACTTGACCCTTATATCAAGTCGTTTGTATTAACTTGCTATATTAAAATTCATGAAAGAAATACTCAAGTCATCTTGAATCATTGTGTCAAGATGCTTGTATTCTCTTCCAACATTTTAAAGCTCAATGATGAAAATAGAGCACTATGGATCGTCATTTCACCTCATCTGTTTATATCTTGCATTCCGTTGCATATCACCCATCCATTCATTCATATGTAGGCTTTTATATGCAAAAATGAGAAAATTAAGCTGGTCTTGGATATAAATCACGACCGAGTACTCTGATACATCATCAAGTGCATCATGCAAAGTCTTAAAAACCTTGCATTCCTCATGATCATATCATCCTTGCATTTAGGTGCATCTTGCATTACGTCCATTCATGTCATTTTTCAAAAAATTGCATATAGTTCATTATTGACATTACTTTTCATTTAAAAAATCATTTTCATCAATCATAAATAATTAGATTCATTCATGGGATCAAATTGTCTTTGGTTGTATTACATCATTTAATAAGCATTCCTTTCATATCGATTATCCATTATCATTTTATTAACCTTTTCACCATTTATCATTTGCATACATTTCTTTATAGTAAAAAGATGCATTCATTCATTACTAAGTATCTTTTTATGCTCATTGTAAGATCCATTCACATTGCATTCATTATCATTACATTTAGGTGCAGTTATTATACTCATTAGTTATAGTATCATCCCATTATCATTTGTACTTACAAACATATTTTAAACGCATTTTAGATTCATAAAACACCATTTGTTTACAAAACATTCGTTCATACCATTTCATATATCCATTTTACATTTGCATTCATTTAAAACACATTATCATATAAACATTTGTACTTTACATTTGTTTATCCATCTGCATTCATTTTGACATCATCATATAAACATCTGTACTTTACCTTTTGTTTATCCATATACATTCACTTAACATTTTGTTTATCCATATTACATTCATCTAAACACATCTAGATGCATATCCATACATAACATCATTTATTCAACCATTGCATTGACATCATCACATAAATCATCTCATCATTACATTGCAATAGGAAACCATCAAAATCCTGTTCATAAAATCCAGCATACGCATATTATCATCATAGCGTTCCATACATAAAGCATTACATAACTCAAGAACATATCATCCTGCATTCATATGTCAGTATCTCACATCATAAATCATCATAAAAACATGCATAAAAGAAACATCTCATCAAATGCATACATATACACATATACATCTAAGTCATAAATCATCATCATGCATAAACATCCATACATCATCACATACATATCATCACAAAATGGGATCTCCTCATATATATCATCTCATATATCAGAGTACAATGAAGTCTACAAAATCGGCTACCAAGAGCCATCCACGATACAGTCCAAAACATAAACAATGATACAACACATGTATGCAAAAATGCTCTCTCAGATGCCGCTCTGGCCAGATGCTGTACCTGCCCCACCCCTACCTGCTCCACCGCTGGTACCGGCACCACCTGATCCATCTCTCCGTGGAGGCCTCATCGAACCCCCACTCCCTCCTGCATCTCCTGATCTATCCTGCCGCAAAGGACCCATCACTCCCCCACTGCTCTGCATCCTCTGTGATCGCTCGGATCTGGCCTGCCGCATCTGTGAGTAACTGAGAGCTCGCTGGCTAATCAGTACCACCTGCTCATATAACCCCCGCCAGTACTCTATCTCCGCCTGTGCTCGCCGTATCTCCCTCATAACCTCTCCTGAAGGCCCCTGTGCACCAGTCCGCACTCTCTCCTGCAGCTCTGCCAATCTCTCCACCGCAGTATCTCTCTCCCGCAGCACCACTGTCAGCTCTGACTCACGTGCAAATAGCTGCACATCTCTAGCTGCTACCTCCGCCTCTAATCTCTCTACCCGGGTCTGCAAATAACCTATCATATGCTCCCGCAGATCCCCTGCACCACACTCCCCTATATCCATGGCTGCTGCACCTGTATCACCCCCTCCACTAGGTCCCTCCCCTGCACCACACTCCCCTGCACCACCCTCTCCTGCACCTGTATCCATCGGGATCTCTCTCTCCATCCCCCTCCCACTCAGCTGCACTCCTCCCTGCATCAACGGTCCCTGTGATATCTGCAGAGGTAGTCCACCTCTCCCTCTCCGCTGTCTCGGCATCCCCATCCCTACTCCACCTCCTCCACCACCACCACCACCACCTCCTCCTCCTCCTCCTCCTCCTCCTCCTCCTCCAGCTCCTCCTCCATCCCCTCCTCCTCTCCCTCCTCTCCGTCCCCGTCCCCTCTCATCCTCAAATGCTGGGATCGGCTCCGCTGGATCTGATATCCGTCGGATCGGGTGCGCCGCCCGATACTGTGTATACTCTGCTGTAACCCCTGCATCAACGACCCTCGGTCGTAAATCCCATGGCCTCGCCTGCAGTGTCCGGAACTCTGCCAATGCCTGATCATACGGTAGCACTGGACCCCATGCATACCGCTCTCGAATAACTCGAGCATACTCTCCCGATCCGCTCGGCAGACCCTGCTGCCGTCCAAACTGCCTCATAACCCGTCCTGGCACCTGTCTCTCTACGTGATAAGAGGTCCTCCCAATGAGGAATCGGGTCATAAAACAATACGGCAGTGCCTCAGCATCATCATCCCATGGCTCACACTCCAAGTATGGCCGCCAGATCACTGCATCCAAATCATCTAATGCTCGCCGCCACCACTCTAGCTTCCCCAAGTGGGGCTGGCTCATCATCCCACTATACATGAACATATAGGGCTGGTCCACGGCTCGGAATCTCAGACTCAGTGGTCGAGTCACTGGTAGGTGCTCCCATGCCCACACATGCAGCAGCGTCATGCCTACTGCAAGCGAACCTCTCCCTCTGTACACTACCTCGTGCAACTCCTGGTACATGTGCGCTAGCACGCACGGCCCCCAGGCATATCGGGTCCCCTCTGTCACCATCATCTCTATCACCTGTCCCCATCCGACCGCCAATCCATGTGACCGCCTGTCTGGACACAAAAGTCCTCCCACGATCCCTGACAAAACTGCTGGAAGGGGCTCATATAGTGCCGCTATATCCTCCCAGGCAATCGACCCATCATCAATGAATACGTCCTCATCAAAAATCCTCTGGCAAGACACTGTCCCCCAGGATCGATCATACGTCACCAGCTGCCCTCGAATCGGAATCCGAAGAATACGCCACACGTCCTCCAAAGTCACCGTCATCTCGCCCTGAGCCAGATGGAACGTGCATGTCTCACTGTGCCATCGCTCTGCTAAAGCTGTAATCAGGCCGTGATTCATCCGAATCACGGGCATATGCATCACCTCATAGAGCCCAGTCGCCGCAATGCAATCTATCTCTATCTGAGTCAAATGATCTCGCAACCCCTGTGTCGCGAGGTGGTGCTCGCGTAACTGCAACACGCGTAGATCCTCCTGCACATAGACGTTCATCCAAACACCATCAGTTGTTTTGTTATCAAACTTTCTTAAGTTTAAACCTAGACTATCATCAGATACTTTGATCAAGTATCTTCGAGTCTCAACAGGTAAGCAATCATGGCCGCCTAGACTTCAACAGGCATTTATCCTAACCAATGACCTAAAGTCTCATCGGGCTGCTATGGTTCAAAACAACTCCCACTTCACCTCACCATCCATCAATCGTTAGGCATCCGGAGTTTTATTTTGTCCGAAACTGGGGCATCTTGTTATCCTAAAGCAAAAGCGCTATTTAACCTACAAAAGCGCTCATTCTGAACAATAGCGCTACAACAACATTAATAGCGCTCAAACAGCCCTACAATAGCGCTACAAAAATAAAAGCGCTAAAACCATTCTACAAAAGCGCTATTACAAACCAATAGCGCTCAATTAACTACGCCATAGCGCTAATTAATCAAAAGCGCTAAAACCGCTATGCAATAGCGCTACTACACATCAATAGCGCTCAATTGACCCTACCGTAGCGTTAATTTCTCAAAAGCGCTCAAACTTGCCTACAAAAGCGCTAAATAAACTCAAAAGCGCTAAAACTAGCCTACAAAAGCGCTATTGCGGCACAATAGCGCTAATTCATGGAGCAACAGCGCTAAAAACCTAGTTCCAGCGCTCTTGCTCCGACTTGACTTGGATTCAGCTAAAAACGTATTAAAAATGCATGAAAAGTGAGTTTTCGAATTTGCGTACCGCTGGTCCATAGTCGGCTGGGCGCTGGTACCGGCGGACTCGCTCAAATCGGTGCTCGGTGATCGAAAACGGCATCGTCGCTCCTCCTTGCTCTTCCAAATGTCACTGTCAGAGCTATAGTTTTCAACTGGTCGCGGTCACAAATGATCCTATTTTCACCCCTTTCACCCCATTTATACCCCCCGACGTCACCGTAACTTCGCCCTGCTCATCGCCGTGGTCCCCGTGAACTTCCCGAGCCCCCCATTTCTCCATGTTTCCCCCAATTTCTTCTATTTTTCCCCAGTATACCTAATTTCTTCTATTCCACCACCCTGCCAATTTTCATTCTTTTTCGAGAGATCGCCCGATTTTTCAAAATTTTTCGGCCCATCTCTCGAGGGGGCATACCACCCATTAAATTAACATTTTAATGGGGCATTTCTTCACACCAGTTTTTCTTTCTTTGAAACGATGCGATAAACTGCACCGTCTCAAAGAGGGGCAAATGTAGTCACATAAATCTGTCCATTTTAATTAAATGAATATTTCGTATTTATTTGATTAAAAATCCACTAGCCACCAGTTAATTAAATTAATATTTAATTAAATTCATCCCCAAACATTCTTCTATTAATTAAATAAATTATTCAATTTATTTTAATTAATTCATTAAATCCAATTCAAATCAATTAAATAAATAAAATCAATTTATTTAATTAAAATCCCCCTTTTCCTCTTTTAAATAAATAAAACATTTATTTAAATCATTATCCCCACCCCACTTGCATTTTCCTACAAATGCAACTTGCACACATATTTGAAATAAATGAATTTTTATTTTAATAAAATCCTATTTTCCCTCACCCACCAAATCCACTTGCAAAATCTAATCCCCTTCTAGATTCTTCTAAACCCTTCCTAATTAGCCTAAACCATTTCCTAAATATTGTCACATTCCTAAGCAAAATGGAGTCACTTCTCAAATGGCCCAAAGTTTTGGATAACCATTGAAGGTTTTCAACCTTCAACCACCAAAAAACCCCAAAGTCTTTGAAAACCATTAAAGGCTTCCAACTTTCAACCACTTAATTCCCAAAGTCTCCAATAACCATTAATGGTTAATTCAACCCTCCCACATGGTTAAAACATTTGTTTTGACTCAACCTCTACCCAACCCAAGGGTCTCATCAGGTCATTAATGCTTTGACCATGATTATCTCTTAATCATTTGCACAAAGGTTTATCCTTGGATTAACTCCTAATCCAGTGGGTAATCCTAATTTAGGTTTGACCCTTAGCCTTTGGATAACCATGAGGTCTTCTCAGGCCTTTAATGCCTCCAACCTCTTCTCTCAACCCAATCCTGTGTTGACACTTGTCACCATGTCATTGGTGCAAATTGTGCACATGGATCCCCAACTTTCAAGCTTGACCCTTGATTAAACCTTTCAATCCTGGCCATCCATTGCTCCATTTTTCCTATAAATAGAGCCCATTCCTTCATAATCCAGATCCTGAAAACTTGTAAGCATTTAGACTATAGCCATTTTAGAGAGCATTTAGCATAGCATAACTAAATATTGTCTTTTGGTTAAAACACATCATTTTAGCATAAAAATAGCTTTTCATTTCATGTTTAGAGCTATTCTATAAATCTCAATCCTCCATAAGCATCCATAGTGCAAAAAGCTGCTGAGAGCTACACTATTTTGGAACTTGGAGAGGAGAGGAACAAGGGAGAAGGAGCTAATCTCATGCTAAGAGATAGTTGGAGATATCTCATTTGTCTTTACTTATTTAGTTAGATATATTTAGCATGTTTCTTTTAGTGTCTCTTTTGGAATGCCTTCATTGTTTCAATTTTTGATTGATTAACTCTAACATCTTGTGATTTTGTGTTGTTTGATCAAGAACTAACCTTGTGCCATTTAGGAGGGCATCAGGGTATATCCACTAAAACCATCTAAGAATGAGAAATATTTCTTTCCCGATAAGGAGTCCAACAATTGGTCAATGAAAGGTAGAGGGAAGTGATCTTTCTTGGTTGCAACATTAATCTCCCTATAATCTACACAAACCCTCCACTTTCCATTTCTCTTAGGAACAATGACCAAAGGTGACACCTATTCTGTTAGCATTTGGCATTAAAACAAACAATGGGAGATTGTTGGCATTTCAATAAGGATATTGAGAAGGTTGTTGATGATTATGGATATAACTGATTAAGGATGTTTACTGTCTTGATATTATTATTTTGTCATTAATGTCAAGAAATTGATTTTCTAATTCAGTATGATGTTGCCATATCTTGAGAAGTATGATTTGAAGAGTATAAAGATGTCGGTAAAAGACACAAAAAGAATATGATGAATAAGGGGATGAATAAGGTATTCAATGGGCAACTATTACTGAGTCAAACAATGATGAGATCATGATGTTTAGATTGTTTTAACATCATACATATGTTATAAATTGTAAGGTTAATACTATACTATGTTACCAAGCAAAGAACCTAGTCGGTAAACCCTAAGGTTATCGCTATCGGTTAATGAAGGCAGAATGTCTACCGAGTGAAGTTTAGTATTTACTGAGTTGTTACCGAGTTGTAACCGAGCTATAACAGAAAACATTAAATGGTTACATGCGTTATTTAATGAAGGAAGCTGATGAGCTAGAACTGATTAAATGATTGGTATGTCGTGCATGAAGTTTGTTAATGAATCTATGGCAAAGGAAAATCGACATGAAGATCTACAACTCATATTGAACTGCAATACCCTAACACAAGTTCCAAGAAATGTATGCAAGTTCCAAGGCGGGGTAAAATGTTTTCAGATTGAAGGATACATTGAACCTGGACATGAACCTGGACAAGATTGAAGATCTGATGGCTATGATTAATCATGGGAAATGTGATCAAGGAGATTAAGCGGTTAGCTAATTGTTTATAAATAGGGAACTATTGATAAACAATGTATGCAGGCAAGTGTATGCACAGGGATGCTACATAGTGATTACCGAGCACAGAAGCTTGAAGACCTGTTTGAATAATAGAGTATAGAAGCCCAGCAGATGGACAAGA
The DNA here is from genome assembly GCF_030272615.1 of Cryptomeria japonica. Classification (NCBI taxonomy): domain Eukaryota; kingdom Viridiplantae; phylum Streptophyta; class Pinopsida; order Cupressales; family Cupressaceae; genus Cryptomeria; species Cryptomeria japonica. The sequence continues at coordinate 314,740,611 of NC_081407.1, forward strand.
TTAGTTCTATGTCTAGATTGTATTGAGCAAATAAGAATCCACTTTAGCATTTTAGATGTGAAGTTGTAGATAGATTTTTATTACTGTTATTTTGTGAAAGTGACAGAAAATCTCTTAACCAAGTGGACTTAACAGTCTTATTTGTAAAACCCTCTAGCAAGGTGACATTCTCATTGAGTGTTTGAAATCCTTTAACAAGGTCACTTCTAAAAAGGTGAAGATCCTAACAGATCTGAGGGAAATCCCTTAACCGAGTCACATCTACCAATATGTTTGTAATCTTTAACAGGATTTGCTTTTAATCGAGCATACTATAGAAGAGAATATTTCTTAGTGGATCCGAAATCCCACAGTGGTTTTTCCCTATTTGGGTTTCCACGTTAAATATGGTGTTATGAGGTTTATGATGTTTATATGCTTTTGAGTTTGCATTTTTAATAGTTTTGGTTATATTACTGAAGTATATGTTACCGAGGTTGAATCTGATGTTTTTATGGAAGATTAAGTTTGTATGATTCACCCCCCCCCCCCCACCTCTCATCTTGTTGTCTATTGGATCTATACTTATATTACATATCAGAACTATCAATTGGTATCAGAGCATTGGACTCTGGAAGAAAATTTTAAAGGCACTTGAGTTAAAGATCCAAAGATGTATAAGAGGGATGCACCGAAGCTGAACAAGTCAAGTTTCTCTACATGGCAGAAAAGGATGAAGTTGCACCTATCAGGAGTTGGAGAATATGATGTATTTTATCTGGAGAATGATTTTGTTACACCGAGCACCTATCCATTGACTATGGAAGAAATAAAGGCTAAGCAAGAACATATCCAAGCAATGATTGAAATAACATCTGCATTGACCGATTCAGAGTTTAATGACCTAGAAGGCTACAATGATGCAAAGGCTATGTGGGATAAGCTCATATCAGTATATGGAGGAGATGAACATGTTCAAAGAGTAAAAGTAGATAGTCTAAGAGGACAACTTGAATGTATGAGGATGAATGAAGGTGAGAACATAACTTAGTACAGTACAAGACTAAAGGAGATTGTCAATCAAATCAAAGGAGCAGGTGGAACTATTGAAGAAAAGGATATAACAAGTAAGTTGTTCAGAACCCTTCTACCGGCTTATGCAATCCGAGTCTCTGCAATCAATGAATTGAGGTTTGTACTTAATATGCCAGTTTCTTTAGATGCTACTATTGGTAAGCTACATGCATTTGAGTTAAGTAACTTTGATAACAATGGATCTTCGGTAAATAAAGTTGAATCTGCATTTAGTTCTTTTCATCTTGATGAATCTAATGATTACAATGAAAGAAAGTATAAGTACTCTGAAGGAGATCGTAGTGGAGCAAGTGAAAGATTTCGTAAGAACATGGAAGAAGTACACAAACTGTATGAGGAAATCAGAAAGAAAGAAGAGTTTGAAGAACTATAAGCCAAAATGTTACCGAGAGGCAAAGGTAAGTATAAAGGAAAACTACCTTTGAAATGTTTCAATTGTGATAAGATGGGACATATGGCTTCTCACTGTCCTGACAAAGATTCTACTGAAAAGAGACATTACCGAGATGATAGACAGAAAGACAATCATTACAAAGGACACCGAGACTCTGGAAGAAGAGATAGAAAGACATGCTTAATAGCTGATGAGGAATCCAATGATGATAAATCAAATGAAATTGATACAGAGGAAGTAGTTTATGTGGCTATCAAAGATGGATCAGATGAAGAAAGGTATAAAGAAAAAGCCCTAATATCTCACATAAATACTAATGATTCTTGGATCATAGATAGTGGATGCTCACATCATATGACAGGAGATAAACACAAGTTTGTTATGTTAGAAGATTATGATGGAGGCTATGTTAGATTTGGTAATGATGCACCATGTCCGGTGAAAGGTAAAGGATCTATAACACTTCTTGACAATGCAAGATGCAATGATGTTTATTGGGTTGAAGGTTTGAAATATAATTTGTTGAGTGTAGCACAACTAAACAATAGGGGTTACCGAATAGAATTTCAGAAAGGAATTGTCAAAGTTCATGACAAGAATGGAAAGTTAGCTGCTACCCAGACACAAACAAGAGGTAACACATTTCACCTTGACTCAACTCGGAATAAATGTTTGTATGCAAAGATAGATGATACCTAGTTATGGCATAAAAGGTTTTGTCATGTAAATTTTGATAATCTGATCAAAATAAGTAAGAAGCACCATGTAAGAGGTCTACCGAGTCTTGAAAAACCTAAGAATGCTATGTGTCGAGGATGCCAGATGGGTAAGATGACAAGATCAAGCTTTACAAGTAAGTCCTACACTTCTAAGGGAATTTTAGATCTTGTGCACACTGATCTTTGTGGTCCTATGAAAGTTCAAAGTTATTATGGTGATAAATATTTCATATTATTTGTGGATGACTATTCAAGGATGATGTCAGTAATGTTTTTAAAAGAAAAATCATAAGCTTTTCAAATGTTTAAATGGTACAAGGCACGAGTTGAAAATGAAACAGGAAGACAACTGAAATGTCTTAGATCAGATAGAGGAGGAGAGTTCACATCTGATGAGTTCAACTTATTTTGCAATGATCATGGTATTAAAAGACAAGCCTCTGCACCGAGAACTCCACAGCAGAATGGAATAGCTGAGAAGAAACAGATCTATTGTGGATTGTGCTAGAACACTGATGATTGAAAAGAAAGTGCCACAAACATTTTGGAAAGAAGCAATAAGCACAACTGTTTACACCCTGAACCGAGTACAACTGAAGAAAGGTACTTTGAAGACACCATATGAAATCTGGTATGACAAGAAACGTAATGTAAGTTATTTTAAAATCTTTGGAAGTAGATGCTATGTGCACAAAGATGATAGAAATAGCAAGTTTGATCATAAGAGTGAAGAAGGAACATTTCTAGGTTATTCTTCTAGAAGCAAAGCATTTAAATGTCTAATCAAATCATCTAACAAAATAGTAGAAAGTGCAAATGTGAAAATTGATGAATTTGCAGAAAGAAATGATGAAAGAAATTCCAAAGAACCAGAAGACTATGATGAATTTGTCTATGTTCAACCGACAAGTCTTACCGAGAAAACTGTTGAAGAAAATGAAGAGAATATCTAGTTACCAAGTGATGAAGAAGATCACACAGAGCCTACCGAGCCTATATTAGCCAAGTATGTCAAAAGACATCATGCACCAATTCAGATTATAGGAGATAAGGATGATCTAGTGATGACAAGGAACAAACTGAGACGGAACACATGTTTGATATCTGAATTTGAACCGAGAATAGTGAAAGAGGCATTTAACAGTGAAGATTGGATAAATGCTATGACAGAAGAGATTGATCAAATCAAGAAGAATGACACATGGACACTAATCCCAAGACCAAAGGACAAAAATGTAATCGGTACAAAGTGGATTTTCAGAAACAAGCTAAATCAAAAAGGAGAGGTCATTCGAAATAAAGCAAGACTAGTTTGCAAAGGTTATGCTCAAGAAGAAGGAATTGATTATGGTGAAACTTTTGCACCTGTGGCTAGACTTGAAGGAGTAAGAACATTATTGGCATATGCTGCTTTCAAAAACTTCAAGGTATATCAAATGGATGTCAAATCTGCATTTCTGAATGGAATATTAGAAGAAGTTTTTATTGAACAACCTGAAGGATTTGTTGAAGACAATAATAAAGATTAGGTGTGTAAATTGAACAAAGTTTTATATGGTTTGAAACAAGCACCTAGAGCATGGTATGAAAGATTGCACTCTTATTTGATTAAGATTGGTTTTATAAGGATAAGTGAGAACAACAATATGAACATGAAGAATGATGAAAATGGAATACTGATCTCAACCATATTTGTTGATGATATAATATTTTGTGGAAATGACTCTTTATGCAAGAACTTTGGAAATGAAATGAGCAAAGAATTTGAGATGTCATTTATCGGTGAGATAAAGTATTTTATAGGTTTACAGATACTGCAAATGAAAAATGAGATTTTCATTACTCAATCCAAGTACATAAAGGAAATCTTGAAGAAATTTGGAATGGAGGATTCAAAACCAGTAAGCACTCCTATGACTACCAACTGTAAATTATCAAAGAATGATGAATCTACATTTGTTGATGAGACACTTTACCGATCCATTATTGGAAAGCTACAATATGTTGTTCACAACAGACCAGACATTGCACATGCAGTAGGTATAGTTGCAAGATCCTCTGCAGATCCTAAGGAAACACACATGACAGCAATCAAAAGAATTTTTAGATACTTGAAAGGCACAGAGGATTATGGCTTAGTATATTAGAAAGGAAATGATTTTGGTTTAAAAGTTTATACTGATGCTGATTGGGAAGGCAACATTGATGACAGGAAAAGCACAAGTGGAGGAGCTTTCTTTTTAGGAGAAAGACTAGTGAGTTGGCTTAGCAAGAAACAAGGATGTGTTTCACAGTCAACAACAAAAGTTGAATACGTTGTTGCAGCATTGAATTGTACCAACATTGCATGGATCAAACAACTATTGGAAGGAATAAATGAGAAAGTTACTGAGCCAATAACTATATTCTGTGGCAATACTAGTGCCATTTACATTTCAAAAAATCCTGTTATGCACTCTAAGACAAAGCACATCTCTATCAAATATCATTATCTTAGAGAAGAAGCTCAAGAGAAGAAAGTGGTGTTGGAGTATGTTAGCACAAAGGAACAAATAGCAGATATCTTCACCAAGCCACTACCAAGGGACACTTTTGAATATCTCAGAAGTAAGTTAGGGGTCCTACCCCTATCTTCTACTCATTGACCAAGTTTGGTGAAAGCATCAATCCGATGACTCTATTGAATATCTTTTAGGAGTTGATGCTGATTTACACACTTTAGGATGTTTTCTAAAGGTGTATAGGAAATATTACAGGAAACAATACAGGGAACAGGAATTGAAGACAAAATGCTCTGACCGAGACTGAATTGGCACACAACAGTAGACAATCACTTCATACATGAAGAAATTATGTTTTAGTTCTTTACTTTTTGGCATTGTTGTCAAAGGGGGAGAAGACTGGAGAAAACTGAGAAGACTAAAGAAGATTGAAGGAAAAAGAGGGAGAAGACTGGAGAAAAGAGGAGAAGTCTAATGTATGGGGGAGAAATCTGTTGACAACAAGAGAGCATTTCAGCATTTCAGAATCACAGCAATCCAAATCTTTTTAAGGTCAAATCAATTGGTTTTGCCATCAATGCCAAAGGGGGAGATTGTTAGCATTTGGCATTAAAACAGACAATGGGAGATTGTTGGCATTTCAATAAGGATATTGAGAAGGTTGTTGATGATTATGGATATAACTGATTAAGGATGTTTACTGTCTTGATATTATTATTTTGTCATTGATGTTAAGAAATTGATTTTCTAATTCAATATGATGTTGCCATATCTTGAGAAGTATGATTTGAAGAGTATAAAGATGTCGATAAAAGACACATAAAGAATATGATGAATAAGGGGATGAATAAGGCATTTAATGGGCAACTATTACCGAGTCAGACAATGATGAGATCATGATGTTTAGATTGTTTTAACATCATACATATGTTGTAAATTGTAAGGTTAATACTATACTATGTTACCAAGCAAAGAACCTAGTCAGTAAACTCTAAGGAACCTAGTCGGTAAACCCTAAGGTTATCGCTATCGGTTAATGAAGGCATAATGTCTATTGAGTGAAGTTTAGTATTTACCGAGTTGTAACCGAGCTATAACAGAATACATTAAATGGTTACATGCATTATTTAATGAAGGTAGCTGATGAGCTGGAACTGATTAAATGATTGGTATGTCGTGCATGAAGTTTGTTAATGAATCTATGGCAAAGGAAAATCAAGATGAAGATCTACAACTCAGATTGAACCGCAATACCCTAACACAAGTTCCAAGAAATGTATGCAAGTTCCAAGGCGGGGTAAAATGTTTTCAGATTGAAGGATTCATTGAACTTGGACAAGATTGAAGATCTGATGGCTATGATTGATCATGGGAAATCTGATCAAGGAGATTAAGCGGTTAGCTAATTGTTTATAAATAAGGAACTATTGATAAACAATGTATGCGGGCAAGTGTATGCACAGGGATGCTACATAGTGATTACCGAGCACATAAGCTTGAAGACCTGTTTGAATAATAGAGTATAGAAGCCCAGTAGATGGACAAGATTAGTTCTATGTCTAGATTGTATTGAGCAAATAAGAATCTGCTTTAGCATTTTAGATGTGAAGTTGCAGATAGATTTTTATTATTGTTATTTTGTGAAAGTGACAGAAAATCTCTTAACCGAGTGGACTTAACAGTCTTATTTGTAAAACCCTCTAGCAAGGTGACATTCTGATTGAGTGTTTGAAATCCTTTAACAAGGTCACTTCTAACAAGGTGAAGATCCTAAAGATCTGAGGGAAATCCCTTAACTGGGTCACATCTAGCAATGTGTTTGTAATCTTTAACAGGATTTGCTTTTAACCGAGCATACTCTAAAATAGACCCACAATGGTTTTTCCCTATTTGGGTTTCCACGTTAAATCTAGTGTTATGAGGTTTATGATGTTTATATGCTTTTGAGTTTGCATTTTTAGCAGTTTTGGTTATATTACTGAAGTATATGTTACCGAGGTTGAATCTGTTGTTTTTATGGAAGATTAAGTTTGTATGATTCACCCCCCCCCCCCCTCTCATCTTGTTGGCTATTGGATTTGTACTTATATTAAGTATCAAAACTATCACATTCACTATCAGAGATAGGATATATGAATCCCGCATTTAGTATTTTTTGCAGTTCTTGCTTATTTATTTCCCTTAATGCAAGGTTGATTCTTCTCTAAGGTTGCCTCATTGGTTTACAGTCTTCTTTGATGTCGATTATGTGTGTGCACAACTTAGGATACATAATCATTTCATAAATGTGTAGTCCCATGCAAATGCTTCCTTACAAGACATTAATACTCTTGTTAGAGACATGGTTTGATCTTGAGTGAGGTTACTATTAACATTCAACCATTTATCTGGAGTCACTTCAACTTTCTTAATCAATTCATTTATAGATGTTCTAGGAAAGTGTGGCACTTGTATTTCATGCGGAAGTAGTTTATGCAGTAGGTTTGTGGCTGCAAGAGATCCTGCAACAGAAGCTGGTAGTAACAGTTGTAAGGGACACGTATTTTCTACATTATAGTCATCAGTTTGATCAAGGACTCCATATTGATTTATCAAGATATTGGAGAGAACACCCTCCTCTTCCTGAAGCTATGGGAAGGGGTCCCTTCTTATCATCATCAACTGTTGTATTGTATTGACTTCATTAGACTCTTCCTCTATATTTGGCCAAACTGGTTGCTCTTGCTCAAGTTGAGGTTGTGCATGTGGGTATAGTGCAAGCTTTTTAGTTTTCATCCCATCTAAGATGGTCATGTCCCTTGACCTACATCCTATGAAGGCATCCATTGTGGCTAACCAAGGTCTACCCAAAATGATAAGGCATCCCCCCAGAGTTACTTTAGGTGAGAGGATAACAAAGTCAACTAGATATTCCCAGACATCTAGTGTTACAATAAGGTCTTCCACCATACCGTCTGGTTTAACAATAGGTGTAGATCTTCGGTTAGTGATGTTGAGTTTCTGCATCACATCCTTTGTCATGACATTTATTGCTGCCCCTAAGTCAATAAGAGCATTCTGAACTTGAACTCCATTAATGATTATTCCCACAAAAAGACTCCATGGGCCTGAATACTTAGGTACACAAAGTTTTCCTAGTATAATATCTACTAACTGGCATACAACATGGACCATCTGTGGGTCTTTCCTCTTTCTTCTTGGTTTCTTCAAACAAGCTTCTTTAATTGTTTTTCCATATATTGGAACGCCTTTTTATTGCTTGAAACAAAGGGATCTTAACACACACGTTCTTTAGTTGGTCCACAATATCAAACATGGGCTCTTCTTTTACTTTTGTTGGCTCTACTTCCAATCTTTGGAGAAATGGAGGTGTAGTGTCTAGTTCCTATTGCACCGTCCTTGATGGAATAGGTGAAGTCGTCTAACTTTGTTGAATGGGGTCTTCTGCAGGCATCTCAGTTATTACTAGAGGCGAAGATGTCGGAAGAGTTGTTCTTAACCTTAAGTGGATGCTACTAATACTAACAACATATGCAGGATATTGGTTTGGATCAATGGCATAAACCTACTATTGTTATGGTTGTTTATTGTTAGGATTGGGCATATGTTGAGCTGGCAACTGAGTAGGTTTAGGTGGAGTAGTAGAATTTTGATTAGGTGGTAGCATTAGAGCTTGTTGAGGAGGCTGAAGGAAATCGGTGGACTGATTTGGCCATTGTTGTCCTCCTCTCCACTGAGGTGTTTGTTGCCAGTTTCCTCGAGGTGGTTGCTAGCCTCCTTGATTTTGTTGCCAAGGAGGGGCAGAGTTTTGATAATTAGTCCATGCATTTTGGGGGTTATTCCAATTTTGTTGAGGAAAATTTCCATAATGAGATGGATAAGGATTTTGCCACTGATTATTAGGATTATATGAATTTGAATAAGGACCATTAAAGGATAATGGAGCAGATGGCATACCTTGTCGTGGAGCCCATGGTCTCCTTTGTGCAACATAGAAGATTTGGTCCTCCTCTCCTTCAATAGGTTTGAACTCCAATGGAGCATGATTGTTTTCAATATTTGCTATTGTCTTGCACTTGCAGTGCCTCTTCTTTTGCCTGCATTGAGGGCAATATTCAACTAAAATTGTCTTTGCCACCTCATGTGTTTTCTTTACCTGAAGTGTGTCCAGATGGGTGGCCATGTTGTTGATAATATCTTGCTTGAAGCCAGACAGTAAGTGGGTAATCTCCATCCTTGAAACTCCATTGGTAGAAGACTTCCCCTTGGTGGTTTCATAATCTCTACCTTTCTTTATAGTTGCTCAGGAGTAGTTCTAGCATATCTTCTTAATATCTTCCCAAGGAACTTGAGTGATTTCTCCTCCTCCTATTCGGCCTAGGGCGTCAGTACAACTATCATTGATCCCTCTGAGGAAAACAACTTTTGACACTCTTGGTTAAGAGTATGGTTTGAATTTTTCTTTAGGTAGAGCAAGAACCTTGAGATGTAATCCTCCAAATTTTCATCTTCCTTTTGCTGCATCCTGAAGATGTCATCTCCCCTATTACCACTTCTACAATATTTTTGTATTTTTCAAGAAATTTGGTTTGCATAGCTTCCCAATTGTCAACAACATCTCTCCCCGGACTCATAAACCATCTTAGAGCTCCTTCTTTCAAAATAGCAGGAAACAACTTGAGACTATGAGCATTAGTGGTGTAATCATAGCTTTGACAGAGAATGTCATATTCGAACAGAAAGGTATCTGGGTCCTCTATTACAAGCCCATAAAACTTAGGGAGAACTGAATCAGGGATATTCTTGAGGTTGTTATTATCATGTTGGTCGATGATAGGGAATTCAAAGGTAGCTGGGTTAGGTTGGTTTTGTGCAACATCAACCATCCTTGCTTGATAAAGTATCAAAGCAAATGGGTTTTCAATAGGTTCTTGGTCAACTGGATCTTCAAATTTGGCAAATAACTCAGCTAAAGGGTTTATATCTTGGTCTCTATCTTCAAATAGATTATAAGCTTGCTCAAAATGATTGTCAGGATAAGGGTTGTTAGGAAGAAACCTCCCTAGAGTGTCTCTTCTCCTTGACATATAGTAGTATTCAAAAGTAATTGTAGGTCATTTCTCTATGAAGGTAAATGGAAATAAAAAATTTAAGTACTGAAAACAAAGTACAACTATCAATAACTACAAAGGTTTCTAGTTTTAAACCATCCCCGACAACAATGCCAAAATGACTGATCTTCTCAATGGTTCAACAACTAGACATTGAAGTCGTACCTTAGGGATTGGAAATCCAACTAAGTAGTTATCTTTCATTATGAAGGTCCATTTAGTTATCAACCTGGATCGTATACTTGAAAATGGGTCTGCAAAGTATATGCACTAGAAAGACTAAAACAATCACCTCTCCTATTGCTGGAAATGAAATGTTGCTGAAGGAAAAGGTTGAAACCAGATAACTCAAATGATTGAAAGGAAAACTAACTATCTTATAAGCAACAACTAGGAAATACACGACTTTATCCATGATCAACAAACAAGATCCTACTCAATTTGTAGTGGTTGCAGGAACAGTCACAGGAGATATTCCAGTGGTTGTGCAAGAACAATCTGTGATCAAGATAATGCTAAGTACATAATGAAAAAGTAACTAATAAAAGAAATCAAGGGAATAATCACTAAGTGGGCCCCCTTAGTAAGCATCCAAACAACTAAATCAAATGCCTGGAACTTAAAGTATCATCTTTATTAATCCAAAAGTACTTGATAACATAACATCATATTGTTAGAAGTCCAGCTTTCAACTAAAACTAGAACTGTATTACAAACTCTGAAACTATTCTTTTCTCCAACCACGGTACAAGAGAAGGTGGGAGATTATTTAAAGCATGAAATTCCTAACTACCTAGCATACCACTCCCATAGTTCAAGAAGGATGCTTTTATTGAACAAGGAGAAAAAGAAGGTGAAGTTACAAATGCTAAGAATCAGTCAAAGTCTGTTGGAACAATAAAGAGAGAATATAGCATAAACTCTGTCCTAAATTTACTTCTATTGCAAAGGAAATCATTAAGTCTTCAGATAAGTCATAATGAACCATCTTCAACCACTAGTTGACTCTTTCAATGACAATCTATGATGTCTCTTTTACCGACCAACAACTCTATGATCTTTATTGTTGAGCATTTTGGATTGGTTCGACATTCTTCTTTAGTCCTGCATGAAATTGTTAACGTGCACAAGTATAGGCCTATTTATCCCTATCAGAGTAACATTCCAAATCTATGTATGAAACATTACCATGGATATTCCTCATAGCATAATTACCTATTATATTGCATAAAAAAGGAACATATATCAAACGAGTTCATGTCATATGACCATATTATCAAAACATATAAAGTCTTATCACTTAGAAAAGGTTTTGAACTCAAAATACATATCTAGACTCCCAATGTCCTAGTAATGACACATAAACATGGATAAAATAGAGCCATTCTTTTGGCTCATCACTCACTCCAAGGGATGTCTTGTTTGTTGTGTGCTTTTATCTTCTCTTGGTTCTCTTCTCTCTCTTCCTCTCTTTGCTCTTTGTTCTTTGATGGTGATCTTTCTATCACTATTCTCCTACTTTTAGAATTGTTGGGGGATGGGTCCTGGTTAGAAGGTTGTGTATCTTCAAAAATCCTTTTCATCCTTTGGTTTGTAAATGACATGTCACTTGGTCACACCTCTATCATTAACTCTTTACTAGTTTCTTATCTTTTATTTTCTTCTTCTCTTAATCTACTTATGCTCATATTAATTAATTGCTCCATATATTTGTTACTTATGGATTTAATTCTTTTTGGAGTTTTCAGGAATTCCTTGAATCTATCATCTAGTCTAATCATAATATTATTATAGTATTTCTTAGGGAGTTGTGGTGGGATAGGAGCCTCATTTATACTATATTCCCCTAACAACAATCTCATCTTCCTTTCATAACCATCCATGGTTATTTTTATACTACTTATTAATCCTTGTACTTTGTCTAAGTGCAAAATTGTACTTTCTGGGATCTTCTCTTCTCTGGTTCTTCTTCTTTTCTCTTGTCTTCTAGCAACACCCACAGTGGAACGCTCAACACCTCATTGGCACACTAAATTATTCTCCTATGTCTTTCTTACCTCTCCATTGTTTGTCTTAATCTCCTTTCACCTCCATTAGGACTAGCCAATGTCTCCTTCTTCTCTATTTCAATTTTCTCCTTGATCTCTCTTGAGTTCTTGTTATCACCTTTTGCCATGGGTGTTTAAGATTTGGTATTGCATTACTCCTATATTGTGTCCCATGGTGGTTATCCATGTGGTTTTTCTAATGTCACATCTTTTCATAAGTCTTTCTAGACCTTTTCTCCCATTCCATTTCCCATCCCCTTGGTGTCAAACCCCTCTCATAGGGTAGACATCAAAAAGACAAAAAATTTTATCAACCATATTTCTATTTTCATTTCTTATTTTCTTTCTAATCCAATAGTAGATTTAAAATTTAAAATTTATTCCCAGTACCCCAATAGAACCTAACTAGGATCCCAACAACATAACTAATGTTAGCAATAAATCTGAGAGATATAGACTGAAATTCTTTTCCCAAAGGATTTATGTTATTTTAGTCTTTCTAACCCTTAGTCCTACTCAGGCAACAACATGAGAGTATTCCAACTCCTATCTAGTTGCAAATTATAATGAAGTATTACACATACATATTAGACCCAATTATTAGATGTATTTTATTCATATATCAAGGTATAATACATTCCTTATAATTTCTTATACATACATCTCTTTTGCATTATTTATATCATATATCTTCTCTATCCCTTATCTATATGCTATCTATTCTGATGAATAGATCTATCTACTATACTTATATCTTTGAAAGGGGATGCAACCCTTAGATAGTAACCCTAAAGAACATCCCATCTTCTAAGCTACATCTCTTGGCACCTTGTTCTCGATTTACAACTACACAACTCCAAACCAGTGTTTATACAAATTTTTTTTTATCAATAGTTGCCCTAGGAATGAACCTAGATCAATTATATATATATATACATTAGAATAATAATTACATTCACAAGTTGGCCTAAAACAAGATTACTACATCTACAAGTCAACCACAATAATAAACCTTATATAAAACATGTAATAGGCTTGATCCAAAATCCCATATGTTACTCTAGAAATAGGAACACGCTATGTATTACCTAATAGTCGCTCTACTATCCTAGAGCACATTAACACACTATCTTCGACTGACACATGCTAAACCCTCTAGTGCATTAATCTAGAACATCAACACAATTGACACACTTGCACAATGAACACTCTATCGCTTCTATCTTTAGGTTTGTTGAATCTTAGCATCTAAAACTTTAGAATGTGACACTTCATATGCATTGTTACTTAACTTCTAAACTACAAGCTATAACACTCAATTGCGGCAAAATGTAGAACCAAACACCATGATTGTGCAATAGGGTGTGTTGGCAACAACAATGAAGGAAAACTGAGAGGGGGGGGGGGTGAATTAGTTTTCACCGAATTAACAAACTTAACCACAAATGTAAATTTGATAAACTGCAGTAACAAAAAATATAAGTAGATAGATAGCACAACACACAACACCAAGATTTCGATGTGGAAAACCCGGTTAAGGAAAAAACCACAACGGGAACCTACCCACAATAAGATGATACTCTATAATAGTATGTGTAAATATTACAATGAGAAATGCACCAACATTTAGGCACACTTCCTAAAGCTTACAACTGAAGATACAATAACCCGAAAGGCTACAACCCTCAGGGAAGGCTCACTACCTTACAAGGAAGTCTCATTGACTTACCAAATGTTCGGGCAATAATCCAGAATCAAATGAACTACAATAACAACATCTGCTAATGCCTGATGACAATTCCAGTTAAGCACATATGTCTTTTGTACATCACTTCAATCTTTGTTCAATCTTAATGTCGAAGGATGTATTCGCTTGTTCACATCCTTTACCACTCTCTGATAATGCAGACACAACACCATACCATAATTACATGAATATGACACCTATTTATACAATTCATCAACCTCGACAACAAGGTCGGCTAAACCCTCAACACCTAATTACAAAATTACATCACATGATACAAAGATCGACCACCAGACCGATATAATGATATATGACATAACATGCACTTAAATCAAATTTCCAAACACTCATCACCACCGGTAATCATGCCAAGATCAACCACAACATGCTACACCACCGAGAAAACCGCATAACACGAAGAACAACACCGGATTAGCAAAGTCACCAAAAAATCGCACAACGATCAATGCAGACCATCAAAACAAATAGGACATAATTAGGGAATACAAGAAAGCACGTTAGAATCATCAATAACAGCTATACCAACACCACTTATCAAATCTTCATCGATCAACATCTGAACCTCAAAAACACTCAAACAACAACAACTGAAGGATAACTTGTGGAGCACCAAATCACGAACCATCTACAATGAAGATACACAAGACCATCCTAAACAATCTCCCAAAAACTCAAATCAAGATTTGATCACACCGGAATATACTAGAGGAAATACCGAACTCTGCAAAACACATATCAAAAAAATAAATTGCAAACCAAATCATATGATATGATCAATTAAGCTTTCTGGATCACCAAAACCAATACAAAAAGATATAATGGTACTAGAAATACTCCATACACCAAACCACGATCCCAATAAACCAATTTGCAATCACTAGAGCAATAAATCACAGGAATATGTTGACATCAATGACAACAACATATCCTAGCAACAACAATGTCCAACAGGGTGCACATATTGTACTTGAGCAACAAACCTCTAAAACATATTGAGATACTTCTCGACAACATCATATGTGATAGACAATTAAGAACTATACAAATCAAAGCATGATGATAACATTAAGATAGCTATCTAACATAGCTTGTCATTCTAGAACTCAAATGCTCAATCATGTCATTTAGAAGCAATTAAAATTGCTATGGCTATTGGACACATGAGATCACGTACAATTATATTCAATTCTCACTAATATATTAAATCCTTTAACATTCATTTCTTTGACATCAATAACATAATGTTTAACACAATCTATTTTGCCAATGTTATTAAAAGCATTATTCAAAGCATGTGCACAACATGGAGTCAAAAAAATATGTTTGTAAGCATTCTCAATCATCAAACCAACTAACTTACAAACATACATTGAATCCAGCACAAATTGCACAAAATTAGAAGATCCAACCTCCATCAAAATGACAAACAAGAAATTAGCATCCTTAAGATTCCTAGAACAAGCAATAGCTCTAAAAAAGTATGAACTAGAAGGGCATGCAACAATAATATTAATGAGAGGCCTATGTTAAATATCAATCCACCTGTCCATAACAATAGAACAATGAGTTCATCTCCTCCATCAACATGTTCAATTTGAAATATTATTTGCCAAGTACGAAGGTACGCAATCTATGTTATCCAAGGGACATAAGAGGGTCCAAATGCCAGTGCATCTATCAACATAGGTTCAGATTAAGGTGACCTTGCCTAATGAAATGGAATAGCACATGCATAAAAAAATTGGCTATTGAATCATCATTTGTTCATGTTTTTGCATATTCATTAACCCTACAACTATATTTTTCTCACTTGCAGTTGAAGCGGCCTTCCTCTTTCCTCTATCTCAAATTTCTCCAACTGATACATTAGAAGAGGCATGAAAACTGGTAGATGACATTTTCTTATTGTGAGTTGCACCAATGATTTTGCCCTCACTCACTCCAACCAACTTTTTCATTTCAACCTTGTGTTCTATTGTTATATGCTCACAAAATCTAACACCATATCCACCTTACACAATAGATGGTTTCTAATCCTAGTATAGCTACCATGGTAATCAATGTCGCAAACATCACAAAGCCAATGCAAGTTACCCCCTGCATTTTTATCCTTGTTAGTGGTCAAATTCATGGCAAACTGAAACAATGGTTTGTCGGGGTTGATAGGGATTTTTGCAAATTTTTGAAGAGATGGTGAAGGGAATGCAAAATGGTCTTGTAGAATATCATATGAGTTTGGATCTTTAGAAGTAGAAGAAGGGTGTACTAATATTTTGTTCACTTCATTTTCACTTTCACTACCCTCATGACTAGCACTATTGTTGTTGCTAATTTTGTGGTATTTTTTTATGGTTGAAAGTTTGAAACCAAATCAAAGAAAATATTTTTCAATTTACAAACTTGCTAACAAGCTAAAACTTTAGAAAACTAAACAAATGACATACTTTTTTTCTAGCTTCAAATTTGTAGCTAATAAGTTGTTTCACATTTGAAGGAAAAAGTAGAATGTGACAAAACTAGTCTAATCTCTCCTCTAAGTTAGTCAAATCTCTTTGATAAGAGCCTTGAAGCAGTTAAACCCTCACAATAATGAGCATAGTCTTGAGTGCACACACCAAACATGAAACACCAAGCATAACAAATAAAAATGAAATAAGGAATAACCTATATGTTTATGTATAGTTGTTGGGGTAATTATAGGGTTTGAGAGTGATGAGAGAGGGCTTGTGGGACCCCATGCCACTTTAGAGTCAAAGAAAAATTTAAAAAGGTTTATTTATTTTATTTTCTTAGTAACAAAACACTCACAGGCTATGGGGGATACTTGGTCGTCCCTAAGATGACCATGTGTCCCCTCACAATTCCTAATCATTTTTAACATTTCTTGTAGTTTTTGAATGAGGGGGGTGTCCTGAAATGTCTCACCATCCCCAAAATAACATAGGGGATAGGGATGCATGCTCTAAGGTTGGGGATGCATCCACATGGAGGTTTTCTTATGATTGAATGTTTTGCAGTTGATGTCGCCTCATAGGTGCAAACCTAGTAAATTATGACTTCCCTTTTGTTGGTTGCTACACGGATGATGGTTGTATGGTGGATGGTGTACAACCTAATTAGAGGTGTTGTGAATCAACTGATTATACAAAGAGGTTGTGGGTTGTCTATGACAGTGTGCTAAGATAAATGAGAACACTCATAGGTGTATGGATTTATTTCCTAAATGATATAGTGGATGGTGCAAATCTATATCCACATCTAATTTTTGTGTCTTTTTTAGTCTCCATTTAAGTTGTTAGCAATTCAGAAGAAAAGAAACAAGTTCTTTGCTAAATTATAGAAATTCCTCTTGGCCAAAACATAAAGGAAACACTTGAGTCACTTCATTTAATTTTTAATTGCTAAGAAAAATATAGCTACCACTGATAATGGTATTCATTCCATTTGTAATTGCTAGAAAATTGTAGCTGCCAATTGTAATGGTAATCGCTTCATAACAATCATTAAGACGTAAAATTATACCACTCAAGATTTTTATTGACATATATTTTTTCCACCATTATGTCGTTGTAGAACGTCTCTCAGCAAAATAAAATAAAATAAACAATAATCCTCTTACAAAAAAAACTAAATCTATTCTCTACAACCATTTTTACATGAAAATGAAACTTTACACCCTACACTTCCATTTCCACAAGAAAGATAGAAAGTAAAATCTTATTAAAGTCCTACTTATGAAAATAAAAAGAAAAAATATTTTTTACATTAACAATTTTTGTTAAATATAGAAAGGAAAAAATGAAAAATTATCTTTTGATTCCCATTGACCTACCACATATTTATTTTTACCCAAAGAAAAATTAAGAAATTTATCCTTTACATTGGCTGTGGAACTGGCTCCAAAAAGTCACGATTTCTGCATAACACAAAGGTTAGTCGAAAATTATAGATCTTGGTCATGCTTGGCAGAACTAACTACGTCTTTCATTTTTTGGAAAAGTTTATAACACGAAGGTTAGTGAGCCGTTTTGGAGCTAGATTAGTCGTGTCCCTTTACATTAACATTTTTTATTTAAAAAACAAAAACCTTTAAATCCCATTTCTAATAGGACATTATACCGAGAAGTCACAAATAACTATTTGATGAATGAATTATTATATTTAATCAAAATTATAATGAAATTATTTTTTACATAGTTTTAAAAATAAAATACATTTGGTATTAGAAATAAAACAAAATAAAACAAGAACTTAACTTGCAATACAATTTTTTAGTTCTCCATTTTGAATTCTATGAATTGAGAAGGTGAAATTGAATGGTTCTTAATGAGCATAAACGATCAAGTCTTGCTAAGTGCAAGGCTTTGACATCATAAGGGATGAGGCTAGGATCGTGCCTCAGACGAATTTGGCCGAATGAATACTCCTCACTATTTGACTCTTAGCCAATGAAATTTCAGCCTAAGACTTATGACTCATGCTCCCATATCAGATAACTAATATGACTTTGTAAATGAAAACATCCTCATTAAAAATAATTTGAAAAAAAACCTCTAAATTGTACGTTGAATAAAAATAAAAACAAAAACCACTTCTAAAAAGAACATGGATCACGGTTTATTTTAAGGATACACGAGGAGTATCAGTCGAGCCCGTTTAAATACCACATCAGAATGGCGGGAAATTACTCTGTTGCAAAAATCTTCTTTCTAACATTCTCTGCTTTATCAAAGATTTTAAGATAGCTGGACTGTTATACACAGAAAAAACAAGTCTTTTCCATACATTTGATGGACGAGGCCTCACCAAATCAACATGAATATCCCTCTGCGTCTGTTTTTTAGACACATAGGGACCATGCAGCTAAAATGGATGCCAAATCTAGCAGATAAAATCATAGAAAACCCTAACACTCTCAGTGTTGTCGATAACACTATAATAAAAATGTGCACAGAAGGGCAACTTAAAGAAGCCCTTGTTACTTTACAAAACACAGTCCATCCACTACACTACGAAACGTACGCTTCGTTACTTCAAGCTTGTGCGCTTGCCAAAGCCCTTGAAGTAGGCAGGAAACTCCATTCTTCTATTATTATTAACGGACTTGAATACCATGAATTTGTGGTGACTAAACTAGCTGGCATGTATTGTCGGTGTCAAAGATTGACTGATGCACGCCAAGTGTTTGACAAAATGCCTCAGCGAAGAAAGCCTATATTATGGAATGTCATAATTAGAGGATATGCTCGAAGGGGTTTTTATGAAGAAGCCCTGGAGCTTTATAATCAGATGCAAGATGAAGGGATTAGTCCTGATACATTTACATTCGCCTGCGCTCTCATGGCGTGCGCTAGCCTTTCAGACTTGAGGAAGGGAAAAGACATCCACAATTGTATAATTAGGAGACAGTTGGAATCAGATATCTATGTGCAGAATGCCCTGGTGGCTATGCATGCGAAATGTGGGAGTTTGGAAAAGGCACTCGAATTGTTCGACAAGATGTATCAAAGAGATATCGTTTCCTGGAATTCTGTCATTTCAGGTCAGGTTTCTTTTAGCTTTCTTTCTGAATATGTACAAACTTGTCAAAATTAATCAATTAGTTAACTTTACAAAACCAAAGTAGTAATATTTTTTTATATAAACTAGACTGTGTAATTAGTTTGCTTATAATTTTCTAATCTCCGGCGTAAACTGACCGGCAAGGTTTGATTCTTTAAAAAAAAATTAAAATTAAAATCTTCTTTTTGATTACCTTGGGGTTGGGATGATTTGATTTAAAATGAGCTTGGTCAAAGTATCAACAGTTAAACAGGTACAATTTTTGGTAAACTCGTCTGAAATGCTCGGTAAAACCTATTGAAATGTGCCAATTAGCTTATGATTTACCATTCTATTTGACTTGTTTGTAGTTTACAATTATCATTGGATTCACAATCATTATGATCTTCCCACCATTCAAACATATCGTTCACTTCCCAAGGGGTGGAAATGTCAACCTTGGGGTTGGTCAACATTTTGTAATCTTTTTCTTTGCTTCATTTACACCAAGCATACCTGCAAAAGAAAATAGATATAAGGTAGTAACCGTTTATATACGTAGTTCTGTTTTTTGAGTTGTGGAAATGAAGACACCTGAGTCATTTTGATTATCATAAAAAAGATGTTGGATATTAATTGAGCTGAGAAATTGGGGAAATTTGCTTCTGAGATTGTTAAGGATAGGTTAGATGAGAAGAACGTGGTTTCATCCTTACCTACGTTAGTATTCCAAATTTTACACATTTGATCGTTCCCAATTTTACAAATATTAGCCATGACATATTTTTTGATTCCATGCATTATATTTGGCATGAAATAACAATAACATATTTTTACCCCTCTTTTAATCGATATTGCAGCATTTTCCTGTTTTAAACCTGAGTACTTAATTTCATTTACACTTTTAGTTTGCTGTGCAAATGAATGCTACTATGGTGTAGGTCATGGGTGTTAGTCCTAATATGAGCATTACTATTTTCATTTTTTCAAGCTCACAACGTGGGGAAGATAGTTTTGATAGGTCACACTATTCCCTTGTTCCTTTGAGAGGCTCTCATAAGACGTGTTATCGAAGATGTGACCTTCAAAAATTATCTTTCTTTATCCACAATATAATGTTAAGCACAAAATTAAAATATCTAATTCAATTACAGCCCTGCTCTATGAATTAGTAAACTGAAGAAAAGATATCAAACCTTTCTAACATAATTGATGATAATACTTGATTTCCATTGTAACAATCATCTAAACAAATGCACTGTTTGATGGGTATTACTAGTAGAGGATAAAACGGAATTCCCTTTAACTTGTCTACCATACAATATCATTTTCGAGCGTAACTGAAGCTAGTATGCAATGGCATCAGTATTAAATGAGCTAGTATATGAAGCTATTGAACAATGGAGTCCACAAAGGTTAAGGATTCTTCTTTAAAATTAGACATCCATGGACACAATCTGTTGAATCTATGCAGTTCATCAAGCTTACAAAATCAATTTTAAAATTAGACAACCATAGAAACAATCTTCTAAAGCAAACATACTTTGATTGGTATTCCAAATTCAAACTTATCTCGTAAAAAATGTGCATACTTTACTATATTGGCTGGTATTTACAAGCATCAAGGGTAGATTCAACACTTATCCTTGGGCATTTTATTATAATAATGTATTTTTCGTTTGTTAAGTGGAAAGGTTCATGGATTGTTTTGATATGTGCTTTAGATCAAAAGCAACTCATTAAATGCACATAAATTTATTACTTCGTAACTGTTAAAAATTATTGATCTCTTGAAAATATTAATTTTGCAGGTTATGCGCAGTATGGGAGACCAGAGGAGGCGATGAAATTCTTTAACCGAATGCATATAGCAGGCATGAAGCCAGAGATAATCACCATTGTTAGTGTTCTCCCAGCTTGTGCCAACATGGAGGCTCTGTATAGTGGGAAAGAGATACATGGTTATGTAATTAAAAGTGGCTATGAGGCTGATGATTCTGTTGGAAATTCCCTTTTATCTATGTATGCCAAATGTGGATGTTTGGAAGATGCACAAGAAATATTTGAAACAGTATCACTGACAGAAGTTGTTTCATGGAACACCATGATCACAGGTAATACAAGATTCCTCAAGATAGCCAACAATATTATATGCGATAAAATCAATCAGAAATGAAAATAAAAATACGTGGTGAAATATTTTAACAGATAGATTCTATCCATAATTTCCCCTTCATTAAAGACCAAGTAACACCACTTCTGTATGCCTAAACTAGGCATATGTTTACTTTTTAAATAACATTTTTCAGTTTGGATCATTCTAAAATGAGTTTTATATAAATTAACACAGTATTAAATGCATGTTTTGTCCTCTAAATATATCTTATTTTCCTAAAAGAAGCAGATACTAAACTTACACTAATCTAATTTAGAATGCCATCATAAATCTGATTTAATATGCTACTGCATCAACAGGTTATGGCCACAATGGTCACTATGACTTGGCTTTGAAGCTGTTTGACCAAATGGTGTTTGCAGGCTTGAAGCCTAATGTAATAACATGGTCTGCAATCATTGGGGTATCTGCACAAAATGGGTACCCTGAGAAAGCTTTGGAGTTTTACAGTAAAATGCGAATGGAAGGAGTGGAACCTGATTGTGTTACTCTTGTGAGTGTTCTGGGAGCATGTTCTCAGTTAGAATCTCTTGACAAGGGGAAAGAAATCCACGGTTATGTCAGAGCAAATGGATTTGATTCAGAGATCATGGTAGGAAATGCCCTAATATCTATGTATGGGAAATGTGCAGATATAGAGTGTTCACGTGTAGTATTTGACAAAATGTATAAGCGAGATGCAATTTCATGGAATGCGATGATAGCAGCCTATGTACAGAGGGGACATGGTAATGATGCTTTGGAACTTTTTCGAGAAATGTTTCTAGAAAGCATCAACCCAAACTCAATGACCATCACTTGTGTTCTATCTGCATGTGCTAGGCTGGCTGCTTTAAAACATGGAAAGGAGGTCCATAAATACATTGTCAGATGTGGACTTGAATCGCATATTTTCGTAGGAAGTGCACTTATAGACATGTATGCGAAATGTGGTAACCTAGAGGTTGCTCGTCATCTGTTTGACAGAATGTCTAAGAAAAATACTGTGTCATGGAATGCTATGATTGCTGGGTATGCAATGCATGGTTGTGGTGAGGAAGCTCTTTCTCTCTTTCAACAAATGCAAAGTGAAGATGTCAAGCCAGACAATATTACCTTCATTGCTCTTCTATCTGCATGTAGTCATGCAGGCTTAATACAGGAAGGTTGGCATTACTTCAATTTTATGAGGGAAGAGCATCACATAACACCTACATTAGGTCACTATGCTTGCATGGTTGACCTTCTTGGACGTGCAGGAAGACTGTATGATGCTAAAGAGTTCATTGATAAAATGCCATTGGAACCCAATGCAGATGTTCTTGGGGCCTTGCTCGGTGCCTGCAGGATCCATTCTAATATAGAGTTAGGGAAAACTGTGGCAGATCAGCTTTTCCATTTGCAGCCTGAAAATCCTGGATTTCATGTCTTGCTGTCAAACATATACGCTGCAGATGGCAGGTGGAATGATGTAGAAAAGGTGAGAACAATGATGAAAGACAGAGGTCTGAAACGGAGGCCTGGATGTAGCTGGATTGAATTAAAGAATAAGGTTCATGTGTTCAGTGTGGGAGACAAATCACATCCACAATTAGAAGAAATAAATGCAATGTTGGATAATTTGGCAGGACGGATGAAGAAGGAAGGTTATGTGCCTGACAAGAACTTTGCCCTACATGATGTAGAGGATGAGGAAAAGGAACATATTCTCTGCCACCATAGTGAGAAGCTGGCCATTGCATTTGGGCTTATCAATACATCCCCTGGCACACCTATACGAATCATAAAAAATTTGCGGGTGTGTGGTGACTGCCACAGTGCAACAAAATTCATTTCCAAGATTGTTGAGCGGCAAATTGTTGTCAGGGATGCGAATCGGTTCCATCATTTCAAGGATGGCACATGTTCCTGTGGGGATTATTGGTGATGGTTTTTGAGAACAGTAGATACTGTTTCATGTGAAAAATTATGCATATAGAAATTATATGCCTTACTTCTGTATACAGAATATTCTTTATTTGATCCTGGTGCACTCTTATGATTTGTGCATCAAGCCTTGGGGATTAAGAAGCGTGAAGATTCCTTATTGCAGACATCCATCTTGGGAAATAGTTATGTGGAATTGATTAGAATTGAGAAAATGTAGAGATACCTTTTTATCTAGCCCTGGATGCCAGCAACTCAAAATTGTGCCCAAAAATTCTTGCTCTTGGAAGTCCAGGGGTGATAAATTGCCTATGTTGGGTAGAGTAGCAGGAAGCCCAATCGCTCATGCTCTTGGAAGTTCATATCATAATCTGGAGAAAGATAAGACATTTTTGGAGCTTAAAATTAGTTGCTTTCTACTTATTTATCTCTAATTCTTGCTGGGTTTATACGCTAAGGGAAGGTAATATTGAAGTTATACAGTACTAGAAATAACAATTATCTGCAAGCAAGGTTCAATTATGTCTTACCAGATTATTCATAAATATCTATGCAAGGAGAACTTTGCTGCTATTTGTTTGATCAGGAGCACGAATCTGGCAAGTGATCTTCATTTATGCCCATCTATGGTCTAGTTTGGTTTAGTTCAGAATGTTGCAGGCCATGGTTTGAATGGGTTTCTTAGTCTGTTGTTTGAGGATGTTGCACATTCTGAGCTTTAATGAATGGAACCGACTATTTTATTTTCAGCTTCTCTCTTCAACATGGAAGTAGGTCCTAGTGAATTTGTCCTGAGGGTGTCGTGGATTTCAATTTGTATACAAAGATGAAAATCTTGTTTGATTCAGAGTTACTAAAACTTGATGGCTAGTGTGCTGTGGAAAATTTATTGTACCCCCAAAGAGGAGGAATTTGCTGGTTTCCATCTGTGGCATCTATAGTCCTGACATGGAACTATCGAAGTTAACATCATGGGTAAGTCAATGATGAAGAGGTATTTCCGGGTTTCGCCCGGCATTTGCTGTAAGAGGCTTTTACTGTCGCAAGGTAATTGCATCTTTCTCTTTTTTGTTTATCTGACAAAGTCCATTAAGGCTCATTCCAACAAGGTGCTCTTTCTCTCTGTCATTTCACTTCATCTGACATTCTTATCACGTTTTAATGTGCTTTGTTAGGATTTGCTGTATTGAGGTACTACATTGAGTTTCTTAAAGTGTAACAGCGCTCTGTCAAAATCCTTTGACAACCATCAAACCAAAAGTTCCACGACATGGAGTGCAAGAATCCTGATGTAAGAGGGATGGAAAATCATGAGGACTATTTGGAGATAAAATAGCAATCAATGTCCCAACATGCCTTTGCTAGAGCTTCATATGGAAAATCACCAGGCAATACAGGCAAAGTCTTTCTAAAAAATATGATGTCATTTCAAATCATGAAGATGAGCAGATCGCCATAACCTTCTATGAATGCCTCTTTCAATGCATGTGTGATTTCAATTTACACCATGCAATTTGTATGATCATGTTATACAAGTCTTTGATGTCTATCTGTTTTTGAATATGCCTACTTCTAACTTGGATTTCTATCTGTTTTGTTTGCCTTTGCTGTCAAGTACCATATGCAATTATTGGCTCAGAGACAATAGAAGCTGCAGGCTTGGGAACATAGTAGTATAAAAAATTTCTTCTGTCATAGGGGAACTATGGCCAACAAATAAACGATGCTACGATAACTAGATCAAATATCTGGTAACATTCTTCTGATATTAAATCATCATGGTCTATGGAGATTAACGGTGTCTATATATGGTTAATTTAGGTGACCAGTTTTGTTTCGATGGAGGCTATTGGAATTGGAGGTTCTGATTCAAAGGAATATGTTGTAACCTAAGTTAATAATCCATGGCTTCCAATTGATATAAAGGGACACTTTGCAGGTTACTGCAAGCAAGATACCAGTTTAAAAATGAGATTTTCCTTAAAGGATATCCACAAGGGATTCTTTCCATTTGCCTTCTTTATTGTATGAATTATATACATCTTTTGAAAGGTGATGTATGGTGCATTGATCCCCTGATTTTCCAAGAATATAAAAATACAATTGAACCCTTATCATTTCAAGAGATTAATTGTAAATGGAAAAAGATCTAGTAGCTTAGTGGTAGGTCAAATATTTGGAGACGTTAGTCCATGGAGACCAATGTAGGCACTCCATTCTTCATTCTAGTGACCAGGTTTGTTTCTTGGAGTTATTGAACTTGGGGGATTTGATGCAAAAGCACCCATTATTCAAAGACTTAATGAGGGTACAAATTCTTTGTATGCATTGCTAATGGCATTAAAAGTGTTATCATATGAGGGTGTCCTTTTGGGATGGACTATGTGATAGGTAGAATGTATTTTAAAATACATTTCCATGTTTTTTTTAATATAGAAGCATCCTTTAATCGCATACATCCAACTAAAAATATTAAAAACACAAAGACATATGTCTTAAATTATTTTAGTTATAAGAATTAATTAAAATACATTTTGTATTATGAGTTATTTTAAAATGTATTTCTATATTGTTTTTTAATCTAGAAGTATCTTTTAATCTCATACGTCTATCTAAACAGGAAATATGTCTTAAACTATTTTAGTTACTAAGTGATATTTTAAAATACATTTCTACATTCTCTTTTAATATAGAAATATCCCTTAATGTCATACATCTATCTAAAAATGACCTAAACAGGAAATAGATAAACTAAGCATTGCAATATATTAAAAAATATATTTTATTAAAAAATATATTTAATTAAGGTTATGATAATTATGATATTTTTAGGAAAAATGAAGAGTAAAAACACTTAAAATCAAATATTCAAGACATCTACATAAAATTAACTATACTAATTGATTAAAAGGGTCTTCTTTTTAAATGCAAAAGATCCTTTTCTAATAGTCACCTTGCTTTTGATAGCCTCCATCCAAGCCAAAGGTCACCAAGTTCAACTATTTGGTGGGATGTTTATTTTGAGCACTTGATTATTAGAGGTATTTTTGACTCTCGGGATGGTGGGTCTCCTTTGGCTTCCCTAGATCTAGATGGGTTGCTTTTGGGAGTGGTTCCTTTTGTGTTAAATGCTTGTTTGTGATGGAATGCCTTCACCTAATCCTCTTATGATCGATGTTATTTCTTCTAAGCTTATGTCTCTCAAGGGGTGTGCTGGTGGAACCATTGTTCCTTGCATGCATTTGTATTTTGCACAACTTATGTCTTCTTCGATGAGATGTTCTTATTCACTACATGTGGTGGAGTAGGTCAAAAGCGATGATAGAGGATTCCCCTCTCTTGTCTCCCTGATTTGAGGATCTAGAAAATGTTGTCCTAGACTATTCTCCAAAGGAGGAAAATAGATCTTCCTAAACTTGTACCAAATTCTTATGTATATGTTTTGGGTGTGCAGTTTATTAGGTGGGAGCTAATGTTGTGTAGGGCGTTGTTCCTTCGTTTTGGTGGTGATTGCCTTTGAGTGGCTATTATAGTAGGGTTAGTATTATTGGGAGGCAACTTAAATGTAATTATATTGTTATCTGATTTTTGTGTTGACTATTTTCTACTATATAAAAATTCAAACCCATTTAAAACTTATTTTACATATGATAAAAAACACAAAATTAACTATAAAAAATATCAACATAAAGCTAAACTCCAAAAAGTACCAATAGTTTTTTCTATCTGTCACGCATATAAATTAAATTAAATTACTAGATCTTAAAACAAACACATACAAACATTTTATTACCTATTTTGACAAAATAATATTTAACAATACAAAATTACCTTGGGTCAAGAGGTAAAAAGTAAAGGCGACTTTCAAGATCGCACTAAACTGCACCAGCCGGGAATCGAACCCGGGTCTGTACCGTGGCAGGGTACTATTCTACCACTAGACCACTGGTGCTTTTGAAATTTGTTTTGTATTAGTTTATTTTAAACTATCAAGCCATGCTCTCCCAAGCTATTTACGGTCGATCTGAAATCTTGCCTGCTGTGTTAATTGGTGGCCTGGATTTTCATATCAAATCACAAATTAGACATTTCTTATTTTCTCTCCCTTTCCAAGTTATTTTATGCTTCGATGAAAGTCCATACCTTGTTCCAAATCTCCCATTGTGGCAGAGGGATGCTGGATGCAGGCAAAAATGGTGGAGTTCGGCTTTACAAATGCCAGTCGCATTTGCTTGAATGTTTCGAAAGCGCGAGGCTCGGGTTTGCAATCTCTCCTCCCCTCCGTCAGTTCTATCCCTTCGTTTATAGTATAGTATAGTTGTTGTAGCTATAACAGTTTATGTCAGTTTTTTCCCCGCTACAATAATGCCGACATCTTGTAACTGAAGCACTCGATTTTCTGTGAGTTAACTGAAAATAGCCTCGCATTTTTATTTGGTTGGCCGTGTGATTAATTTCCATTTACGTATATTCACAGGTTCTACAATCAAGAAAATAACTGCATGAGATATCCTACAAATATGGCAGCCTCTCCTACTAATTTCAGTTTTCTGAAAGATAATTTTGACAAAGGGCTAGAAATAGATGTCGACGTTGAAAATATACATTGCAAAATGAAATCCAAAAACATAGGCTCAACATCAAGAACACTATGAATTAATAAGACTTCTAGATGGACATTTCTTTATCCAATAGCCTGAGCAGAATCATAACACTGAACAACCAAACCCAATATTTGAGTATCAAGCATTTAAGATGCATATCAATATTGCATGGGTAAGAGTTTGCATTTCAACTCACCAAACTAATGTAAAACCTATCAATGAAATACAGTAGATAAAGCATGAATAGGTCATAATGCACAACATGAAACTAACTATAGTCCTTGATAGATCTTACCCTATCAATATATAGATCTATAAATAAATTTAATTAGAAAAGAAGCAACCTTGACATATCCTATCCTCTCAATAGATTGTAAAGGATATATAAATTCATATTGCAGTCTCATGTCACTCGATCCAAAACCACCCTACAGTTTCACATCCCTCAAATTCAACAAAAAATGTAAGGAAACAAAGTAGGCGCCATAAAGTAACAAGGAACACTTCAAACAATATGACGAGAAACTGCATGCGTAAGGAAATAGGACCACATAATCATCTGCTATGCTATGTGCCAAGGAAATCGGTTGCCAGCACATTGCATGCAGTGAGCCTATGCATGCCCACCTAAAATTTTAATAGTTTTTCTAAAAGATTGATTCTAGTTGGTATATAAAGAAAAGTGAATTTAATTGGTACACCATCTGCGATTTCACATTGAGAGAAGCTTTAATTTCTTTCTTTATGAAGTTTCCAATAGATCTATATACATATCATGAGCTCTATCTTAAGGTAATCTCTAATTTCTTTCTTCATGAAGTTTCCAATCAATCTATATACATATCATGAGCTGTATCTAACAATATTTCAATTAAAGAAAAAACAAATTGTAATATTTAACTTGAGGTTTAGATTTAAAAATATAACTGACAAACTTATAAGGCACTGGGAGGAAGGGGGGGGGGTGAATTAGTGCAAGCAAAAACAATATAAATCTGATCACCAACTTTAACAACTTAAAACTTATCAAGCCTATGAGAAATATCACCACATAAGCAAATGCCCAATTAAACAAATTCCACATAACACAAGAGATTATACATGGAAAACCCAAAAGGGTAAAACCACGGTGGGAGTTGGTACCCACAAGATTCACTATTTGCAGAGTATAATTTTTGACCGGTTAAGGTCTTATAACTATGCCCTGTTAGGAGCAGACCCAGTTAAGAGTCACCCGATTAAGGGATTTGAATGATAAGCCCTGTTAGGAGCAATGACCTGTTAGGATCAACCTCGCAAGAGGATTTGAGACTCTGATTCAGAGCTACCTTGTTGGAGGATTTACAGATTAAGGCTTGTTAGGACCAACCCGGTTAGGGGATTTTGTTGCTGCAAACTATTAGGAAAACACCAGTGAAAAGATCTTCAAGTAACACCTTCTGTGTCTGATAAGATCCACTTCTGATC
Organism: Cryptomeria japonica; assembly: GCF_030272615.1. Classification (NCBI taxonomy): domain Eukaryota; kingdom Viridiplantae; phylum Streptophyta; class Pinopsida; order Cupressales; family Cupressaceae; genus Cryptomeria; species Cryptomeria japonica. The sequence goes on from NC_081407.1 coordinate 314,769,919, forward strand.
CTTAAAACATCAGCAACACTTCATTACAAAACTTCCCTAATCATCGGATGAACACATTCACAATATTCGCTCATCAATTCTCTCTTCACACACATACCGACTTTATACCTCATCACACTTTTTATAAACTTATACATTTAGTTGGCTACAACCTTGGAACAATTTCCTAGGTTCAATGAATCTAGACAAACTTACATCGCATGCTTTACATATGTCGGCCACCAACATAACAAATTAAAACTTGTGCCATGTTACTGATTTAAGTGACTATTTCACTACCGGTTAAGTGTTCTACCAGTTTATCTGTTCTGTACATCAAATCTCGCTCATCTAGTTGAATCTGCCAATGCAGTTGAGAACATAGCTCCAAATACCTGTCACCAACATCGCTGTAAAACCACATCATCCAACTCTTCATGAATCTCCTATACTGGTTGTCAGAATGCTACTTTGTCTTAGTTTACCGGTTGAGATCCTAATTACCGGTTCTCTGTAAAACTATCTTTTGTACCGGTTAACCCTTACTGGTTGGCTTCTAAGACTTAGATGACTACAAAAACATTGTTGCCATCAATGACAACACAAAACTTAGTCATCAAACATGAATCTCAATCTCTTCTAACCAATCATATACCGGTTTAGTCAAATGCCAACAATAATATGTTTATATTCAATTATTATATTATATAAAATAAATAATACAAACAATTATTATAAAAAATTCATTCTATCAAATAAATTTATAATTGAATATATATATTGAGTTTATGTAATATTTAATTATAATTAATATATTATCTATATCACTCCTTCACCTTTCTATATATTGAACTCTCTCTCTCTCTCTCTCTCTCACACACACACACACACACACACACACACACACACACACCTCTCTATCACATACTATCCATATCTTTATATACCTATCTCTATCTCTTTCCCTATCTTTTTTCTATGATCTATCTATATAGTGACATTTCTATTCCTCACTATCTTTTTCTCTTATATTGATCTCTCTATCTCTTTCCCCTCTACTTATCTTTGTCCCTCTGTCCCCCTCTCCTCTCTCCCTACTCTACCTATCTCCTCTCTCCCACTCTACCTATCTTTCTCTCACTATCTCTCCCCATCTCTCATTCTCACACTCTCTCCATAAATCCCTATCTATTTCTACCTCCCCCCCCTTCCTTTTCCCGATCTCTCATTCTCACACTCTCTAAGTATCTCTACCTCCCTCCCCCTTTCTTTTCCCATATCTCTCTCTCTCTCTCTCTCTATATATATATATATATATATATATACATATATATATATATATATATACAGAGAGTTTTTTAGTGGCGAATCTTCACCAATTGGTGAATTCCGCACGAATAGTCTTGGGCACCGTCATGGTCAAATCACCAGAAATTTCGGGGTTAACGACACACTGTAGAAATTGGCTTTGCTATTGACCACACACCATCGACGTGCATGCCCGTAATATTCACCTAGAATCACTCGGACGTGGGTATTAAATCACCTCCGCTATTCGCCAGCAATAGTTAAATGACCACGTACCCAGGACCTAATTCGCCAATGGTAAATTAAATGTTCATTGCATGCGTCGGCCAAATTCACCAATATCAAATAAAACATTATAAGCATTCAAGGACCCATTTCTCCCTGCTTAAATTAAATGTTCATTGCACGCCCGTGCAATTCGCCAAAAATGCAATTAAATTAAATGTTTATTGGCAATTGCGACCCCTGTGCCCCGCGCAATTCGCCAAAAATGCAATCATGGATTGCTATAAATACACTATTTCTTACACTCTTTCTTACAATTTGTTCGTGTCTGATTAGTAAATTGGGAGCTCTCGGAGTCTCGAGTCTCGATTCGCATTCTGCAAATTGAGTTGGAAAGTCGAAGTTCATTGTAAGGCGGAGGGCCAGAGTTACAATCCGACAACACAGGCCTAGGCATTCATTCCTGATTCCTGATTCAAAGAATTGAGAAGGCATAAAGGTGAGTAATCATTTCTTCATACTTGATAGTATTAGTTTTAAGTTTTAATTCATAGTGAGAGGTCAAGACTCAAGATGTCATAGTCAGACATGGGTGAGACTACTCAGGGTGGTGAAGGGATTGGGATGTCAAACAAGGGTAAGACTCCTCAGGGCAGTGAAACTGAAGGGATTGGGAGGCCATCAAAACGCCCAAAACTTAAACTTAAAGATAGTACCATAAAGTCTTTTTTTGGAATTGGCAAAGCTTCTGGTCTATCAACCTCTGCAGTTGCAGAACCCATTCACAGTAGCTCACCACCACTACAAGGTGGGATTGTCATTGAGTTAAATGCATCAAATGAGGATGATAATACTGACATGATAGAAGATGTTCTAAGGGATACACACAATGAGATACCATTGGCGAATGCAAATGCTAGTACTGAAGATGATGTTGGTAGGAAGAAAAGAAAAAGGAAAGTACAACTGGGGCGAGAGTGGGAGATGACAAGGAGTTTTAAGATTGATTGGGTAGAAAAGTACCCATTCATTGAACCGGTCCCAAACAATGATGAACAACCAACAGAATGCAGGTGTAAGATTTGTAGCTGGAAAACTAAAAGAGAAAAGAAGATGCAGCTAAAGCTTGACACCATAGAAAAGCATATTGGTAAGGTTTATGAAAAACAGATCATAGATGAAAAGGAAACACGAGTAGTAAGATGGAAATCAAAGGAAGAATGTCTTCATGTTAAGTATGCCATGGAATATGAAGAGCATAACCACAAAACGACACTGATTCATAATAGTGGATTTGGAAATACAATCAAGGTTGTGCTTGAACATGCAGCGAAAGATACAAATCTAGCAAAGACTATTCAGATGAGTGTTGTTTTTCATATTATGTCAAGAGGGCGTCCTATGAAAGATTTCCTAGAATTTAGTAATTTATTATCTTTTTTGAATGTTCCTCACTATCCTATGTCACATTGGTCAATAAACACTAGATGGGAAATGGCAAACTGTCTCGCTGAGGTGGAAAAGGAAAATTTACAAGAGAGTGTAAAAGAGTCAAATTTCATTTCATTATCCATAGATGAAGTTACTGTGGTAGATAACACTGCTTGGGTTTGTATGCATGTGTATACCATAAAAGAACACGTCTGCTGAGCTCATCTACTCTATGTTTATAAAATGAGGGGCAATTCAACAACAGAAAATTTATATTTTGAAGTTAAGAAAGCTTTGAATGAAATTGTTGGTATGGATGACTTGACAATTGCCAAGAAGTTGGTGTGTGTTGGAGCTGATGGAGCTACAGTAATGCAAGGTCAAAGGACCAGTCTTTGTGCAAGATTACAAACTAGTATTGCACCATACATGGTTGGCATTCACTGCATGGCCCATTGAATGAATTTAGCATATAGAATTGTAAGCAATTTCCCTACAGTGTCAAAAGTTGAAGATCTAGTCCATGGGCTCCACTCATACTTCTGCCGAAGTCCTAAACGTTTTGCAGAATTTTAGATTTTTGCTGAGGGAGTAACAGGAGGAAACAAGCTTCTCAGGGATGTTGAGACCAGATGGATCTCCTTGCATGGACCAACAGAACGAGTTCTAACAGAATATCAATCCTTGATCGGACTAATGTATGAGCAACGCCTCACAGTAGACAAAGCTCCTGATCTCTTACATAAGTTAAGTGATATAGAGACTCTGTTAACTTTAGCTAGTCTTCTCCCCATGTTGGATTCAATGAACAAACTTGTTAAGAAAGCCCAAGACAGAACTATGTATATCAATGAGTATAGCACTCTACGAAAAATGACATGCTTGAGCCTGGATGGTCTATATTCAGATCTAACAGGGCGAAGCCCAAATTTTTTTAGGTGGCAAATAATTACAGATTTGAATCATGCTGAAATTTTTTTACATTTCAATACAAAAAATGAGTTATGTGTCTTTGTAAAAAGATTTCAGATACCAATGCACCAATCTAAGACGGGCAAGCGAGGCAGAGCACTACCAGTTAAAAAGGAAGATTTTGATAGGATTGTTAAATCTGTTAGTGATAATTTGAAGTCTATTTCATATGAACTTTCAACTGAGATTCATGAAAGATTCCCTCGAGAAGAAATAATTGAAGCCATGGGTTGTGTGTATCCTCAATTTTGGCATTCAATTGGAGATAATCCAAATGACTCAAAGATGTATCATAAAAAACTAGAGGAATTGATATTGACATTTTCAAAAGATGCATATTGCAATGGACAACCAATAGAAGGAATTTTAAATTCAGATCATCTTAGAAAACAATGTATACAGTTTGCATTGGTTATGAAACAACAGTTGGTTAACTTGGAGAATCCATTTGAACCTGGATCAATCACAAGGCTTTGCAAAAGGATAGATCAAAGTGAAGCATTGCGTATTGCAATACCAGAATATTTGAAACTTGCTGATTTATGTCAAACAATGATATTGGGGTCAGTGGAAAATGAGAGAGTTTTCAGTGCATTAGGGATTTTGAAATCAAAGATCAGAAACAAATTAGACAAGAATTTGGAAACTTGCTTGAGGTTGTTTGTAACCCAGTATAATGTTAGAGATTTTCCATATGATAGGGCATTGGCAATCTGGAATTCCATGCATGATAGACAAGGGGTGTGCAACACTTTAAAAGCTGGTGGTGCTACTGCTAGTGCTAGTGTTGAGACAAATGAATATTATGGATCGCAGACTCAGAGTCAGCATGAAGACGAAGACATTTTTGAATACCCGACTCAGAATGAAGATGAACTTGTTGGTACTAGTCAGTTTCCGGATCTTGAGTCCATTTGGGATATAGAAGCCTCAGATAGTCAGACTGAATCACTGAAGTGAATTAGCAGTCAGTTTATAGGTATTTATAATTATACTACAATTCTTGAGTCATATTACAATTTCAATTTGCAAAATTGCAATACTATAGTTGTCATTGATGATTTTTGATATTGTATTCCTTGAATTTGTCAATCAGAAGTAGAATGGATACTTATTTCATATTTTTAATTGTGAATTTGAATTATTACTAAACAATTGAATTATTAGTAAATTGGTATTTGGTTCCACATTATGTAACTCGCCGCTTAAATTGCAATTAAGAGGATTTGGTAGCATTGTCGCTAACTCGCCACTTCCTTTCCTGATTGTTATAACCGGTTGAGAGTGTGCGATTAAAGATGGGGATTGACACGTGGACTTGTTTGTCGAGTTCTGTAAAAGTTTTGACACGATCGAGCCGAGATTTTGACATTTGTACAATTGCATTAATGCATTCTATCAGTTTAATTGAATTAATGCCACACTAGCTAGTTCATGCAAGTGTGGCAGTTAAGGAGACTTGAGAGAAGTGACAGCGCCCAAATACCATTTTATGTTGTGAGGTTGCGACTGGGTGTGATTTTATGTTATCGCAAGGTCATGAGGTGTTCGTGGTTAAGTCATTTTAATTTGTGATCATGTGATGCGGTTAAGTCGCTTGCTCGCAGGTTTTGAATTTGTTTAGCATTTTAAGTTGCGATTTGGTGACAGGTAAGTTTTGGTCTGATTTTGTGGTCATCGCATGCTCGCGGGTTTGTAAGTCTTAAGTCAAAAAGTGTTGCGAGCATGCGAAGGCGGTTAAGTGTCTTGTTGTTGCAGGATCGCAAGGGTTTAAGTCAAGTTAAGTTTCTAGTTGCGAGCTTGTGATGAAATAAGTTGTTTTGTTAGATCAATGGCTGTCGCTCACTCGCGAGATTCTTTGAGGATTCGTAAAAGGGGTTGCGAGCTTGCGATTAAGAGGATTTGGTAGCATTGTCACTAACTCACTAACACCTAGACTTGTTTTCCGAGTTCTGTAAAAGTTTTGAATGTCAATCGCCAATCAAATAGAAGGGCATGAATTCAAATTTCGCTCAAGTACTTTAGTTTGAAGTTTGAATTAATGTCATTATGCCACAGTAGCTAGTTCATGCAAGTGTGACAATTAATGAGACTTGAGACTTGAGAGAAGTGACGACGCCCAAAATTCAAATAGTAAATACCATAAATTGCATGATCGAGCCGAGGTTTTATATAATTGCATTAATAAATTCTATCTTCGAGGTAATCAGTGAATTGAGCTCTGCAACAACGTTGGAGAATTCAGAGTGTTGGGTGTGAGAAAATTTCAGAAAATTGGTTAAGTTTTTCTCCTGTAGCTAAAATGAGCCAGGTGACGAGTGGTACTAGAGGTTCCAATCCCAAGCCCAAGCCCAAGCCCACGACAAGTGGAGAAGGAGGACCTGGATGTTCCAAGGCTAGTGCCACTGAGGAAACGATGGTTAAGAAATAAAAAGATGAATTTGTAGATTTGATGCTAGGGACTTCCGTTCCTTTGAATAAAAAATCATTTGGCATGGAGAGATTTATGGAGCCAATGCAAAAACCCTACCACGCTTAATATGATTGGTTTTGCTCTGTTTCATTATTTCTGGAAAAATAGGGTTAAGGGTGTCCCGATGTCAAACCCTTGGGATTTAAATATGGCAAAGTTAATTGTGCCAGATGTGTATGTTGATGTGGATTTGATCAAAGAGTTGGGCAAATGCTATTGCCCAGTATCTAGGGTAATCAGAAGAAAGAACCAGTCTGCCCTAGTTTCAATTAACAGAGCTAGCTTTGTTGAAGCTTTCCAAATTACTGGTGTTGCATGTACAGATATAGATTTGGAGCGGATTACAAAGGATTATGACAAATACAAAGGTGTTATCAAGAAGCATGCAATGCCCAGATACATGCCTAGGGTGAATAAGAAGCCGGTTATAATTCCAGAGAGTATCGAACCACCATTTGACATCACACCTTTCCACCATTATATACATTGTACAATCTATGGATTATGCAATGTTGGGTTTTGATGGAGATTCAACAGTGTCAGCTGAATTATTGATGATGGCTATGGACATTCAACACCCAGATCTTAACAAAGATTATGATTATGTGGGCTATGTGGTTGAACACATTCATAATGCTCTATTTGAAATTTAGAGTGGTGCACCTAGCCCTACATTCAAGCATTATTCATTGCTGATGCATTTAATCTTGTTCTATAATGTTGAGTTCATGGATAAAGAATTGGAGCTTTTGAAAGAAGAATTCAGTGTCTTAATGCCAATACAAAGATGGACCCAGGTTTGGGACAGTAGTTCTCCCCATTCTTCTTTCCTTTTCTTTGAAAAATGGATTGTTTTGCCAATTATGGAAATGCTAGGACTAAATAGGGAACGGTTGTCAATTAATGTTAGGAGAGTTTTGAGACCTTACCAGTATGTTCCAAACTGACCTATTTCACATAACTAGGGGGACTTTTTTTTTTTTGATAACTTTACTATGATGAGAGTCTATGGGTGTCCTCAGCCTCCCCATATTTTACCAAAATTTGTTCCAATTAGGATTGCTTTTATGGAGTTTATCTGGCAATTGACCCTAGTTGAAAAAGAATAGCTTGATAAACACAGGAAGGGTTCTTTTCTTCCTAGGCTTTGGGTTGCGTCTGATTTTACCATTGGTAGGAGTTCCTTTGATGAAGTAAACAATTTCCTTAAACAGTATAGGTTGGTTAATGTTGTGTCTAGATTCTGTGATCCAGAACAATTTATTAAAGTTGCAATGCCAAAAATGACACCTTGGGCCACAATAAAGGACCATGAACCATTGGATGATGAAGATGTGGTTAGAAATTTGCTGAGAAAATATGAAGTACAAGAAAGGAGAAGAAAATGGAAAAAATTGATGAGAGTTGAAGTAGAATTGTTGGCTGCTGACCCTAGTTTCTTAGGTTTTTGCCCTGATAGCCCGTACCTGGAGAGGATTAACAAAATGCTGAGTTTATATGAAACTCTGATGGAACAAATGCCTCAAATTCCAGAAGTGACTGCTCAACAGTAGGACCCCCAAGATGAACATTCTTCACATGGCAAGAGGCCACTTAGTGTGTCTGCTGATGATGTAGAGAGTGGGGATGAAGTTCAATCTACCCGAGTGCCAGCTGCAAAGAAACAAAAAACCACTGAGGTTGGTACGATTGTGAGGAGAGACCCTGCTAGAGCAATTGTTATAGAACAAGGACACTACTTTCATCAAATAAGGACACATCTCGGAGAAGTAGGGTAGAATGAAGAACATGGAGAACCAAACGAAGCCCTTGCTCAAGGCTTTGATGAGCATGTGATGTTGTCAAATGAGTTCATGAAAGATGATGACTTTATTAAGTCAAATGAATTTAAACTTTTTTTGACAAGGTTGAAACAAAATCAATTAAAACAAAATCTGATCATAGAGGAAGCAAATGAAGAAAAGAAAGAGGAGATCATCAAGGCACTGCAGGAATATGATCCTGACAAGGAGGAAATATCTGTGGAACAGGCAAGACAATTGATAAAGAGTACTGGTATGATTATGATGCCTGACTGGGATATCCAATCTATTTTTATTATTGATCAGATTAGGAAGCAAGAGGACCCAATGTTTAGAACTGAATTTGAAATTGGAGATGTATTAAGAGGATCAGGATTTAATCCTAAGTCAAAGACACTTGCTACTTGGTCTTTGGCCCCTTCCACTCAAAATCCCCACCTTCTAAATATCCAAGTAGAAAAGAAAGCTGATAGAATGATCTAGAACTTGCAGAACACAACTGACACAAAGATTGCCTCATTTTTTACTCAAGTTTCTTTCATGAATTTATCAAAAATAGAGGATTTGTCAAGAAGATACATAGAAACATATACCCAATTGATTCCATTGTCTAAAAAATATGAAGAGACACTGATGAAGAAGGGCGCTCTGGAGGAAGAGTTAGTGGAGTTGAAAGAAAAAATTGCAAATGAGCCCCCTCCAATACAGATTACAAAACAAGTACAAGAAATACCAGCTGATGTGACAGCAAAAATGGAGGAATACACAGGGAAAATTGAAAAGCTTGAAAAGGAACAAAATGTCAAGGCTATCTCTGTTGTGTCAGGAATTCTGAAACACAGGATTAGTGTATTGAAAGACAAATTGATGGTTGTGCATGATTTGCACATTTCTTTGAAAGAGGCAAGCAAAACATCCTCTGAGGCTGTCACTTTTCTTGGACCTTTGTTCAATGTTTGGTCAAGAAGAAGCAGATTAATGGATAAGCTAGATACTGCAATGATGTATAGTGACGAGTTCCCTCCCAAGATCAGTGACACTAAAGACATGGTGGAGGTAATGAATGCAGCTTATGCATTTTTCAGAGGGAAGGATGTGCTTATAAATGAAAAATTGCAGACATTGGGGAAGGTTATAATAAATTGGTGCCTTCAATTTGTGGTAGTAATGGAGATTTGAAATCAGTTTTTGATTGGACCAGCGAATTTGATTTGATTCTGGAGCAAGAAGAAATAATCAAGCATGTAAATGAACATGTTGATGTTGATTTCCTTAACGATCTGCTTGATTCAATGTTCAAGGTTGAGGTTAACCATGAAAAGTTTATTGTTGAGTCCAGGGCAGTTACAGATGCCAGATGGACAGATTCAGTTGCAAAGTTGGAAGAGGTAAAGGCATTCAGTTGGCCAACAGACAAAAAGGTGGACAGGTGGCAAGCCATGCTAAAGCCAAAGAAGAAATCTCAGGTTGAGGTTGCTACCCAAGATTCCTCACAGTAATCCTAAGCTTGTTGAATCCTCAGGTTGAGGTTGCCACTTTTATTGATCAATGATGTTGAACTTGAAAACTCTTATATTAATATAGTTATAATAGCTCAACTGTTCAAGAATTCGATAAGTGCATAGTTGAATCGCATTGTGAATTTACTTTCTGATATCATTATGAATATAATATCAATATCATTTGCAGTTTGAGCAATGCGATCTTCACATAATTGTCTTTGTCTTGAATTTATGTTTTCACTGTGAATTGAATGGTCAAGGGTTTTTCAGTTTACATATAAATCTGGGTTGTGTAATTGTATGTAATGGCATTATTCATAATTTCATTCCTATTTATCTGCAAATGAATCTTATTGAAGTTTATTATCAGGTTGTCTTGAATTGTAAGTGACTCTATGCCCTAGGATAAGGCATTGGTCTATTGTCTTGATGTTTTACTAATTATGTTGTATAATTGTATTCCTATCTAATAATCTGTTGTGGTGTTTAATACTTTCATTCTTAATACTCTTATATGCTATTGATGTTTATGTAATATATATGGAGGTGTTCTATGTCTGTCTATAATCCGCCCACCAATAACAATGAGGTGAATCCTTAATTATTTAATATGATTCTAGACTAACAGAAATTTTGCATTCTTGCGCATAATAGGATTAGGAAGCATTAAATGAAAAATTACATACACCATAACAATGCAACAAATGAAAAAAATTAAATCTCTTGATTCTGATCATTTGAAAGAGATATAATTATACACAAAATAAATTTATATATAACTCCTTCAAGAGCCTGCACAGACAAAGCTTGACACTAAATTATTTTCATTTGCTCTGTAAATGACTATACAACATACAACTTGCTCCCTTCACCTAGAGTCTAGAATCACTACTGGAACCAGAAAAGGAACCCTGATGACTATACAACTTGCAAAACTGCTTGAGCCATGCCATTATCATCCTGATGCCTTCATTTCGGATGGAATGTGAGATGTTACGTTTTGTCCAAGTCCAACAGATCGTTTCCAAATAGAGGAGGAAGCCTTCATGCCCAGGAATAGAGAAAATGGAAAGAAGAACTTGAGCCTTCATGCCCACGATCAGGGAAAGTGGAAACATGAGCTTTAGGGTAAATGTAATATGTTTGGGGGGGGGGGGGTTGCAGCTTCCATGTCATCACAAAGATGACTAGTTGCCACTCTCCACCCAAACAAATCCTTCTTTCATTCCTCTGCGGGTTCCTTCTTCAAACCCCTTGCCATCCTATGGCAGAGTAGAAGCAGAGGATGTGCCATGCTTGGCCCTTCTTGACAAAAAAGGCTTTCACACCCCCTCTGGCAATCCTTCTCACTTTCACAACCCCTCTGACAATAAACAAACTCACACAGAAGAAAACAAAAAAACACCGATCCGGTATCACAGAGCACACAACAAGTACAACTCCATGCATGATCCTGCTCAAACATCATCTTCCTTTCTGAGGAAAAAAATCATTCTCAGAAAATGAAAAAGGTTTATTTTCTCTTCTACTAATTAAGTCACCACTCCATTGTATTTATAACATTTTCACACTTCATTTGATGATGCTCATTCTGCATTCACGTGAAAAATTATCATTTTGGTGGTTTTCAACATGACTGTAGACTCTAGATTCCTAGAAGTCATCATCATGCCTATCAAATCCACTGCATCCTGCTAAGGCTCATCTATTGTGAATGATTTTGTTCTGATTTTATTCCTCCTTGATTGGACAAATTCTGCTTCAAAATCCCTGACAACAAGCAACCTGAGCTCTTATTTCTTAGAGAAATCCGTGATCTCCCATCTCTAACTCAGAAGCTATCAAATCCTTTTATGCCTTTGAAACTGTCGTCCTCGCTTGTCTAATCAATCTTGACTCAAGAGAAACCTTCAAACTAGTCCCTCAGAAACGAGTCAGCATCCAAGCCTTAAAAATTTTAGGTTGCGAGCTAGCGACCCGATAGTTTGTGGTTAAGTTTTATGGTTATCGCCAGCTCGTGAGGTAAAATGTCTGAAGACGTGATCAAGTTGCGAGTTGGTGACAAGTTGGTTTGGGTTTACATTGCGAGGTCTCTAGCTTTTTGGGTGTTAGCGTTTTATGTTACCGAGCTGGAGATTGTTAGTGAAATTGCTTTGGTCGCGATGTCTCGAGTTGGTCTAAGATAAACACTTTTATGTTGGCGAGTACGCAACAAGGGTTAAAGTTACCACTATCTCCAAGTCGCTACGATGATGAGGACTTAACATTTGTGGTCGAGAATTGGCGAGTGCTAGTTCAGTTTCCCTCAGTCGCTAGATCTTGAGGTTAAGAAGGCTTAGCATTTTCAGCTTGCGAGTTGGAGATAGAGAGAATTGACGACTGTGAGAGGCAGAGAGTTGACGAGTGTGTGCCACGTGTTTTAATTACTTAAAGTTAATATCTTAAAATCGCCAAAATTTTATTTTTATGGTTTGAAATTAGCTTGAAATCGCCAATATTTTATTTTTATGGTTTGAAATTAGCTTGAAATCGCCAATATTTTATTTTTATGGTTTGAAAATAGCATGAAATCGCCAATATTTTATTTTTATGGTTTGAAAATAGGTTGAAATCGCCAATGCAAATATTTTTTTGGTTTTAAAAACATTACCATTCGCCCATGCAATTATTTTTTGGGTTTTAAAAATAGTACAATTCGCCAGGATTTTTCACAAACTTTGAGCAATCATGGCTAATTTGCCAATGGAGATTATTATTATTCTCCGTAAACCGCAAAAAATCGCCAGTAAAATTAAAATTTTCCTCGAAATTATACAACTTTCGCCAAGTTTTTACACCTTGTCCAAGGGGGGGGTTTCTTAAAGTTTTCCATACATATATATATATATATATATATATATCAGCATCTATACCTCTCCCCATCTCCCTCTTTTTCTATATCTCTCTATCTATTGCTCTATATCTCCCCCTCTATCTCCCTATCTTTCTCTATAGTTACCTCTCCCTCCTACTTTTGCCTGTCTCTATCTATTTGTGTCTCTATTTCTCTCTTTCTCTATCTTCATCCCTACAACTATCTCCCTTTCTCCCTTTTATCTCTATACATGTCTCGATCTCTTTATACCTTCATCTCTCTCCCTCTCTTCCTATACCTCTATGTCTATATTATAAAATATATTTTATGTAAACTTCTTGTTTTAGTTTATTATTAATTAGATTAAGTTTATTTATCTAAAATAAGTTAATTAAAGAAATTCACATATAATATATTTTATTATTAAATATATTTAGTCTTTATTTATTTAATTTAATTTTTATTATAATATATATTATATATTATTAAATAAAAATATACAATTAATAAGTATAATGTATTATTGTAAATTGCTTATTTATCGTTATCTCTCCATCTCCCATTCTATCTATATCTCATTACCTATACTTCTCTTGTTCACTCCATCTGTTGTGCTCTCTCTTGCTCCATGCTCTATCTATTTCCATCTCTCTCCTTGTCATTCTTTGTCTCTCTCTATCTCCCTTTGTCTATATCAATATTATTTTGCTCCATCTCTCCTACTCTATATCTCTAACTCCTATTATGTGTGTGTGTGTGTGTGTTAGTCTCTTTATTTATTTGTTGCTCTCTCTCTCTCTCTCTCTCTCTCTCTCTCTGTTTGTTAGTCTATCTATTTATTTGTTGCTCTCTCTCTCTCTCTCATATGTCTATCTATCTATCACTCTATCTCACCATCCACATCTTTGTCTATCCATCCCTCTCCCTCTATATATCTCTAATTTTTCCTTTCTCTCTCTGCCTCTTTATCTCACTATTTTTTTTTTAATCTTTATCTCTTTTTTACCTCTCGATATCTCTCTATATCTATCTGTTTATCTCTCTCTACCTCTTTGCCTCTCTCACTCTACCTCTACCTTCATCTCTCCCCTTCTATCTCTAGACATGTCTCCCTCTCTTTAGCCATTGATCTCTCTCCCTCACCCTCTTCCTAAAGCTCTATATCTCCGTATCTCTCCATATTTAACTCTTTACCCTTATATCTAGATCCCTATCTATCTATATATCATTTCCTATATCTATCTTAATCTATGTATCCTTATTTCCCTCTCTATATATTTATCTCTTCCATATTTTATATCCCTTTCTCCTCTCTCTTTATCTCTCCCTCTCCTCCATCTCCATCTCTACCCTCTTACCCTCCTCTATCTCTCTCTATTGCTATTATAATGTGAGCCTTTTGGTAGGCCCCAAATAACCTCTTGCACTACATAAATGTTTGCAAATAAAAGACCAATTTTTTTCCTAATTGACCTTTCATACCTCTTTGGCGTACCCATTGCACACAAAGGTGCAATTGCTAGTTATATTCATATGAAGTCCCATCAACAAATCAAAAATTTCATTGTAATGAAAATAAAAATAAAAATTATCATGTATAAATAAATTTAAGAAGATAAGAGTTATTTATTTCTAGAATTAATGATGCAAATGTTTTGTTGATGTTATGTTGAATCTATTCATTATTATTTGATATGTTTGTTGCATCAAAGTTTGTGTGGACTCAAAATTTCTTGTAGTTCATTCTCGAGTATTATGGGGTTGGTCTCAAGCAATGTAGGCTTGATCTAATGCACAAGTTTGAATTGTGATGTGTGAGATGATCTAGCTAAATGTGTTGTAGAAACTTTAATCTCCTTCACTTTCTTGGTAGCTAAATGTGTCAAGGTGATGTTGAGAGACACTACAGAGAAATTTGTTAATAAGTGAGCATGTTCTCCCATGTTAGCCCTCTTTGCAAGCTAGATTAATGATAACGAAGAATATCAAAGACAATATTCACTAGCATACAAATGATCTATATGTAGATGCAATTATTTTGTCCTCTAAAAATTGAAGCGTTTTCTACACATTCTTTTTATTCTCAAATATAACATGTGTATCAATGGTGCATTCAATGCCTTAAAAATATGTTGCACAAATGTGTGCTAAGTCAACTATTAAGTAGTAGAAATAGGCAAGAAAGTTAAAATTTAAACCTTTTATTTTTTAATATTGAGCTTATTTCTACGTGAATCAAGATTTAAATACATCAATCTTTAATGGTGTGGAAATGAACCTTGGGGCTAAAATAATGATTTTGAGGTAGATAATGAAATGTATGGAAGTGACTATGAGTTGAGATGAAAAAAAATATGAATGAATGATGAGTATATGAGAACACGTGTAAATGGTCATGAATAAGGACCAAGCCATTAACCAAAACTTAGCATAAGAGTATGCCACTTTTTGATATGTTATTATATTTGAGACATTCCACCAAGGTGAGCACAAAACTAAATGGGAAATGACATGGGCATGCATGTTTAACCATTAGATTTTTCTTCCACTCTAATGTGCATGTGAATCTAACAAGAATATATATTCCAAAGTATATGGGGAATTGTAAATCAACATGAAAAAAATATATTTAGATAATTATGAAGGATGTCTTTAAAGAAGATACAATGCTTCTTCTTACATTCTCTTTGGTACGAATGTAACATCAAACTTATGAAATATAAAATATATATATACAATTTGTAACTCCTATAAAATAATTAAAGAAACAAAAATTACAAGTACTTACAATTGTTTATGAAAATGAGAAGAAGAGAGTGATAGGGTTAAAAAAATATTCTTATATGGAATTTGATATGAACATACTCAATGTGATGTGACATGAAATATGGATCCATTTGATAAAACATGTAATATAATTCCACACTATTAGGCAATGTTATAATGCTCTACACAATTTGGGCAATACAATCAACACTTTATGATATTTACTATTGTGATCAATTTCCGTGTGATGTGGAAAAAATAATAGATCTCCACACAATGATAGTATGTAATCCAATTAATTTTCATATGATGTGGCAATGTGATATATTTTTACATGATACAAACATATCGTGTAATTTTAATCTCCATGCCATGTGGTAATGTGACGAGAGTGCATATTGAAATCAAGTTCTATCTAAATATGGTGACACATCTTTGTATAACTCAATTTTCTATATAAAATATCAATGATAAAAAGTGTTAGTAATAATTAATGTCCCCTTATATTAGTTGCATCTAGTGGATGAAATGAATTGGAGAAGATTAAATATATTACATGTATTATAAATGATAACAATAGGGTAATCAAGCAATATATAAGCATGCAACATATATATCATGTAAAAATGTATGATCATATAACAAGCGTGTGAGATAACAAATTTTTGATAAGCATTAATGCATAATATAGAACTTAATATAAACAAATCATAAAAGAAGGATGCCCCTAAATGTTAGATAAGAATCATATAAGCATATAAAAATATGATCATATTAGAAGATAAGCATTCAAGCACATATACGTAGGATATAAAAAATCAAACCATATGTAAAGGTAATTTATCCCATTACAGTGTTCAATTTGGATTAAGATTTAAGGGTTACTGTTAAAGTTCAAATAGAATTATGATTTAATTAAGGTTAAGGTACACAAAGGATTCAATTAGGACTACAATTTAATTATAGTTTGATTAGGATTAGAATTCAATTAGTATTAAGGTATAATTAGGGTTAAATTTTATTTAATTAAAGTTAAATTTATTTATATCTAATTTATTAAAGTTAAATTATTGAATAAATTGATAAAATTAAACTATCTAAATTAAATAAATGTTATTATTCTTCATTTAATTTTTATGTATTGTAGTTCAGAATGCTACTAGCATATCTATATTTAATAATCTATATAATTTATGTTAAAGTATTTAATTTTTTAATTTAATATTATTTTATTATATTATTAAAGTTGAACAATGGAAAAAAAATTAAATGGCTCGATATAGATATCTCTCAACATTCAAGTACACTCATAATCTCGTGATAATTGATTGATTAAATAAACATGTAATGATTTAAAGAATACCTTTCTCTCATTTTTCCATGAATTACAGTACCTTGATAGACTCCGTCGAGTGATCTCTTGAAGAGTCCCGATGAAGAAATAAGTAGTTTCTCTTTTTTGTATATATTAAGAAAACATTACAAATATGGCTCAGCAGAGCATTGAAGATATCAAGTCATCGGAATAATTGAGTCAAAAATCTAAGAGAGCACCCAGAAGCCTGAGGGCAACAAAATATAAAACCAAGTACTACAAAAGGCTGTAGCTATTCTGGGTCCAAAAACGCAACTGTTGTGCTACGGATGTCAGTTACACAGAGTTATACATCGTTGATTTTGTAAAGAACGGCTATGATTTTTTGAAAGTGTCAATAACACATGTTTGCTAAACCCGTTTTGGAGCCAGAATATCTGTGTCCCTACAAAAGAGGGACAATTACACCAAGGAGTTGTCACATGTATGTGTTGATTACATGTTACATAGGTCATCCATCATACTACACTAGAGAAAAAAAGGTCTTGAAGCATATAGAATAAGCAAATCAGAGTAACCACACAAGACAAAAGCCAACAACATGAGGAAGAATGCATAGCAAACCTATCCATAGTTGTATGGCATAGGGGAGTTTGCCTCCAAATCATTGCCCGAAGAATAAGTTGCAAGCTTAACCAAGTGAACAAGGATGAATCTTGTTGGTCAGCTATTTTCTTCACAGTTTTCATCAACTGGGCACTTCATACCATGAGTACCATGAGACATTGAAACCTGAAACAAGAATCTTTTACGTTGGTTTCTGCCCTCAGCAAGAAACGGGCAACTATCAACACCAATTAATGTTATCTCTAGAGTATTTGTTAATGCATGCAAATGTTTATTGTCCACAATTTATGGGGTGAGCATATGATCTGATTTATGAAAACCAGATTACAATACCTGGTGTGATACCTGCGGTATTGTAGAATTCAACACAAAAAATTGACAACAAGAAGATTGCAAACCAAAAACTGTCTCCATTCTATTCAAAATTGGAGTTTATACAAGTCGAATTTATCCCAAGGGTCACACAAATCCCTTGGAATTGAAACATACAAATGTTTCCGAGCACAACATTTGTCCAAAAATGCACCGAAGACCCTCAAAATTGCAATTTACTAAAACATAGAAAATTTTGAAAATTAGATTTCAATATTTTCCCAATTTAATCCTGATCATTCCTCCCCCCTTAAGAGGCAATGGGCCCCATTGCACTAATTTGCTGCAACAGATGAGGAAATTGTTCTTCAATTTGTTCCTTAGTAAGCCACTTGCCTTGATGAGAATGCTGACCAGCTCGAACCACCCAATACAAAGGGATTTTCTGATTTCTCAAAGTCTTTAAAATGGCTTCAGTAACATGGTCGCACTGGACTGGAGCAGTAGTAGAGGGGTTTAACTCTGCAGCTTGAATGTATTCAGTAGCTTGGGAGATATCCAATAAAGGAGGAAAATAGGGTCTCAACAACTCCACATTGAAAACTGGATGTAGTCCCAAAAAGGATGGCAAATTAAGTTCAAAAGAATTCTCACCAACTTGTTTCACAATAGTGTATGGTCCATGACGAAGAGGTCGAAGCTTCCTATTTGGTCCATGCAGACGCTCTTTCTGAAAATGTAACCATACCTTGTCACCAACCTGAAACTGATGGGGAGTTCTATGTTTATCATGTCTTTCCTTATATTTCTGATTACTCTGCTCCAATATCTCATAAACTTGTTGTTGTAGGTGTCTAATGTTATCAATGAATTTTTCTGCTTTATCTACCTCCTTGTCACCATTCAATGGACTGCTAGACTGTAGAGATGGTATTGCTACATCCATAGGTGCCAATGGCTGGTACCCAAGAGAAACCTCAAATGGACTGTGCCCTGTAGTACTATGGAGTGCACGGTTGTAGCTGTGTTGCACATAGGGTAAGCTTTCATCCCATGTGCGAGGATGTTTTGAATGATACATCCGTAAAATATGAATAATCATTCGATTCACCACTTCTTTCTGCCCATCTGTTTGAGGATGGAATGCTGTGGACTTTGTCAGTTTCGTGTCCATTTTAGCCCATAGTGTAGACCAAAATTTGCTGATGAACCTGCTATCCCTATCAGAAATAATGGTTTTTGGCAAACCAAAATGAACCCACACATGTTCAAAAAATAGCTTGGCAGTATCTTCTGCAGAAATCATCTTTTTACATGCCACCATGATAGCCATTTTAGAAAACCTATCTACCACAACATATACACAATCATGCCCCCGCCTGGTAGTTGGAAGCCCAGACATAAAATCCATTGAAATAGATTGCCATGGCTTATCAGGAATAGGTAATGGTAAGTATAGACCCAACTTACGGTTTGTTGGTTTTGCAATCGCACAGGCTGCACAAGCTTGTATATGTGAAATGACATCTTGCTTCATTTTTGGCCAATAGAAATACTTTTGAAGGATAGCAGTAGTCTTACCAATACCAAAATGTCCTGCAACACGACTGTAGTGAGCTTCCCATATCATTTTCTTCCGTTCTTCGGTGGGTACACATATGTGACCATTATGGCAAAGAAACCCATCCTGCAAGTGAAAATCAGAGACAGATTTTCCTTCTACCAAATTACTATAGATGTTAGCAAAATCAGGGTCAGTACTATATAGTTGTTCCCAAGTGGATGATTGATGACCGCATGAATCCAACACTATTGTCAAACCTGCAATTGGAGGCCTACTCAAACAATCTGCCACCTTGTTACTGCTTCCTTTTTTATGACGAATGTTGAGGTGAAATTGTTGTAAATAGACTGACCACCGTTGATGTCTATCATTCTGTAGCTTTCCTTGTGTTTGCAAGAATTGGAGTGGTTTATGGTCTGTATGTATAACAGTTTCTTTTCCCAGTATATAGTGTTTCCATTGTTTGCAAGCCTGAACAATGGCATACAACTCCTTATCATAGGTGGGATACTTACGTACTGTATCAGAAAAAGTTTCACTGTGATAGGCAACAGGATGCCCATTTTGTGTGAGTACCGCACCAAGAGCATAATCTGATGCATCTGTTTCTATCTCAAATGCTTGGTGTAGATCTGGAAGGACCAATACTGGTGCTGAACATAGTCTTTTCTTTAACTCCTCAAATGCTTGTTGTTGTGCCTCTGTCCATTGAAATTTTGCTTGTGCTCCACCCCTGAGTGATTGATTAAGAGGCCATGATATGTGTGAGAAACCAAACACAAATCTACGATAGAAGTTGGCTAAGCCCAAGAAGCTGCGAAGCTCTGTGAAATTTTTAGGAGATGGCCAATCTTGAATTATTTGAATCTTTGCTGGATCAACATGAACACCCTCAACGTCAATGATATACCCTAAATATTGAATACTCTGCATACCAAAAGAACACTTCTCAATGTTGGCATAAAGTTTGTGTTTTTGCAGAGTTGAAAGAACTTGTTCAACATGCTGCAAATGCTCAGACCAAGTTCTGCTAAAGATGAGTATGTCATCCAAATAAACAACTACAAAGGAATCAATGAATGGTCTAAGCACATCATTCATCAATCTCATAAATGTGGCTGGGGCATTTGTTAGGCCAAAAGGCATGACCAACCATTCAAACAAACCTTCCTTAGATTTAAATGCAGTCTTCCACACATCTGCTGGATCAATTGGTACTTGGTGGTATCCAGACTTCAAGTCAACTTTTGTAAAGAATTTAGCCCCCCTAAGTTGGTCCAACAAATCATCAATTCGAGGGATTGGATATCTATTTTTAACAGAGATTTTGTTTAATGCTCTATAATCAATACAAAGCCTCCATGTCCCATCTTTCTTTTTAGCAAGGACAATTGGACTTCCACAAGGTGAAGCACTTGGACGAATGTGTCCTTTCTGAATCAACTCCTGAATTTGTCTCTTAATCTCATTATTTTCCAAAACTGACCTCCTATATATTGGCTCATGTGGTAGCGGTGTGCCTGGAATTAAATCAATAGAGTGCTTGACTTGACAGTGTGTTGGTACTCCCACTGGTGGTGTAAACACATTGTGATATTCTTTCAAAATTTTATCTATTTGATTTTGTTGATTCTCTGTTACCTTAGCATGTGTATTAAGAACAACTGACTTTGTTTGTTCAGGGCGAATCATGAGTACAATAAAAGCTCCAGTTTGAGCAATCAAGCGTTTACATTGTTTAGCACTAATTAAAGATGCAGTTTTTGTTGGACATACCTCTGGTATTCGGTACCTCTTCTCACCAAGCTTGATTGTAACACTACGTGGCCTTGACTCATACACCCCATGCCTCTGATACATGTATGGCTGCCCCAGCAAGACATCGCATACATCCAATGGTGCTACATCACATATCACTTCATCCTTGAAAGGCTTGATTGAATATGGCAAACGACATTGTTGATTGATTTGAATATCTTGACCCTCATTCACCCATCCCATAGAGTATGGTTGTGGGTGTCTTGTCACTTTCAAATTTAATCTTTTGACTGTCTCCCTAGAGATCAAATTCTTTTGACTCCCACTGTCAACAATAAAATGTAGAGGCTTTCCATCAACCCACATCTGTGAATGAAAAAGTCTCTCTTCATCTTCACGGGGAAATACTTTAGCAGTTCCAACTACGGCATATGGGTTTGCTTCTATGATGGAATCATTCTCCTCTTTCTTAGAATTATCTATTGGTGGCGATTCAGGTTCAGCTTCCTCCCCTCGTATTTCTGTCATCAAATTTTTAATACTTCGACAATCCTTTGTATTATGGGTTGGGGACCTATGCAGCTCACACCACATGCCTGTGTCTGTCTTTTTAGTAGACCACCATGTGTTCTTGGGTGAATTTGAATGGGGTTCCTTGGTCACCTGTTTCCCTGCAAATTTATTGCCACCTTCAACCCTTGGCTTGTTGTTTGCAAAGTAGTCCCTCTTCCATCTTTGCTTGGATTTTTCTTCAATTTTTGTAGCATATTTATAGGCAGTTGCCAATGTCTCAATATTTAAAAAATCCATCTCTGTTTGATTATACCTGTGAAGTCCACTCCGATATTTTAAAATTCTATGCTTCTCTGAATCATTAATACCGAGTTTTGCTGAAAGTGAATGGAATGTATTGGTGTAATCTTGCACAGACTGATCCCTCCTTTGCCGAAGAAGCTGCCATTCTATGTATTTTTGTTCATATATATCCTCTGGGAGGTAAGCTTCTTTTATATATTCCACAAATTCTCCCCATGTGGGCTTCTTATCAAGAGATAGTATAAAATCATCTTCAGCAACTGATTCTTGTTCTTTGTTTGCTACTTTGGTTTCCCATGCTAATTTCACATGGGTTTCAGCTTTGAGGAGAGCAAATGTTATCTTTTCAGCATCTGAGAAATTATTTACAGAAAAGTACCTATCCAACTTTGATAACCAGTTATCAACAGCTTCAGCATCGACCTTTCCTTCAAAATTTGGGATGTCGAAATTGACCTGCACTTTGAAAGGGGTATTTCCACGAAATGGTGTTTCAGATTCAGAGGGTTTTTGCTTCTGTAGGAGGTTTGAAAATTGACTCATCATCTCCTCTCGTTGCTTATTTAAAGCTTCCTCGACCAACTTCTTAACATCATTGTCTGACATCTTCGATTGTGTGCGTCTCAAAGGTGGGTATTTTGACAAATCTTGTGTATCCAATCCTAATCTTTGGTAGGAAGACCTTGTGTAAATTGGCATAAAGGAGCGTTCCCGCTCTGATACCACTGATCTGATTTATGAAAACCAGATTACAATACCTGGTGTGATACCTGCGGTATTGTAGAATTCAACACAAAAAATTGACAACAAGAAGATTGCAAACCAAAAACTGTCTCCATTCTATTCAAAATTGGAGTTTATACAAGTCGAATGTATCCCAAGGGTCACACAAATCCCTTGGAATTGAAACGAAGAGTCACCATAATGTTTATTACAATTAAACTACTAAAACTATCAAAATTATCAAAAAAACTAAATATAAAATTTTAGTCCATTTTGAGGAGGCACAACTTTCTCATCCTAGCTCCGAATTACAAACCGTTTGATGCGTTGGAAAGGTATTCAAATAATCTAGAACCAAATTCCGGAAACATCGAGCACAACATTTGTCCAAAAATGCACCGAAGACCCTCAAAATTGCAATTTACTAAAACATAGAAAATTTTGAAAATTAGATTTCAATATTTTCCCAATTTAATCCTGATCAGCATAGTTCCACTATAAATAAGGCAGTAATGCATGCAAGTCAACTTACAGTTCTGTTAGCGTTATTTCCAAATGACAGTCTTCTTTATGATTTACGAAGAACAAATTTTGTATGCTTTTACGATAAGTCAACTAAGGAGGACTGCAAGTTAAGACTCCTTATGGCTTCGTTTCCTCCGTATTTTCTTTCTTGAAAACGGTGATTACTATTTGTATAAATAATGCTTTGGCATATTGTAAATTGTAAGATGGTTAATATATTTTCTTTTCTTAGTTGCTCTGTTTTATCTTTTGTTCATTGGATCTGCAAGTTTTGCTTTTATTTTCCTAGCTAGATCTATCATGTGTTGTGCAGTTATAGCTGCAAAATTTTACAGTATTAAGGTCCTGTTTTCCTGCCGTGAAGGATTAGGAAGACCCAAAGCATCACCACCTTTGTTAAGCATCACAGGATTGACTGTAGGAACCTGAACAACATCATGCATTATGGACCCTCCATCATCGTATTGCACGTTTTTAATTTTATCAATTTGCCCCCACATTTTCCCTTGTACACTATCAAAACCACAGTGTAATGGTTTCGACCTCTTCGGGTCTCTTTATAACTAGTCTAGACACCTGCAAGGACACGAAATGGACAACAAATTCTCTTGAGAAACCAATGAAAATCTATTCGATATTTTCAAAAAATTCCTTGTTCCTTGTATTCCAAAGGAACCATAAGACCTCAATACATTAAATTCCATAGACTATTGGTTCAATTGGAAATTTTCATAGTACAAGACACATTTCCAAACAAAATATCAAACTAAACTATCTTCTCTTTTTTTGGATAATCTGACCCATGTAGGAAGGAAACATTCCCAAACACATTTGAGATAAGGGGGTAGATATAATTTAACCAAAATCTTGATTGAAATTTGGAAATTTTCACAATGCAAGACATATTTCCAAAAAGAATATCAAGCCAAACAATCTTTTATTTTCTGGATAAACTGACCCATTCAGGAACTAAAACACTCCCAAACACATTAAAAATATAACTGATTGACTAATTCATACCTCAATGCAAACATTTATTAACATTAGGAATGATGGCTAGTTTTTGAAGCAACAATAATCATTTGAAAAAAGGTTTTTTGGGCTCCAAACATGAGGACTACACAATCTTCGAATGATTTAGCCCTATGTCACTAGTTCCTCCTTTTTTGACCAAAGTATCTGTGCA
This sequence comes from Cryptomeria japonica, assembly GCF_030272615.1. Classification (NCBI taxonomy): domain Eukaryota; kingdom Viridiplantae; phylum Streptophyta; class Pinopsida; order Cupressales; family Cupressaceae; genus Cryptomeria; species Cryptomeria japonica. The sequence goes on from NC_081407.1 coordinate 314,794,057, forward strand.
GGTCTAGTCCTGGTACTGGTCTAGTGTGGGTTCAGCCCTAGGTACACCCAGGGTACTACCTAGGCATCTGGGTTCCCTGTGAAGGACCCTCAGGGAACCCAGTCACCCAGGCAAGCAGACCCATAAGGACACCTAAGTATTTTTTGTTCTCAATTCTGCAAATTTTAGTTTCAAGACTTTATAAAGCCTAGGATTTCTCAGTTAAGAACTTCCAATTATAAGATAAATCTTTACCTCTGTTTATCAGCTCACCTCTATCTATGGACATAGAAAAAGTTTCCATCTCTATTTATGTACATAACTTGTTACAGAAATTACTTCCAGCCTTGTTATCTAAGCTATCTTTTGTTTGGGAATATAATAATGGATTAAAAACCACTCTCTTGGCCTTATGGCTAGACACCAACAATGGTTTTTTTGTCAAATAACTACACAGATGATAAATGGAAATCTGAAATAGTACAATGATGTAATATGAAGTCCATTGGAAAGTGTGAGATTTTGCCAAGATCTAGAGGCAATGGAAAGCACAAATAAGAGAAAACAAAATGTGACAAAAATAAACTGTATTCTATCAATGATGCAAAATGTGATCAACTAGATCATCAAGTTGTTACATACAATATAAATGAGCCTGCATATATAGGTAAGGCTATATGGATATGTAAGCACACAAACATGACATGTGGCTCAATAAGAAACAATGGTAGGTAGGAAATAGGTGTGGTAGGTAAGAGAAACAATAAAATATTCCACATGAGGTGGATCACCCACCGAAGGTGGAATTATCACTCCACAAGAAGTGGATATGATATAGTAACAAGATCACACCATAAAAGGTGGAAATTCTCCTACACACACTATCCCAATGTGGCACAAACACCCAAGTGTCTCATACCCAAACTACTATGAAATGCATTATCCTAAGTAAACTTAAGTAAGGTGTAATTATATCCAACATGAATAAATAATTACACCAACACCCCCCCTTAAGTGCAACTTAGGGGAATACACTTAAGTCTACAATGCAACTAAGCAATGCAAGATGGGTCCCGGCTACGAGGCCATGTTAGGTGCCCATGTACAAATGCAAATGCAATCTCCCATAAAGCGGGGAAAGAGAGAAAAACCACATGAGAAAAAACTCGCCCCCAAAAGAGAGATGATGAAAGCACACAATGCTCTCAATGATGAATAAGAGAGAAGAAGAGACCATGAAGCCCCCCCCCAATGTAAAATCTCCTACAAAGATGGTCCAATGATGTTGACCAAAAATACCTCCCCATAAGAGAGTCAATGCTGCACCAATAATGTCAAAGTGTGACAAAACCAGGTACCAATGTCGATGACGATGAATCACTCGCTGCAACATGATAAAGATCAGACATAGAGACAACCTGCTTTGAGCATCATCTGGATGCTTGTAAATAGCAGAAATACCGGTACGATCAAAGTCTCATAGGAGCCATGCACAAATGTGTACAATCTAAGTCTCAACTGGAGCCATGCACCAAGTCTCACAAGGATATTCCTAATCTACGTGTACAAGAGGATTACATCAAATAGTCATCAAAGACAAGATACAAAGAAGTGTGACACTTTATGATAGTGCGAGTACAACATTGCTCATGCAAGAAATAAAGAAAAAATTAAAAAAGACGTAAGTTTTTTAATATTTTTTTTAATTAAAATTTTTAATTTGTTTTTTTTAAAAATATTTTTTTAATAATAAAAAATAAAGTTTTTTTTAATGGGCATTTTAATAGGATAAGAGAACCTATGAAACTCCTAATCAAGCAAACCCAATCAACCCATTTTTGGTAATTGTGGATAGCAAGTATACCTTGATGCTTCTAATGAAGAAGAATATGAAGGCTATTAAATATTGGGTGTATTTAAAAATTTATTGGCAATTATGAGTATCACTCTTCTTGCGAGATATATATATATATAAGGAAAAAAAGATTGCTGCCTGTAGTACCAGATTTAGGTACCCGTACCTAAACCAGTAATTTAGCTTTAGCCCAACAGCCAACCCATAGAATCTGATAACTCCTATAAGGTATTAAACTTATCCATCAAATCTTGAGTATAAGTAACCAATGAAGATATATCATGTAATCAAGTATTTTCATTTTTGCAATTATGAATATGAGGTATTTATATATTCTATTTATTGACAATTATGAGTATCACCGTTCTTACAATATTTACACACACATATACAAAGAAAAAAGATTGCTGTATGCCGTACTAGATTTCTGTACCTGTACCCAAACCAGTAATTTAGCTTTAGCCCAACAACCAGCCCATAGAATTTGATAACTCCTATAAGGTATTAAGCTTATCCATCAAATCTTGAGTGTAAGTAACCAATGGAGATATATATTTGACTATGGCTGCAAGGAAATTATGGCCCCCAAACCAAAGTATATTTTATTACTTATCTAAACCCTCATAAACTATTAAGCTGAAAAAGATGTTCCTCAAGGCATCTTGAACCATAGTAAATGTCTTTTTATGAGTGCAAGCAGATTGTACATGTAACATAACCCTCAGCTTCTCCCATGGAACGACCATCCTTATTCACAATGCTAATCAAAAAAATTAATCCCCCTAGAAGCCCACTCCTCGGCAAAGCACCCAGTAATCAAGAGTAGAAATTTATCGTTGTGTGACAGTTTCCGCCAAAGAGATTGGCCTCCATAAAAAACCTTCTCAGAAATAGACATGCCTTTAGTCCCTTTGACATATCTCTTGACACATTCCCACTCACTCCATAAAGACCCCAAAATAAGGGAATCTCTCGGTTTGATTTTAATAGGAGCACATAATATGTCCATCAAGAATAAACCCTTCCACTCAGAATTTTTTTTGGCGGTGGTCGAGAAGCTTGAGGAAATATTGCTCCTTATGAGTGTTGATGTGTTTTTTATGACACCTTAAACACAAAATAAAATATCGAGTATTCTATCCTCGAACAAGGAAACCTTGAATACTAAGCTTCATGATCAAACAAGGCAACCCCAAGGTTTGCAATGCAAACAATCGACTTTAATGTTGGATAGACTCAATGAAATGATGTGATATTGCTGGTAACACAAAGGGACTTACACTTTGCTGGAATGTGGAACACTGTATGACTTGATTCTCAAATAAGAGACAAAAGGGAAAGGGTTTAAGGAATGCAAGAAATGATTGACTTAGTGAAACCAAACCAACCTTTGCTTCGCCATGAGGAAACAACTACACAAAGATGGTGCAATCTCCTAAGAGTACGCAAATGATTTTCATATCACTTATGCACATCAACACCATGAACAATGAGCATAGAGCAATTGAAGTTAAGCTTTTAATTGAGTTTAGACTAACTATGCACTGTAACTTGCAATCAACAAATCACAAATGATATGAACATATATACTTCACCATGAATCAACAATAAGATCTTCCATTCAACTAATCAACTCCATGTAAACAAACAACTTTGATTGCAAACAAACTTGTGGATTTTCTAAAGAATTCTAAAGAAAAAACAACTTTGATTGCAAATCCATGTTGAGACTTTACCTTTGAATCTTAAATTTTGAAATTTCACATTTCTCACAAGGATTTGAACTTGAATTTTGCATTTTTGACTAAGGATTTTACAATTTTTTTTTCTATTTTCCCCTCCTATCAAGATTGGAAAATCCAATCTTGACAAGGAATTTTTCTTGTCTAGGCATTGAATTTCATCATTTTTCATACTTTGCATTTCAAAAATCCTAATTCCTTAACAACTTGTTCTTGACAACATTTTTGCAATTTTGATAGCCTTGACAATGTTTTCCAACTTTGACAACATTTGACAATTTTGACAATTTTCTCAATCTTGACGCTCAATTATGGATTTCAGACTCGAAAATTGAATTCCTAACTTAACCACATCCTAAAGATCAAATGTTGCACTCTACAAATTCAACACGGATTGATCAACACACTTAATCCAAAATTGACAAGACATTACGAAACCCCCTCACAAAGGCTAAAAGACAAACTATTGCCAAACTAAACAAAAACTAAGTCAGAAAGCGAAAAATGTGGGGGTCCCCAATTGCAATGGAGCGTGTGTTTACAACACAACAAAAAGAACCTTCCATTGCTGATCCCCCCATTAAAGAGTGAACAATTAATTCAGTAGTCAGTGAAACAACATGTAAGACCAGATGCTTGAGCCCCACACTACAAACCTTTCCAAGCTTACTACAAATCTTGTAAGATATTGGACACCTCTTCCACCAAACCATAAAAAACATATGATTAACTTTTCAAGTTGATTGACCTAAGCAGGACAAACCACACTACAAGAATAGTATAGACTATATGTGAGGGAAAAATCTTCTAGTATACTCGAAACTTCCTAGCAAGAGAAAGGAGCTGCCATTGCCATTTAGATATCTTATTCAAAATCTTGTTTATAACCCAGCTCCACATTTATTTGAAAGTGTGGTTCAGAGGAAAAAGATTGCCCAAATATCTAATCAACTTATTAGGAGCACCCTATGCCCACCCTTTATATTTTATCCACTTTGGAGAAGATTCAGACCAACAAAGGATGTTTAACTTTTGAACACAAATTTTGGACCCTGATGCAGGCAAGCTTCTCAATCAAACTTTCAAAGTTCTCTTCTTCAAGGACAAGTAATAAGGAGGCACTATCAGCAAATTGTAACTCAACGAGCATGTCATTGTTAGGAACCTGAAACCCTTTGATAGGAGGACCAAAGGGGGCAATCATATGTTGTTCTTGAAAAATGAAAGGACCTAATGTCATTGTATATTTGAATTACATATGTTGTTCTTTTTTGGAAGGTAAAGGTCTCTTATTTGTTAGTATATTTCTTGTGATTAATTATACTTTTGAATATCCACGGAGGTTTTAGGGACATTTAAATGATATGGAGTAATTTGATAAACAAAGTATAAAGAAAATTGATGTCGATTAGGAAAATGGTTTAATCTTGATTTAAACAAGAATTGATCTTTGACTTAGAGATGCCTAAATTAATTGGCTTAAACATTTCTATTGGATCATAGTTCAAAGTTTAGAAATGATCTGTGGGAATCTTCAATTACGACTTACCTATACATGGAAGGATTCTTTTTTAAGCCACTCTAAAACTTGATATATATATATAATCCTCACAAATGGTTAATTTGCGATATTAAAAACATAGTAAGGCAAATGTTGACAATGTCCAAACATCTTGATAAATTCCTTCAAAAGTAGATGGTTAACAATGCTAGCTTTGGAATGAGTTTAAACTCTTTGCAACCTATGTTAGACATGTTGACGGGTGTTTTGTGACCACACCAACACAGAGTAAAATTTCTAACGGTCATTCTATCCTCTCTTGAGCAAAGACCTATTGTGACCTTTTCACACCTCGCCCCATTGCTAATGGGGACCCCCTCTTTGTCGGCTTTCTGCATTGTTAGGTTAGGGTTTTGGCTGCTTAGTGGGCAATTTTGCGTTTCTCGTGCCCGAGTCGTCTCGGAGTTTTGATTATGCCTAGTGCTGTCTAGGGTTTTTGAAGTTATAGGATCACGTTGCAAACATTGATATTTTAATGATCCTAAGTTTTGTCTAAGTGTAGACCTATTGAGCGTTAACATGTTTTTAAACACGCGCATCGGTGATTTTAAAGTGACAAGGTATTCACAGACCTTTTGGAGTTGTTTTCTCGCTCCTAGGTATTATTTAAATTGGTTTCACACTTTATTCCAATATTTTCCTAGCATTTCGCTCATATTTTTGGAAACTTTGCCTAAGTCTAGTCTAAATTTAATGTTTCTAAGTGATTTTGAGTGGTTAAAATGTTAAAATACTAAGGGAAACCTATATTCCAAGGGTTAGAGGGTCAAATTCCATGCTAGAGGTGCTTTTCCCCTCACATTCCAGACTACCCAACCCATTCCCCCACTCAAAATCCATACTTCACATGGGTTTCCCCTGGAATCCATACTGGCTACTATTTTGCCCCACTGTTTATCCATACCTGGATCGATTTTCCCCTGGAAGTGCTAAAATTTGGCTAAGTGTCAGGATTTATCCAGACTGCCATCGATTTTCCACTAGGAGTGCGGACTGGAGTGCAGACAACATTGAGGATGATTCCATGTCTGGGTTGATTTTCCACCAGGATATTTGTGACGAGTGACTGCAGATTTGAGTTCAGATTTTCATCCAGACAGAGGTCGATTTTCCACTGGGTGCATTTTGAAGAATTTTGAGTCCGGATTTTCATCCAGACAGAGGTCGATTTTTCACCAGGGAGTATTTTTTCAAGTTAAGTGAGTTTGGAGTGTGGATTTTTCAATCCAAACTACCATTGATTTTCCCCTAGGGAGTTTTGTGTGCATTTTTGATGAAGTTATGCATGGATTTTTATCCAAGCTAGGATCAATTTTCCCTTATGGGGAATTTTTGGCAATTTTAATAATTTTTAAAGGGATTTGTCAATCCCAACCCAAGTCTATTTTCCTCTGGAGGCTTAATTTGGACTTAAATTGCAATATTTTAATAAATAAGCCCCATTTAATTGCTTTTAAATAATGATTAATGATTATTTAAAATTTTAAAAGCAAAATTTAATAACTTGCAATAATTATTTAATATTTTGAACCTTCTAGAAGCAAGTTAAGTTTTCACCAAGCAAGTATTTAAGCAAGTGTTTTATCCCACATTGCTTGTGTGGTGAAAGTGAGGTGAAAGCAAGTATAAGAGAGGAGCCTTAGCATTATTTTATTATTATTTCTGCCAGGTGTGTCCATGAAAGGCGATTTTTTTTCTCCAAGTTGGGTGAATTTTAGCAAGTGATTGAAGTGAAGTGTTTGGTTGAGGATTCTTTCCTCCTCTATTTTTTCCAGCTTGCTGATCTATTCACCTTTGCTGCCATTAAAGACCAGCTCCAAAATTTTTATTTTTGCTAAGTTTGGCGATTTTTCCAAATTTGGCAATTTTTGGTGAAAAGTGGCAATTTTGTGTTTGGAGACTTGGGCGATATTTTCCTCCATTCTTTGCTTGTTGTTCCAGACCTCCATTGTTGCAGATCAAGGCTGACATTAATAACATTTTCAGAATTTGACATTGGCGCCATAGCTGAGAAAAATTCGATTTTGCTTGGAGAGTGGTTTGGTGCCACATTTTGGTGATTTGTATTCATGCTTGGTGGCTGCCATCATCTCCAGCCTGCTGATTCGCTTCAGATCTGAGGTTTGCTTCAGATTTTGACCTCCATTAATGGCTGCCATTAATTTTCAGATTTCAAATTTTCTTGCCCAACCAATTCCAACTTAGGCGATTTGCATTTGGAGGTATTTTGTGGAGTTTTCTGTGCATTTTCAGAACCATCTTATCGCTGTTGCAGGTCTGAAAACTCCATTGTTAGGCAATTGTCTTTAAAAAAATTCATTTCCAGCCACCTAACCATTTTGGCGATTTTGCTTGGAGTTGATTCCTTAGTCATTTTTCATCATTTTCATGGATTTTTAACTACTCTACAAAGTGTTGGTAAGTCTGAAGTAATCAATTTTCAAACTTGTCCTCAGAAATTAGTTTTTTTACCAGCCACACTTACATTCCAGAATATGATTGTTTTCATCATTTAAATTGATTTTTATCGAGTTTATGCACATTTTTTAAGATTGCAACATGTTTTAAAAGTTTGATTTTTCAGGTTGTCTTCAGAATGGTTGACCTCCATTGTTGACTGCGGAAGGTGTCTTCAGACATACTTTGTGTGAAAACACAACCTTTCACACCTCTCCTTAGTCATCATTAGTCCAGTATACTCCTTTGCATTTTAACTTACATATTTTCTAAGCATAAGGAGGTATTCATGAATTTTATGAAAGGTTTCCATGCCTTAGTGTTGTCACACTTTGAACTTAATTGTTAAAATTTACCAAGTGTATGGATTATTTTCCTGACTCCATGCTCCAAATTTGCTAAATCTTTAGAAACTCAGGAATTTTATCAAGAGCATTATTTATTTTCCTAAATCTAACTTCGAGCTTCGTACAGGTGCGATGTCAAAGTTTGGATATAAGGAAAGGAAAGAACTATTGAAGATGCTGGAGACTGGATTTTATCCAGAACTTAAGATTTCATCCAGATGGAAGGAGATCACTGATACAAACATGCATTTCCTAGACTTCGATCAGATGCAACGACGGATGTTCGGATTCGGAGATCAAGTTCCTTCCCCAGCATATGCGAACATCATGAAGAGTGGCATTTTCCATGCCACTAGATTTCCACAGTCCATACAGTGCAGTGAGCTTATCCTGGAGTGTGCACGATGTTACGATCTGCTCACAAGAATGATCAAGACTCCTAAGGGCGTTGTCATCGCCTACCTTGCTGATGATGCTATTGCAGAGGTGTTCAGAATTCCACGCGGAACAGACATGAAGGATGTGACCAAGGAAGATTATGTAGAAAGATACACGAAGAAGATGGGTGTATGGAAGAATTTAATTAACAAAGAATGGATGATTGCGCCTAGGTTTCATCATTCCAAGGCTCCCAAGACACTCATGTGCATATATTTTAAGGAGGAGTATAGTGATTTGACATTCCTACTCAACAGAGTGATGGGGATGCCGTAGGGAGCAATATTTGATGGATGGATGTTCTACTTCATCCAGGATTGTCTTAGAGGAACACTAGTAAATTGGTCCAAGATTATAAGTGACAACCTAGATTTTCAGCTGAGGAATGTAGAGCGGTCCAAGTCATTCACCATGACTTCCTACCTGGTGTACCTGCTTGCACGGTTTGTTTCATATAGAGGATTAATATGCAAAGGTGAAGTCGGGAATGAGCAAGGGCAATTCAAGAGTCATGAATGCTACCCCCAGCTGAGCATGTATAGGATTGAAGACTATAAGAGAGTGAATGATGCATTCACTATGTACATCACACGGATGCTGCAAGGCGGAATCCACAGAAGATTGTCCAAGGAGGCAACAGAGTTAATAGAGAAATATGGATCGTGGTATATATAGTTTCCCACTTTCACATACCTCAGGATTCATGGGTTTCAATCTGAACCCTACAGACTTCCTAGGTATCCAACCGACATAATGATATTGTTGGAAGTGGTAAGACAACTTCGAGAGTTCGATGTTATTCAAAGAGAGAAGCACAAGACATGCATGACATTCCCTATTTCAGTTGGGAAGATGTCAGAGGTTTTCCAGTCCGCCATAGCCGCCAACACCGCGAGTGAGGAGCTTGCAATCTATCGATTTGCTACATACAAGAAAAGAGAAAGATTCAATCCAAACAAGAAGGTCAGAAGGATCAGGGGAGAGAACTTCATCCACAAAATTGACATAGAAGATTATTGGGCTAACCTGATGGACAAGCAAGAAGTGAAAAAAAGAATGTGGTCCAAAATGTCAGTGGATTTCATGAGGAAGTGTGGACTTTTCCTCATTCCTGATCAGGTATTAGATGATAGAGATCATACACATCCACAATATGAGAGTGAAATGGAGAAGGCAATCTTATTGCCTAATTGGTCCGAGTCAGAGGAGATTGACCTGAATATATTAATGAGAGAGGTCTTGAATTTCTCCCACCTATGGGTGGATATACAGATGAATAAGTTAGTTGACATGGGTGTTCCCTTCACTTATGAAAGGATGAATCCAGAAGAGTCTACTTCTGAGGATGATCAGAGGACTATCAATGATATCAAGATTCATGCAGACGAAGAGAGTCAAGCTCCCAAGAGAAGAAAGAACACGTCAGGGGAAGTCAAGGCCAGAGGGAAGAAGATTGATGAGATGAAGGAAGAAACATAAAACTATCATTCTTCCTATCATTCCTTCACCCCCTCCCAGTGTCTTATCAAATCGAAGTGATTGAAGTAACAAAACAAAACAAGGAGGCTCAACAGTGTTCCAACACAGTGATACTACTAGAGAATATTCAGGAATTCCATGCCACATCGACATCTGCACCTCCTAATGAGAATAATGATCAGCCGAAATCCCCTACTGTCCTTTTGGAAGTTAGTTTGGGAAATGAGGTATATGACTGGACCAAAGATGATAATGAGGATGTTATCTCGACATTGAGAGGACTTGATCGAGAAATATGTCTTGATGACGGTATGGAGATGGCCGCTATTCCTGAATGGCTGATGAGAAGTATGGAGAAAAGTAAACAAATGATAGAGGTACAACCTATTGATGATATTGATGACTACCTAGTTGTTGACGTGTATTTTATACACAATCATACACAGAATAAAATACCAACAGGTATCTTATCCTCTCTTGAGAAAATAGTCTCTAACTGCTGAAGATCTGCAAAAAGGATCAGTTAGATGGACTCCAAGGTTCTTTTAGTGGGGTCTCCACGTGTGGACAAGCTTTTTAGTGGTATGATGTGATTTGCTGTTTCCTCCAAGGGGTCTTACGTATTCAAAGCTCGAAGATTTTACTAAACTAAAAAGGAACTTTTCAAAAAAAGCAAAAGATAGGGTTTGAGAGGTCTAATCTAGCCTAACCCTATGAATGACTTAGCATGAATGAGATTTGGCAAGACTCAACCAACTTCAATTTTGCCATAAGATAACAACTCAATTGAAATTAGTGCGATCTTCTAAGGTAATAATGATGTTCAATGCATCAAAGACCAAGGACACTACTACGAAGGTACATATTCTAGATACGAAAATGCTTGAAAGTTAAGGACTCAAAACGTTCTCCAGTCGACCACGCAAGGCGTTCCTACAATCAGCAAGAAGCTAGTGGTTTGGATAGCGAATCCTACCAAATATCAAATCTCACACTTAGTCTTTCAAATTAACAAACTACTTTGATTGAGCGTGATTCAAGTACATCCAACAACCATGAAGATAACTCAAGAAATTTGCAACAAAACACCATAACTTCAATATTTTATTGATTTCCAAGTCATCATATACAACAATTGCTTGAATTTCTCTCTTCAAGACTCAATCTTGCTACAAAATTGCTTCTAACTCTAATTTCTCTTACATCAACTATTGACTATTACTCTATTCTTCTATTATACTATTCACTATTACCAAATGAAATGAAAAATGGGGGTATAAATAGCATCCCCAGTTACAATGAAAGGTCCAGATTGAAAGTAAATCAACGGACAAGATCATGACACCTAAACCCTAATTAGGGTTTGTTACAAATGACCTCCTTTTTACTGAACAATATTAAATACATAGCCAAATATTAAATTTGGCACAAAAATCTAGGAGGTATCAACCAATGAGAAATAAGATGTCATGTCATCTGTAACAACCTTTCATCTAGAATCTTATTCCCTTTCCAATTCTCTTTCTTAGCATATGCAATGAACTTTGTCACGATTCCTTCGATTTCTGTGATTGGAATCTCGAGAAGATTCTTGATACTCTCTTCCAAGTGGATGACCTGATCGAATGCATCTAGAAGAGCTGCGTCCCAAGTAGGTTCAAGTTCCTTTGTTCTATCAATCAGGAGCATGGTAGCATACATCTGATCATACTGCTCATCTGTAACATCTGCGTCCTTGCGAAAGATGATCTTGATTCTATCCTCAAATTCCTGGATATCCACATCTGTCTCGACCTCGATCCTTCTGCCAAGAATGGTACGAAGTACCTCAAATACTCTGTCCTGGATCGGATTGATCACCTCCTCAACTTGACCACATCTAACACTGATGTCCTCGAAGAGAACACTCTTTATATGGAGTAAGGTTGACCACTGAAACAAACTGTGAGAATCACCTTCTAAGATCCTCTCCTGCGTTAAAATTCTTCTGGATGTGTGTCTTATTACTTTCAAGACAGGGATGACAACGTCCTTAGCATGGGCAAATGCAGCTACTGTTGCCATCAATCTGTGGATAATTTCAAGAACTTGGATAGCCTGATGAATGATCTTCGACATCCTTGTAACAAACTCTAAGGCCATTGTATGAGATCTATCCATCCAACTACATGTACGCTGGACCAGGTTCCTGAATCTTTCTGCTTCATTGATCGATTGAAGGGGCAATGCCTGCACTGGTGACCTAACTGGATCCTGACGTCCCAAAGGTTCATTGATGTGACTGAAATAAGTCCTCCATGCACCGACCTCTCTCTCAAGCTTTCTATTCTTTTCTACTTCTTCTCTAAGCTTGTCCTTCAATGCCTCAAATGTGTCGGTGGCATCATCTAAAGTCTGCTCTGCTGTGGATGGTCCTAACTCAATAGTTTGTATATGATAGTCTTCTGCTAGGATCTCACCCTCATATTTGTCTGCTGCCGGTGTAGCTATCTGCAGTTTTCTAGATCCAGTCTCATCTCGAATCATCTTGGACATCTTTGTGACCTTCTTCTTCTCTGTTGTCATATGTGAACGTCCAACAAGGCTCTCTAAATCGATTGCACTGTCCTCGTCCTCTATTACGATCACCTTAGTCAATCTTTCCTTCAACCAATCTGGGATATTCGATCTTGTCTCTTGAACTTGAATTTCTTTATGTACTATCTCTTCTTGTCTGGGAGGAGATGTTACTTCATTATCATTATCTAAATCATAGTCTTGGAGAGATCCATCTGACGAAACATGCTGTGCCTGTCCTTCCTCTAGTCTGTCATTCTGTACCATCGACTCCATGGACTCTTCCACTCGAACTGTTCTATCTTCTGGTCTGGAAGAAGTACCTGGTGCTTGATCTTTGTTGGCACCTAACTTTTTCTTGGAAGGCTCTTTCTTTTCTGATCTTTCCTTTCTCTTCGAACCTCTCGAATGGAGATTGCCCTCACTGGCACATCGAAGGTTACCTTCACCTAAATTCCTAGGATTAGGATTGCCTTCACTAACACTGGCTCCACCTTCGGCTGGCTTTTCTTCCAAAGTAAAAGACATGGCTATGCCTTGTTCTCTCAACTTCTGATGTTGAACGTCTACCCATCTGCGAGTACAAGACAAGACTGGTGCCATCAAATCATCTAAATCCACGGCCTCGGGCTCATTCCAATTCAAACTTATTGTTTTTCTTTCTCTATCATATGAAGATTGGATGTGCCTGCCGTTGTCCTGAGCTTGGTCGGCCACTCTGTAAATCTTACATTTCCTGATGAAATCCAAAGGCAATCTAGAATGCATCTTTTGTTTCACTTCGAGATCATCTAGGAGATTCATCATAAAATCTTCAATTTGGTGCTCATGTCTGAATCTTCTACCGATCGTTTCTTCTAAATGTCCATGTGGATCAAAACTATTCCTCCAAGCAAAAGATGAAAAAGGATACAAGGCTAACTCCTTCTCTGCGTCATCCATGGCTAAGACATTAGGACATACCTCAACTGAATTACCCAAAATAATAGGTACCTGAACTCCATTCTGATGTCTGTGTCTGAATGCCTTCACATATGCTGCCAACTGCCTTGTTACTTCAAGTAACACAATTCTGTCTGTCGGGTACCTCGGCAACATGTATGGAGGTAAAGGACATCCATGCACTCTAATGTAAGTGAACTTGGGAAACTGAATGAACCAAGCACCGTACCTCTTGATGAACTCCTGGGCATCCTGAGATAATCTGTTGTGAATCCCTCCTTGCAACGTCCTTGTGATGTTCATCGTGAAAGTATCATTGATTAACTTGTAGTTCTTCCCTGGCGGATGATGCAAGTAGGTATAGGATTCACAAGCTCTGACCTCGCCGGGTCCTCTTCCAATCACTCCTCTGTGAGGTAGTCCTGCGTACTCAACGCTCCTGATTAAGGCATAGATGACGTATGAACTCATGTGGAAGGACTTAGTAGCCCTGAGTCTTCTCAACTGTACGTCTAAGCAATGGCTAATTATTCTAGCCCAATGTATTGTACCCTTTCCTTGAACAATCACCTGGATGAAGTAAAACATCCACTTCTCAAAATAGAAAGCATGAGGTGCTCCTGTAACTCTGTTGAGCATGGTAATCAAATCTCTGTACTCCTCCTGGAAATCAATCCTGTGTGGTGTGTTCAGTACTTTGCTCAGACGGGGACGACTCTTGAGTAGCCAGTTCTTGTTGATTATGCTTAGGCAAGCATCTGGATCATCATCGTACACTGATCTAGCTCCTTCAATGCTCTTGTATATCATGTCCCTGTGCTCTGGAAGATGGAAGGCTTCACTTATGGCTTCCTCTGAAAGGTACGCCAAAGTGCTTCCCTCATTGGACACAATTGTCCTGGACTGTGGATTGTAGTGACGGGCACACTCGATCATCAACTCGTGGCACTGAATAGCTGGAGGAAAACCGGCCGCCTTGATGATGCCACTCTCTATAATTCTCCGGGCGACAGGTGATGGCTTGCCGATGTAAGGGACCTCTCGAAACTTCTTCGTGCTAAAGTTCCCCAAGTTTGTATCTCCAATGTTGCTCCATTTAGACACGATCTTGGTCTCCACTTCTTCGGTCTTCTGATCTTCTTTCATGAGAGCCGAGCGACTGGTAGATGCTCCCGCCTTTGGGGTCGCCATACCTTCACAACATTTCATTATAAGAAATAGATTTTGCAATAAATAACGTAAATAAGAGAGATAAATTTTAGGAAACCTCATGATAAGTCTCTAGAGTTATCATTTCCTAAAATACAACGATTGAGCCAAGAGATTCAAAATTCAAAATTTCAAAATTTGAAATACGACGATGAATGAATAAAGCAATAACAATTAAATCGCCATACCTCGATAGAGAGCTAACTCTAGAATGCAAAAACAAAATTCGCCTAGGCAAAATTTGAGGTATAAGATAATCTTCAATATGATTTCCTCAAAATCGACTTCGCCACCTCTGGAGAGAACGTGATCTTCAAGTATTGTCTTAGACGTGGTCTTAAATGATCTTCAAATTTGCCTTTGGCGTGGTCTTAGATGGATCTCCAAGTTCGCCCTTGGTGTGGTCTTCAAATTCGCACCACCTTTTGATAACTAAGCGCCACCCTTGGATGAATGAAATTCGCACCACCTTTGGTCTTCAACGCAATTCGCACTCCACACAAGATGATACTAGCGCCACCTTTGGTTTGAAATCGCACCACCTTTGAACACACTTCGCACTATATTCGCCTCTTCTTGATTCGCATGAAGAAAGGTAAAAATGATTATGTGAAAACGAACATTTCATTCCCCTTATAAATAGCGCTCATATCCTTTCACCCCTTAGGCCGACTTGACAAATAAAACCATTTTTTAAATGATTTGCAATAAAATAGCAAGGCCGACTTGCTTAATTGGGTGCTTCAAATCGATTTTTATATTAATCAAATAATTAATTATTAATGCCTTGCGTTTTTTAAATGAGAATTTCGATTTTTAATAAAGGCAAAAAAAAATAATTAATAAAAGATAACGCCATATTAAATGCTAAATAAAAATGGATTTTCA
This sequence comes from Cryptomeria japonica, assembly GCF_030272615.1. NCBI lineage: Eukaryota > Viridiplantae > Streptophyta > Pinopsida > Cupressales > Cupressaceae > Cryptomeria > Cryptomeria japonica. The sequence continues at coordinate 314,809,510 of NC_081407.1, forward strand.
ATTTTTTTAAATCGATTTAGCATTTAAGGAAAATTTGAATTGTTTAATTTGGCGCCAAAACTGGAAAACAAAGGGACGTACCTCATCGCTCTGGTCCCTTGGAGAGGGACAGGAGCGATCCATGATTTTGGTCTTGATTTTGCATTTCTTACGTCTAACCCCTTCATCTCCACGTTGAAAATCAATCATCTTGATGGGTCCTTCGAATTTGATCATCTTGCATGCGTACTTAAAGGCCTCTTGAATGCTCATCGCCCTTGTCCCTTGGAGAGGGACAGGAGCGATCTCCAAATTTCTACGTCCATCTTGCATCTTTTAACTTCGATCTTTATTGTTGGCGAATAACACCCTTTGTTCGTGTCCTTTGCGCTTATTCCATTTGTCTTCATTATGTGTTTGGACGCATTTAAGGGACCATCGCCCTTGTCCCTTGGAGAGGGACAGGAGCGATCCACGTTTTCTCCCTAACCTTGGCAAGTTTGCACTTCGATCTTCATTGTAATATCTTCTAAACGTTGTCCCTTACCTCGCTTAACCTTGCTTCGCTTTGATCTTGAAGGAACGTGAGTGTTTTTAATAGCATCGCCTTGGTCCTTGTCCAAAGGACAGGAGCGATGTGAGGCTTTCACATTATTTGACGATGTTTGGACATTCAAAACCCTTGCGAATTATCTTCCAACGATGCCTTGGACCATATGCTATCTTAGGACATCTTGACTTAGCTTGATCTTGAAGCAAAACGATGAATCCAAAGCAAATCGCCCTGGTCCCTTGGAGAGGGACAGGAGCGATATAGTCTCCATGCTCAAAAGGATGATCATTTCACGTTCAAAACTCTTGTTTATCATCTTTTTATCATACCATGGACCCTATAAAACATCGCAACGTCTTGTCCTTACGTAAATTTTGCATGAAATGGCCAATGCATCTAACATCGCCCTGGTCCCTTCCTGAGGGACAGGAGCGATCTATGTTATAGGGTGTCAATTTCTTCATTTTAACGTCCTTTGAGTGTTTGCGCATGATGAAGACGCCTTGAAATGTCCCTCGCCACCTTGTCTTGACTTGTGTCGACCTTGAACTTTGGAGGAACGACCTTGAACTTGCGTAGGAAGTATTATCATCATTGTATTGCCCTGGTCCCTTGGAGAGGGACAGGAGCGATCCTTCCCTTGTGGCCACTATCTCACTTTGCCAGGTTCCAAGTTTATATTCAACGGATTCGTCCCTCTTCACTCCATTCGTCCATGCCTTGACATCATCCGTAACCTTGCAAGAAAAGCAATTATATCAAAAATCGCTCTGGTCCCTTCCTGAGGGACAGGAGCGAACTAGGCATTTAACACTGTTATGGACGTCCCAAAAATCTTCAATTTATATTCAATGCGTTCATCTCATGTTTTCCCTTGTTTTTGAACGTAAACTTGCCTTGACCCTTGTCTGGATTTTGCATAATGAAGGAAATCGCTTTGGTCCCTGGGAGAGGGACGAGAGCTACAAGGTACCTCGCCCTGGTCCCTTGGAGAGGGACAGGAGCGATTTAGTCAATATAGGTCATTCTCCTTCGTTTTTGCATCTCAAATTATATTCATTTGGCAAAGCATCTTCCTTTGGACGTCCTCAAATCATTAAGTTTTCGAAATCTTGCAAGGACAAGGCGAAATTTGAATTGTAGCTCCGGTCCTTCACTGAGGGACAGGAGCGATTTTCCTCCTGGAGGCATTTCTGTGCTCATGAAAATCTTCAATTTATATTCAATGGAAAGATCTCGCTGTTCTCCATCACTTCCAACTTGAAATTTGTCTGGGCTCTGCAGGGACGATGAGATATTTGAAAATGAGCTCTCGTCCTTCACTGAGGGACAGGAGCGATTTTGCTCCTACAGGCCAAAATAACATGATTTTTCACATTTTAACACTTCACGAGGCGAAAACAAATCAATTCCAATGCCCAGGATCAAAATTCAAAAAAGTCAAAATTTGGTCAAAATATTCAATCGGATAAAAATTCACATTGACGGTCAACACTTAGACAAATTCAAGCTCTGCATTAACATTCCAATTGAAAATTAGACCATTTTGGCGAATTCATTGCATTCAAAATTTGCATCCTAGAAAAGGAAGCTCAAAAGCTCTCAAGAACGGCTGGATTTTGGCTTGAAAGGACAAAAATTAAAACCCTAAGGCTTGACCCTAAATCCAGACAACTAACTGACTAACAAAACCCTAAAAACGAAAGCAAAAACGAGCGAAAGACAAGAAAAAAGAGGGGGTCCCCATTTGCGATGGGGCGATGTGTGAAATGGTCACAACACTAGCTAGGAGTGCTAAGGAGAAGGAGCCCAAGAGAGCGGAGATTTTGTCGCACATAGCTAGAGATGAGACAGCAATGCAGATTGTTGTTCCTATTGTAGGCATGACAATGGACATGGCTACCCCTATGGATTTCCAGATCACTTCAGTTGCCCTTGGTCGTACATCCAGAAAGCAGGAATTTCACGAGGTTGGTGAAAACCTCAAGGCAATTGATGCAAGGTTAGATAGAGAGGTTGCGGAGAAAGAAAGGTACAAAGAAGAGAATATTAGACTCAAAGAGTATATTGCAGGGACAAGGCGTGGCAATCCCACCCTTATTTCCCCTATTGCAGTTGACCATGGAATACATTCACACTATGAGGCAGCGAGAGGTACACACTCAGAGGTGGAAAAGTGGATTGAGAGCACAAAAAAGCAGGTAGATGATTTCCTCACTCAGTTTGTCCATGCATATGATAGGACAACAGGGCTTGTATTCAGAATCCAGTATTTGGAGGGAGTTTGGGAAGAATTCCGACCTATCCAAGAGAAGAATATTCCACGCCTCCAGGCTTTGAAGAAGATTCCTAATTCCACCTTGGTCAACGAGAACATTATGCACAGTGGAGACATATATGATTTCCATGGTTGGTATTGTTCATTAGCCGTGAAATCAACTTATGAGAATGCCCAGTCGAGTTGTATGGAGATGGAAGGATTAATTCAAGACATTCAGATTAAGATCCTTGCCTCGATTAAGGAATTATTGGGTGTTGATGTTAGTGATGCTAGTGGTTTACAATTAGCTGAATTAAGAGACAAGATGAAATTTATGTATTTTTGCCAGTTGGAATCTTTGAAGAAGAGTCAAATAGATGACTTGGTCTCTTTGTTGATTCATGTTCATAGTTCGTAGAAGCTCATGCCAAAATGGGAGAACACTTTGAATGATTGCTCGGATTCACTGGACGTGATTGATTTACAACAAGATACCTTGCCTAGCATTTCCATGGAGGAGTTAGATTCAATATTGGCCAAATTCTTGGAGTATGCTAAGAGAGAGAGAGATGCAGGGAGGAATCTTCTCCTTATTTGATGACTAGGTATCTTTTCATTGGGCCATATGTTGGTGGCACCATTTTTGATGTAACCCTAATTAGGGAAATTCTAGGGTTTTGTTGACATGATCTCGATCGTTGATCTTAGATCAATCTGGGCCATCCATTTTGTAAGAGACTCTATATATGCCTCCTTGTCTCTCATTTGTAAGAGAGTTTTTGTAGAATTGTTGGTATATGCTGCAGCTATTTGAATCATAATCATTGTTCAATTGTTTGTGATTTTGCTCTTCAAGTGTTGTATTTGCATTCATGGTTCTCAATTCCTCCAAGTTATATTAGAATTTAGATTAGAATTTATTTTCATGTATGTTAGATTGAGTGAAAGATTTGTTGAATTTATTTGTGTGGAATCCTTAATCCATACCACTAGCCTCTTGCCGCTGGTAAGTGCGCCTTGTGTGGTCAATTGGAATTTAAGTAAGTTTAACTTCAACTATTACGTGTCTCTTGACAAGCATCAACTTGGATGGTGTCAACGTTTGATGGTGATAGCCTGAAAAATCCTTAAGTATACCTTAGACGATTGCACTAAGCTTGTGTCAATACCTGATTGTGAGACCTTGCCTGGTTTGATTCCACTAAATCCATTCATCAATTCCTGCATTCCTAGGTTTAGAATAGATTTCCTGAACCCTATTCCTTTTGCTCATTTTTTAGTAAGAAGTAAATCCAGAGCCATATTGATAAATCTTAAATTGTCAGCACACCCATTCCACATCATTCATGATAATCCAAACATTTGCATAAGCCCCCAAGTGAAACACAACAATTCACATCGGTCATTGAGTTACCCACTCGTCAAGACTTGACATGTAGAAACCTTGGAATCATTTTAGTTGATCAATTTCTTAGCATCTAAGGTGATTTTGTTCAAGAGAGGGTAAATTACCTTGGTATTTTATTCTGAAATGTTTTGTGCATTAAAAACACATTAACAAGACCCTCATATTCTAAGATTACGAAGATCATAGAGGTGACTCCAAGGTTCCTATCGTGTACTTGTGACTTTATGTTGGATATGAGCTTATTTGGCTTGATGTGATATGTTGGTAACATAAAGGGACTTATGTTTGGATCATTCTTTCACTTCTTTAATGTGGCTAGAACTTGATCATCAAATATTGTAATTTCATGATGCCTTCTCTCTTCAAACAAACCAGAAACATACTGAAAGTAAAAAAGGGAAAGGGTTAGAGAATCTATTCTACTCCTAAGGATAATGATATCAATGGATAGTGTTCCAATGGATGAATTCCACATTAACCAAGTACTACTTGGACAATCTCAACAACAACTCCATAGGACTGGTGCAATCTTCAAAGGGTCATGCAAAGAATTTTCATATCATAATGAGCACCGTCATAACAAACAATGTACATTCAATGATTGAAGTTAAGCATCCATATTAAAAAAAAAGCTTAGGCTAACTTTATACTGCAAATAGAAATCAACTAAGTGCAAAAAGTATGAACCATTGAAATTCATTAAACATTGTCACATTCTCCATTAACATCAATGCACTTCTAACAATTGAGAAATTGGAAGAACACCATGCAACAAGTTGAAATAAACATGAATCCACCATATATTCAATGAAATCGAAGTTTATTTCTCCAAGTCTTACAACAATGTCTTCTCCTTCTACTCTACTTCTACTCTAAGGAGCAAGAGCTCTTCACTTCTAATGAGCTATCTATCTAATCCATTACAAATGAGAAGGTAGGGCCTTTTATATAGATCCTCCCACAAATGAACGACCAAGATTGATTTGAAATCAAGGGCCAATATTACACCATGCAAACCCTAATTAGGGTTTGACCAAAATGACCTATGTGGTGCCATGTAGTGGGCCTACCAATTAATAAGGCATCACGCCCATCATGTATTTAATGGACCATCACTTCAAATGAGGTGCCCACCACTCCATTAGGCATTTAATAGCTCATTGCCCAAAGTAGGGCACCAACTATCCCTTTCCTTGGAGGCAAATGCAATGAATCTAGTCATTACAGTTGGGAGACATTTGATTGGTTGAAGAAGGTGACGAGTGCCACCCCTGCATGTTGGATGCCATGTGGACCCGATAACTCATTATAAAGAATAGTCCATTTTGATTGATTGTGATTTAGTATATTCCCAAATTGCATAATTTGGATTGAGGTTCTAACTTTGATCAACTTTTCTAAAATTATCCTTCCTTGATCATTGTACTTGCTTGGGAATTCGCCTTCTTGGAATATCTTTCCTTGTTGATGACACTGTCATTCTTGAAGTCTTTCATACATGAACTAGATGTTAGGATCTTTGAATGTCTTCCTTAAACATTTGGAACTAGAATTCTTCCTCCTTGCTCTTTCCTAACTAGGATCTTGGACTTCCAGAGGAAATTCAAGATAGTTGTAAGGTCTTCTCATCTGTACTTGCTTGAATCTTGAGGCCTTTGAACTGGCATTCTCTGGAATTGGAATTCCTCCTCCATGAACTTCTTGAGAATGAATTTCTTCTTGAACTTGGATGTCATAAACTAGATCAACTCTTCTTGGACCTCCATGCCTCTTGATGTCTTGATGTTGTCTTTGGATTGGATAGATGACTTCTTGATTATCATGTTTTGATATTTTGTAGATGGGCGCATTTGGAGCTTGGAGAAGGAATTTCTACATACTTAGTCAATTTTTTTTGAGTTCCCATTTCAAAGGAAACCTTGGGTGCATATCAATCTTGGAGGAGGATTTGTCAACACTTAGCAAAATTTATCATTTCTTCCCTTCCTAGAGATAGGCGCATTTGGAGCCTGGGGAAGGAATTTTCCTTGGTGACATTTCATCCTTCCTTGCCATCATGAAGTCGGGCACATTTGGGAGGACCTGAAGGATTTTCCGTACCTTAGTAAAAATTTTAAATTTCCATGGCTCGAGGAATGCTTGGGCGCGTTTTGGACTTGAAGGAGATGCTTAACCATTTTTTCACTTTCCAAGAATTCTATCTTGCTTGGGAGTCTGGAGGAAGAAATTTCCAACACAGCCAATTTTACATGATTTCCAAGAATTTTGTCTTAAGGAATTTTGGTCATGAGGAAAAAATCCCCCTCTAGGATTTTGTGCCCTAGGAGCCTGCGTAGGCACATTTTGGAGGCAAAGGAGGAATATCCTCCTGCAACAAAAATCCTCCCTACCTTGGGACTTGCACCCAAGGAGGGAGGATGGGCACACTTGAAGGGGTCATGAGGGAATTTTTAAGTTTTGGAAAATTCCTCGACTTCACAAGAATTGCGCCCACTCTACCAGATCCTCTGCATTTTGAGCAAGGTGAAGGATTTTTTAAACTTTGGGAGATTCCTCATGTTCATGGGAATTGCGCCCAAGAATAGATTTTCCATGCCTCGTCATTTCGAGAAGGATTTCTAGATAGCCGAAATTTTGATCACCTGCCCACTCTTCAACTTTTCCGGATTTAGAACTAGATATTTAGGAACATTTATCGTCAATGCTTCGCCAGTTGCTAGATATAGAATTTCCAAAAATAGAATTACTAAAAATAGCAAGTTCTTCTAAACACCAAATTAGGACAAAATGGGACACAATGACACTAAAAATAGACTTATTAAAAATAGATACTACTAAAACTAGTAAGTTTGTTTAAACACAAAATTAGGCCAATCCGGGCTGCAGTGAAACTTACTAAAAATATTAAGTCCTCAGAATTCACTCAAATTTCACTGGTAGCTTCCTTGAAGGATTCTCTTTTCAATGCTTTGCTCAGATTTCACAATGCCCTAGGGTACTGTTGACGTGTATTTTGCACACAATCATACACAGAATAAAATACCCAAGGGTACCTTATCCTCTCTTGAATAAAGCCTCTGATTGCTGAAGATGTCGCAAAAAAGGATCAATAAGGGTGACTCCAATGTTCTTTTATGTAGGGTCTCTACGTGTGGATAAGCACCAGTGGTCGTTGTGAATGTTGTTTCATCAAGGGGCCTTACGTCCTCCGAGTTGTAGGAACAAGATTTCCCTAAACTAATAAGTTCTCAAAAGATCAAAAGGTAGGGTTTGCAAGGGATAAATTCTAATCTAATCCTAAGAATGACCCAATGTAGGCTAGACTTGGTAAGATTCTACCAATTTCAATATTGCCATGAAATAACAACCCAACTGAAATTGATGCGATCTTCTAAGGTAACAAATGATTTTTCAATTCATCAAGGATCATAGACACTACCACAAAGGCACATATCCAAAGCTCAATGACGATTGAAGGTTTAAGTAATTCAAGTCTCTCCAGTTGACCACACAAGGCGTTCCTACAATCAGTAAGAAGCTAGTGGTTTGGAACGTGAATCTCACCAAAGATCAAGCCCAACACTTAGTCCTTCAAACTTAAATACTACTTCGATTGAGAATGATTCAAGAAAACAAACAACCATGAAGATAGCCACAAGAATTGCAATAAAGCACCATAACTTCAATATTTTATTGATCCCAAAGCTAAAATAGACAACAATTGCTTGAAATTCTTTCTTCAAAACTCAATCTTGCTACAAAATAACTTTCTTCTCTCCAAAAGCTCTAATCTTCTAACTATTTCTTATTGCTCACTATTACAAAATGAAAATGAGTGAGGGTATATATAGCATCCTCAATTACAATGAACGGCCCAGATCAAAAGAAGATCAACGGCTGAGATTCTGACACCTAAACCCTAATTAGGGTTTTATTACAAAAGTTCCCTTTTTATTGAACAATATTAAATGCATAGCCAAATATTTAATTTGGCACAAAAATCTAAGAAACATAGACCAATGACAATTAAGGTGCCATGTCATCTATAACAACCTCTCTTCTAGAACCTTATTCCCTTTCCAATGCTCATTTTTAGCATATGCAATGAATCTGGACACGATTCCTTCAATCTTAGCAATAGGAATCTCGGGAAGATTCCTCATTCGTTCCTCTAAGTGAATAATCTGATCAAAGGCCTTGAGAAGAGCTGCGTCCCATTCAGGTTCGAGTTCCTTGATTTTCTCAATCAGGAGCATAGTAGCAAACATTTGATCTCTTTGCTCATCTGTAATAACATTCTCATCTTTGCAAAAGATGACCTTGACCCTTTCTTCCAACTCTTGAAGATCCACATCTGTCTCAACTTCGATCCTTCTGCCAAGAATAGTACATAACACCCCAAACACCTTGTCCTGGATTGGATGGATGACCTCCTCCACTTGATTGCATTTGGCGCTGGTGTCCTCGAAAAGAACTTCCTTTATCTGGAGTAAAGTAGACCACTGGAGTAAATTATGAGCTCCTCCATCCATTATTTTTTCTTGTGCTAAGATCTTCCTTGGTGTTTGCCTGATTACTTGAAGAACAGGAATGATAACATCTTTAGTATGAGCAAAGGCGGCTACTGTTATCATTAGGTTGTGGATGATCTCAAGGACTTAGATAGCCCGATGGATGGTCTGCATCATTCTTATTGCAAACTCAACGACAACTGTATGGGATTTGTCAATCCAAGAGCTCATAAGCTGGACCAAGCTCTTAACTCTCTCTGCCTCACGAACTGATTCTAGGGCAAGTGCTTGCACAGGAGATACTGCTGGATCCTGACGTCCCAAAGGCTAACTAAGGTGGCTAAAGTAGCCTCTCCAAGCACCGACCTCTCTTTCAAGTTTTCTATTCTTTTCCATTTCTTCCTTAAGTTTATCTTTAAGTGCTTCAAATGAATCAGTTGCCTCATCCATTGCCAGCTCGGTGGTGAGTGGACCAAGCTCAACGGTTTCTACATCATATTCTTCTGCAAGGATTTCACCCTCGTACTTGTCCATTGCCGGTGTAGCTATCTGCAACTTCCTGGACCCTGTCTCATCTCTGATCATCTTGGACATTTTGGTGGCCTTCTTCTTTTCTGTTACTCCCTGAGAATTTCCAACAAGGCTATCTAAATCAATCACATTATCTTCGTCTTCGATCACAATCACTCTTGTTAGTCTCTCCTTCAACCAATCTGGAATGGCAGACCTTGTCTCCCTAACTTGTATTTCTTTAGGTAATGGCTCTTCTTTCCGGAGAGGAAATGTCGCTTCATCATCATTCTTGTCTTCATGTAGCTCATTGACCTGGGGAGATTGACTTGATGAACGTTGAGATGCCTGTCCTTCTTCATGTTTATCATTCTGAACCATTGATTCCATAGAATCCTCTACTTCAAGTGTCCTTTTCTCTTGTCGAGAAGATGTGCCGGATGAGCGATCTTGATTGGCCTCTTGCTTCTTCTTGGAAGATTCTCTTTTCTCAGGTCTTTCTTTCCTCTTCGCACCTCTAGGATGAGGATTGCCTTCACTTACGCTTCTGGGGTGAGGATTGCCTTCGCTTGTGCTTCTAGGATGAGTATGACCTTCACTTGCGCTTGTTCCTCCTTCTGCCAACCTTTCCTCCAAAGTAAAAGTCATTGATATATTCTGCTCTCTTAACTTTTGATGTTGCACATCAACCCATCTGTGAGTACAGGACAAAACTGGAGCCATCAAAGTTTTTAAGTCCACAACCTCAGGTTCGTTCCAATCTATCTTCACTGCCTTGTCCTCTCTATCATAGGATGACTGGAGGTGCCTGCCACTGTCTTGAGCTTGATCGACCACTCTGTAAACTTTGCATTTCCTGATAAAATCTAAAAGCAATCTGGAATGCATCTTTCTTTTCACTTCTAAATCATCTGAGAGATTCATCCAAAAGTCCTCTACCTGACATTCATGCTTGTACTTTCTACCGTCTCCTCTATATACCCATAAGGATCAAAATTCTCCCTCAATGAAAAGAATGAAAATGAATATAAGGCCAACTCTCTTTCTGCATCATCTAAAGCTGGAGCATTAGGACATACCTCTACTGAATTTCCTAGTATGATAGGTACAGGAATTCCATTTCCATGCCTATGTCTGAATGCCTTTGCATAAGCTGCCAACTGCCTAGTCACCTCAAGTAGTACTATCCGGTCTGTCGGATATCTTGGCAACATATATGGAGGTGAAGGACACCCATGAACTCTAATATATGTAAACTTCTGGAATTGGATAAACCAAGCACCATACCTCTTAACAAGCTCTTGTGCCTCTTGAGATAGCCGATTGTGAATCCTGCCTTGCAGTGCCCTGGTGATGTTCATTGTGAAGGTATCATTGACTAACTTGTAATTACTTCCAGGTGGATGATGCAAATGAACATAAGAGTCACAAACTATGACTTCTCCAGGTCCTCTTCCAATCACTCCTCTGTGAGGTAGTCCTGCATATTCAAAACTCCTGATCAAGGCATACATGATGTACGAGCTCATGTGGAAGGATTTAGTAGCCTTCAGTCTTCTCAACTGCACGTCCAAGCAATGGCTAATGATTCTAGCCCAATGAATTGTTCCTTTTCCTTGAACTATCACTTGGATGAAGAAGAACATCCACTTCTCGAAGTAGAAGGCCTGAGGAGCTCCTGTAACTCGATTGAGTAAGGTTATCAAATCTCTGTACTCCTCTTGGAAGTCGATCCTATGTGGTGTGTTTGGAATCTTGCTCAGGCGAGGACGACTTTTGAGTAACCAATTCTTGTTGATGATGCTCAAGCAAGTATCTGGATCATCTTCGTACATGGATCTAGCTCCTTCCAAGCTTTTGTAAATCATATCTTTATGTTCTGGTAGATGAAGAGCTTCACTGATAGCCTCCTCTGAAAGATAAGCCAAAGTGTTTCCTTCCTTGGACATGATCGATCTTGACTGTGGGTCGTAATGGCGGGCACACTCGATCATCAGCTCATGGCACTGGACTGCTGGAGGGAAGCCGACCGCCTTGATAATGCCACTTTCAATTATTCTCCTTGCGACAGATGATGGCTTTCCAATATAAGGGACCTCTCGAAACTTCTTCACATTGAAGTTTCCCAAGTTGGTATCTCCAATGTTGCTCCACTTTGACACGATCTTGGTCTCCAATTCTTCATTCCTTTGATCTTCCTTCATGAGGGCTGGACGACAGGTGGATGCTCCTGCCTTTGGGGTCGCCATCTTGACACCTACACAACATTTCATAATGAGCAATATATTTTGCAATTTAAATATTTAGGAAACTTCATGATAAATCTTTGAATTATCATTTCCTAAATATAACTACGCCATTGGAAATTCAAAATTCAAAATTTCGACATTAACCAAGGAAGTCTCGCCATACCTCCACTTGAGAACTAAATCTAAGAAATAATGCAAAATGAAGCAAGTTCGCTAGGCAAAATGTGGATCGAAGTCTTCAAAATGTGCTTTCTTCAACAAAATGGTCTTCCTCTAGACTTCGCAAGCATTAACTTTACCACTTCTAGCCTTCAACGCCTTGAGGAAATTTCGCTCCACATCTAGCCTCCAACGAAATTCGCTCCTCTTAAATCAAACTTCGCACTCCTTCTTGGATGAGATTTCGCTCCTTTATCACTTCTTCAAAATCGCATTTGAACAAATGATTGAATGATGGATTAACATGCTTCAAAATACCTCTCTTATATAGGCGCTCATCCTTGCAATTCCCAATAGGCCGACTTGGAAAATAGGCCAAAAAATAAATAAAATTTAATAAAAGAGGAGGCCGACCTTGCAAAAAAAACATTAAAATAATACCCCAAGTGCTGTCTTCTTTATTTAATTTAATAATAATTAATTTAAATGCCTTTGCAATAAATTTTTTTGATTTTTTAAAGGCTTAAATTAATTATTAAATGCCCATGCGTTCTTATTAAATGCCAATTTAATTAAAATATTTCAAAGTTTTAGCAAATTTAGCATTTAATGCAATTTGAAAAATATTGGCACCTAAGTAAGGGAAGAATAAGGGATATCAACAACATCGCTCTGGTCCCTTGGAGAGGGACAGGAGGGCTCATGCATTTTTAGCCTTGTGTTTCTCGCTTTTCACGTCCAAAGCCTCTTCCTGGACATCCAAAAATATCATTATTGGGAACCTTGAGTTTAATTTGTACGACCTTTGGAAGGAGCTTGTTTTAAAACATTTTTCGCCCTGGTCCCTTGGTGAGGGACAGAAGCGATCTTACTTTTTGTCCTTGGACTTCATTTTCCAAATTGCCAATTCAAATTGTGAGGTAGGCAATGATCATTTTTGTTTGTCCCACGTATGCCTAACTCGTTTTCTTCAAGGCAAAATTGACCCTCTTAAGATTTTCGCCCTGGTCCTCCAGTGAAGGACAGGAGCAATTTTTTGCTTTTGGGCTTAAAATTGTCGATTCTTGAGGTTAATTCCTTGTTCATCGTCCTTCGAAAAACATTTTTGACTTTGCATAACCTTGCCTTGACGTGGTTTTGGAAGGGAATGGTTGTTTTTATGAAAATCGCCTTGGTCCTTAAGTGAAGGACAAGAGCGCCTTTTAGTTCTTGGTACAAACCCTTGATCGTGTCATCTTTAAATCACTTACTAAACGTAGAATATCACTTCGCCTTCCATCTCGAGTCTTTGAAACGAAAGTGGTACTCCAAAATTAGGCATACTTGAAGATTTCGCTCTGGTCCCTTGGTGAGGGACAGGAGCGCCTTTAACCAATTTCATCAAGTTTTTGTGGTCTTTGCAACTTTGTTCTTCCTCGAAGCATTCCAAAAATCATCGCCATCTTGTGCCTTGGCCTGGATTCATCTAAACTTGGAGGGAAAGACTTGATGATATGTTTTTCGCCCTGGTCCCTGGGAGAGGGACAGGAGCGCCTAGGCAATTTTGAGCTCACTTACGTTTTGCTATCTTTCCGAAATTATCTTCAATGGATTGATCATGCCTTCCTTCATTCATGTCAAACTTGAAACGCGCTTTACCTTGGCCAAAAACTTGTCTTGAGGGAAAATCGCTCTGGTCCCTTGGAGAGGGACAAGAGCTTCCTTTAAAAATCGCTCTAGTCCCTGGGTGAGGGACAGGAGCGCCTATTGCAACTTGGGTTGATTTTCTCCTTCGTAAGCCACTCAAGTTATATTCAACGAATAAAACATACTTCTCTTGACCTCCTTAAATCTTGCAAGGATAAGGCAAACTTGGAATTCAAGCTCCGGTCCTTCAGTGAGGGACAGGAGCGCCCTTTGTAAATCCAAGCTTATCTGTCCTTTGTTAGGCTTCCGAACTATCTTCAACGGGCTAAAAATGCCTTCTTTCATTCATTTCAATCACAAAACTTGCTTCGTCCTTGTAAGAAAATTGCACCTTTTAGAAAATCGCTTTGGACCTTCAGCAAGGGACAGGAGCGCCCTTTTGCAACTTGGTATATTTCCTTGCTTGTCGACTACTCAAATTATATTCAATGGACAAAACATGCCCTCCTTGATCTCTTCCAATCATAAAATTGTCTTGATCTTGCAAGGACAGTGCAAATTTGAAAATCAAGCTCCGGTCCATCAGTGAGGGACAGGAGCGCCTTTTGTCCTCAAGGTCAAATCTTTACAATTTTCATCTCAAATTTCCTTTGCTGGGGAAGATACCATCATTTTGCAAGCTATGAACAAGAGCCCAAATCCAAAAAATGTCTAGGAAAGTGTGTTTGAAGAAAATCGCTCTGGTCCCTGGGTGGGGGACAGGAGCGATTTTGTCTTGCTAAGCCAAGAGTTCAACCTTTCATTGCTAACGACTAAGTCTGGGTACTCCTTTATGCTCATTTCATCCTTCATTGCGTCCTTGATGCTTCAGTTCGATCAAATGAGGCCCAAAACGATCTAAGTGAGCCATTTCGCCTTGGTCCTTCAGTGAAGGACAGGAGCGATTTGGTCTTAAACTTTAAAAACTTGTCATTTTCGAGTCTTCAAAATCTTCAAAATCTTCAATTTATGTCCAATTGCATCCCTTGGCGGCCCTGCACAAAACAATTAAAACAAGTCAATAACCAAGATGCACCAAATTTCATTTTCGCCCTGGTCCCTGAGAGAGGGACAGGAGCGATTTTGCCCTTATAAGCAAAAATATCAAAAATTTAGGTCTTCAGATCACTCCATCATGCAGGGTTAGGTCGTCTTCAAGGCCAGGAAATGGTTACCTTGCTTCCAAAAATTTGGTTAAAGTTTGCCCAGACAAAATGTATAATTTAATCATTAAAATGCTAACACTTAGACCTAACTTGAATTTGCCCTCAAAATCCTGACTGGACCCATCCCGAGACATTCCTAACTTCCTGGCAGGCTCATCCTATTTCAAAATTGCGATCTCCGTGAGGATGCTTAATAATCTTTCAAAATTTGACTGGACTTCGGCTTGAAAATATCAAAAGGAAACTCCTAAGGCTTAACCCTAGTCCAGACGACTCACTCACTTACTCAAAACCCTAAAAGCAGAGAGAAGAACAGGCAAAACAAAAGCAAAAAGAGGGGGTCCCCATTTTAATGGGGCGATGCGTGAAATGGTCACAACAGGTACTAACCTCATTTCCAAGTCTGAAGGATAAAAATCCTAAAATATACAATACATGCTTCTAGACTTAGCCAAATTTCTCCAAAACACTTGCAGAGAGCCAAAATTTGGTTATTTCTCTTTCATTTCTTCGTATCGATTCTTAGGGTTATCCTGACACTTAGCCAACTATCCATCATTCCATTCCTCTGCACGTGCATTCTTTGTTCTATCACTACAATCTCTTCCTTGGATGACGATATCATCCACTCAACGATGTCCTCCTCTCAGCATCCATTGTCTTGCTCCCCGCAATGTACCTGAAAAAGACAAGGAAATGTTGTGAAGTACAAGTATCAATCAAGTTCATAGTTAGCAAAATGCAAAGTTTGAAGGATAAAGCAATAAGCACAATGCATTTATCAATAAATCAAAACCTTAATTCTTGACTTGATGACAATATTAAGATTGTATCCTGTCTTGGCTGTATATTTCTTAAGAATCCATTCCTTGCTTTAGTCATTTCATTACTTTCAAGGATCAAAATCCAGGCTAACAAGACCTTACAACTCATTCCTAAGGGTCGAGAGATGACACAAACTGCAAAAGACTTGGTTTATTTAGCAAAAAGAGGGGAGTCCCCATTTGCAATGGGGTGATGTGTGAAAATGTCACAACAAGACACAAGGTTGATTTAGTTGAGCTCAACATCAAAGATTTAGTGTAAGAACCATTATGAAGAGAGATTAATAGCTCCGATACCTTGTAAACAAGTTTTCCTAGATCAAAAGGATACTAATTAATTGAATAAAGTAATTGTTGACTCCACAGAAAGATTTATTTCTTGAATATTTAAGAAAAAAAATTATACCCTTTTCTGGGGGTATATCAAATCAAGTACTGAAAACAACTCCAATGGTCATCTTGTACACAAAAACTTCACATGAAAAGGGAAAGTTGGTTGGCATACCCCTTACCTATGTCTTGAAGAATTCAAACAACTTCAACATGCATCAATATACATGAAAATAATATGACACTCTAATATTCACCACAATTAAGAGACATAGTTGAAAACATGTTATGTCACTGTTGTCACAAAAGTTTGCAACCCTTGCTAAGCTATCAACCTAGCAACCTTGTGAAACATGGAAACAACCCCATAGTGTGGGACCCTACGCAAGGGGGTTGAATCTCTGAAGAAGGTCGACTTCCTTCCTAATCTAGGTGCAAGTGTTGAAGTAGCTCAACACTTCAAATTCTATTTCTAAACCTATTCTAACAACTTGTAGAAGAAAAGAGGTGAGAAATGTAGAAAGTAAAGAGGTGATACACCAAGATAAGAGATGTCTATCTCCCTACCTCGAAATGACACAAGGAATCAATCAAAATACCATAGAGATGCACAAACTTCAATTGCATAGATGACACCAAACACATGTATGAGCTTAGGGATTGCTGGATGTCAAAAGGGAAGAAGATTTTCTACAAATCACACTAAAAAACAAGTTAAAACAACATATATGTGAGAGAAAGCCACAAAACACATGCTTGTCATGAAGGTAAGAAGGCATACACAACATGCACAAGTCGAAGAGGCAAGAATAATGATTTCAATTCATTCACAAGCCAATGGCCAAACTTACAGTTGCAGAAATACAAGAGATGTACAACTCTTCAAGAGAAGTGAAAGAGTAGAAGATGGATCGAACTAGTAGGGAGAGAACCCTTTACAATGAGGATTAACAACCTATTCATAGCAAATTGGTCACAGAGAAGAAATCAACGATCAAAGAGGGGAAACCCTAACTCTTGTGTGTATAGGATAATGTCAATTTGAGAAGATAGGGAAACGGTCAAATCTAACATGAATGTGCGTGCAAGAAACCTGACCATACCTTGACAAGGCAATCCCAAGAAGGAGAGTACATCTAGAAGGTGGATTGCCTAACAATCCATGGTCAAAGCATGCAAACTTGACATCAAGACCATCAAGCATCCATAAATAGGCATGGCCTTGGACTCAACTTGATGGCAACATGCAAAATGCAATAAATGCACCCCTGTAGCTCCATGCATGAAAATAGACAAGTTGCAAGAGTTGGTGAAGCATTAAGAGCTTTGAGTGTTGATCATGCCATCTGGAAGTGTTGTTGGTCATTGGAGGTTGGGCATTGGGCCTTTAGGAAACGAACACTAAGGATGAGGAGTCGAGAACCTCGAAGTCTGAAAAACCGAAGGAACGAGAGGGAGGCAAGAGAAGGATATCACGTTTTGAGATTTGGGGAGACAAGATAACGCTTACCAAAAGGGTAAGGGTTAGACTAGTTTCCCAAAATCCAAAATTCGAAATCCGACAAGGAAGGGATTTTGGGTTTCGGGGAAACAAGCTAACACTTACCAAAAGGGTAAGTAAGGTTTAGACTTGTTCCCCGAAATCCGAAATTCGACAAGGAAGGGATTTCGAGTTTCGGGGTTCGAGAAAACAGGCTAATGCTTACCAAAAGGATAAGGGTTAGATTGGTTCCCCGAAAACCGAACTCTGACAAGGAAGGGATTTCAAGTTTTAGGGTTTGAGGAAACAGGCTAACGCTTACCAAAAGGGTAAGGGTTAGACTAGTTCCCCGAAATCCAAAAAGGAAGGGATTTTAGGTTTCAAGGTTCAAGGAAATAGGCTAATGGTTACAAAAAGGGTAAGGGTTAGACTAGTTCCCTGAAATTTGAAATCCGACAAGGGATTTCGAGTTTTGGGGTTCAGGGAAATAGGCTAATGCTTATGAAAAGGGTAAGAGTTAGACTGGTTCCTAGAAATCCGAAATCCGATAAGGAAGGGATTTTGGGTTTCAGGGTTTGGGGAAACAGGCTAACGCTTACCAAAAGGGTAAGAGTTAGATGAGTTCCCCGAAATGTGAAATCCGACACGGGATTTCAGGTTTGGAGGTTCGGGGAAATAGGCTAACACTTACCAAAAGTGTAAGGGTTAGACTGTTTCCCCGAAATCCGAAATCCAACAAGGAAGGGATTTTGGGTTTCAGGGGTTCAAGGAAACAGGATGATGCTTACCAAAAGGGTAAGGGTTAGACTGGTTCCCCAAAATCCAAAATCCTATAGAAAAAGGTTAGGAGAGTGGGTCAGTGGACCTCGGGGGTTGAAGGCAAGATGCAAGGATGAAGGGAGAAGGCCCAAAGTCTGACCCATGACAAAAGAGCACTTAAGCATTTTCCTAATTCCTTGACTAGGTGTTTGATCAACTGGGGCAGAATTGATCCATGGAACATATCTCTGATCGGTTCTCACTACTGGACCAAGGGTGTCATGAAGTGACAACAATCACTTGGAACCATTCTCCTACTCTCTCTTTATGTTGTGATTCTTCACCATTAGACACAAAGCTCTACATAATTGACCTATCTATTTAAAAGATGTAACTATTTGACTCTCTAGAGACTAGAAGTTTCCCTTCCATAAATATGGAGGATGAGACATAACAAAGCCTCAACAGCCACTTCAGCCAATACTCTTTGTTGCAGGGTAATCACAGCTTATGCTAAGACAAGACAATTAAGACTTGTCGATAACAATTGACAACATGTTACGTCACTTGGAGCCATTCTCCTACTCTCTCTTTATCTTGTGATTCTCCACCATTACACACAAAGCTCTAGATACTTAACCTATCTATTTAAAAGATGTAACCATTTGACTCTCTAGAGACTACAAGTTTCGCTTCCATAAATATGGAGGATGAGACATAACAAGCCCTCGCAGCCACTTGAGCCAATACTCTTTGTTGCAGGGGTGTCACAGCTTATACTAAAACAAGGCATTTAAGACTTTGTGGTATCATAAAATAGTGCATACTATTATAGAGCACAAACTAAATTTTATATTATTTGAAACACCATGACATTCCCACATCATAGAGATGAATATTTGGTGCTAAATTAGTGGAATTTAACCTGAAGTACCTTGGATTGTACTTGAACAACTAATTGCATTTAAATATTACGAGACTTTGATGGTTAAAGAAAGTTGACAATTATGAAAAAAGAACAAATAAATATTTGAATTGATACTTGCTTCGTAGAACTGTTCAAATGTCATGTGCATGGTATAGCGAGTTATTACATTCAATGTCATATCGGTAATACCTGAAGGCTGGTACAATACATAGGAGGAAGTCACCTTCGTAATGAGAGAACTGTGCCTCAATCCAAGAATATCAGGATTTAGCCTTGAAAAGCCACCCACAACTATTGCTGCCAAAGAGATAGAAAGCTGGTTGCATCAGAAAAATGGGAATTCCTTTCTTGAGCATTTCTCCTTCGATTCTCCTTTGAATATCAAGTTCCAATGTTACTACAAAATGATTTGATTTTCTTTTCTTCCAAATAATGCTAGCATTAATTATGATAAAAACAGAATCCATATTTCAAAGGTTCGAATCATTTGGATCATCTTTATCGATTCTTGCCTAACAATCTTGTAAATGCCTTGACCGGCAATGTGACGGGCACCACATGCAAATATATTCTTGTGGTGCTGAGAGGTGCCTTTTGCCATTATGCGATAGGTTAAAATATATTAATGCTCCTCACAATGACCATACCATGTTTTCCTTTCTGCTACTCTTCATTGTACAGAAGTAAAATTGTTTCAGGCATATAACCACTCCAAATCTCCCACATGGAATGCGTGTATCTGATTTCTCACCTCTATTCTGGACCATCCAGGATTCTTTTGCAACCCGTCCTCTCTCATTCTTTTTCTTACTTTTGCCTGATCATCCCATCGCCCAGCTGCACCATATATGTTACACATCAGCACATAATATCCAGGATTTTCAGGTTTCAGCTTAAAAATACATTCTGCCACACGTTCTCCAAGTTCAATAGCTGAATGAATTCTGCACGCTCCAAGCAAGGTGGCCCACACAGCAATATTAGGTTGCATTGGCATTTTCTTAATGAATTCTTCTGCTTCATCTAAGCAGCCAGCTCGACCAAGTAGGTCAACCATGCATGCATAATGTTCCATCCTTGGATTGATTCCATAGTGTTCTCTCATCATATCAAAATATTTCCGACCTTCTACCACCAGCCCAGAATGACTGCATGCAGATAGAATGGCAAGAAAGGAAACATCATCCGGTTTCATGCCAGACATTAGCATCTGAGAGAAGAGTATGACAGCATCGTCACCTTTACCCTGCATCCCATAACCTGCAATCATAGCTGTCCATGAGAATACATCTCTTTTAGGCATTCGATCAAATACTTGGCGAGCAAGTCTAGTACTCCCGCATTTGTTATACATGTCTACGAGGGCATTCATTACTATAATAAATGACTCAAATCCAATTCTTAGTATGTAAGCATGGATCTCCTTCCCCTGTTGCAAATTTGACAGGTGGGAAATTACAGGGAGTACACTTGCAAGTGTAACATTGTTGGGTTTCATGGCTGCCAGTTGCATCTGTCGAAAGAAATCTAAACTTTCCTCATAATATCCACTCTGGGCATAACCTGCAATAATGGCATTCCATGAGACCACTGTTTTATAAGTCACTGTGTGGAACATATGATAGGCATTATTTGAACTTCCACATTTGGCGTAGACATCAATAAGGGCATTTTGCACAATAGCGTTTGACTCTAAACCATTACGTATTGCATAACCGTGGATTTCCTTGCCATATTGCAAAGTTCCTAACCGGGCACATGCTGGAAGAACGCTTGCAGCCGTAACTGAATCGGGTTTGAAATCTGCCACTATCATCTTCCTCAAGAGCTTCAAAGCTCCATTAGCATTGTTATTTTGGGTATGTCCTGCAATAATGGCATTCCATGTAACCAATTCTGGTGCAACACCCATGGCCTGCATTTTCTCAAATAAACTCATCGCCTCATCGCAATGCCCATTCTGAGCATAACCTCCAATCATCGCATTCCAAGAAACCACATCTCCTTTAGACATTTTATCAAACAATTGACGTGCTTCTCCCAACCTTCCGCATTTCGCATACATGTCAACAAGGGCATTTTCCACGAACTCATTGACATCAAGTTTATTCCTGGTAATATAATCGTGAATCTCCATACCCTCCCGCAATGCAGTCAATTGCGCACAAGCCTTGAGAATAGGGGGGATCGTATAATTATCAGGCTCCAAACCTGCCCTTAGCATTTCGTGGTACAACCAGATGGCTTCGCCGAAACGGCCGTGCAAAACATACTGTGCAATAATGAGGTTCCATAAGAAAAGGTTTGGCTGAGGCACTTTGTCAAACACTTTGCGTGCATCCATTAGACTTCCACAGTTGGCATACATAGCCACAAGTTTCGTTTGTATATACATATCAAATTCATTTCCAGTTAATATCAGGTGTGCATGTATTTTCTTGCCTTGTTGATGGTTTTTCATGTTGGCACATGTCTGCAGCAGAGAGAAATAATTGTACGAGTCCATCGAAGATAAGGTTCGGACACCACCATGGATGAATCTGAGAAATATGAGCTTGGCACTCTTCTGATAGACTATCATTGAACACATAAAATTGCGAATGACAGTTTTTAACTTAAGATGCTTGTTAAAGTCACCTTGTATTTTGTTCTCAATCGACGACCCATTGCGGGGTGATTTTCTGTAAGTATGAAAATGTAGAGGAGTTGATTCAAAAAATTTGAAAGCTTTGTAACTTTATGAGTAGGACATTTTGAAAATTTCACTCTCTTTTTTCTTATACTTTTTTGGCTGGTTTTATTTTGGCTCCAAAACGTATCTTTTGTACAGCATGTTAGGGATAGGTTAGTCAATTGCAGCGTTTTGGAGCTAGAATAGACGCGCCCTACTTTTTTAGGCTGCGGCTATTTTGGTTCGAAAACTGACCTTTCATACAACGTGATAGCGACATGTTAGTCAATCGTAGTCGTTTATTGCAAAATCGACAGTGTAAAACGCGCGATCCGTACTATCGTTTTGGAGCCAGAATAGATGCTTCGGAGTAAAATTTGTACATGTAGTTTTTTAAAATGATTTAATATATTTATATAACAAGAGATGTATTGGGAGAAATTTATAATTTGTTATGAATGTGTATTATGTTAATTATATGAGAGTAATATGTTATCTACGGTTCTTTATAAAAAGAACACAATTTTAAACAAATAGATTGAAAAGTTTTCTTAAAATTTTATTAATTATTTAATATTGTTTTTGAATCTTATATACAAGTGGGTTTATGATCATTATCTTATGCATGCAATTGAAAAGAAAGAGATTATAAAGTTCTAGATAGAAGTTGTGTAATTGTGTAATCAAATCTTGTATATACATTTTTGCATGTTGATTATGATTATCAATAATTATTCTTATCTTTAAATCTAGAGTTCTACATTTTTAAGAGCATCTATTTTGGAAGTAGACAATGATAGTTTGTCAACCAAATCAATCTGCGTTTCTTTATTTTTATTTATGTTTGTCACATTTTTTAGAATGCTCTTATTTTTGTTGCCTACATCATATACAAAAGAAGTTGTAAGATGCTATGAATGTTATTGCGATAGCACTAATATTGAAACATTTGAAGTTTATTTACATTACTTATATAAAGTCATACTATTTATAAATTCTAAAAATATCAAAGAGATTTTATAATTTTGTTGTAGTTTAATATGATTTTATTTTTGAATTGTGTAAAATAGAAATGTCTTATATTGATATACATTTATGTAAACATGTTTTTAACAATTGTGTTAAACCTTTATCGAATTACTCAAAATCAAATATATATACCTCATGGAAGATCTAAACAAAATTAATATAAAGACAATATCAATATATTAACTACTTAAAAAATATAAACAGTAAGAAAGTTGAATCCAATTGTATAAAGAAAATAGAAAATCCAAAGAGGAAAAACTCTTAAAGTGGAAAGAAAATACAATAAAATCGATACCCTATTTTTTTTACAAATAACACAAATGCAAGAGAAAAATTAAATGAACAAGTAATAATTCAAAAATATAAAGCAAAGTGAGCCCATTCCATTAAAATTGGTTCTTGTGCAAATATTTTAATATTACTAAAATTTGAGATGTTTAAATGATAATTTTTAATTATTTTGCTACATTGTTAAAATTTATACTATTATATAACAATACAATATGTATAAGAAAACATGGTTATATGTAATAGGTTTGATAGTATTAACTTGACTATATAAATTGTCGTTAGCTAAAAGTACTTAATTATGTATCATCTTGTCTAAGATATCTTTGAGAAAAATCAATGGCATGATAGCATACAATTGATGAAGATGTCAAGTACTCTAAAAATATAATAAAAACCAAAATTCACAATTTTTAACATATAATGTTAACAATTTTCACATCATGAATTATCTATTTGTCTTTCATTTTCATTATCTTCATTCATCATTTTGAGTAAAATTAGTATTATTGACTAGTATCATACTTTTTTGATGGTAGTGATAACTCTTCTTAGTCATTGTGATAAAGGATAATCTACTCTTTGACTAGGACATTTACTTTGACTGCATACAAAATTGGGATTCTATAGTTTGCATGTAGAAATCTAATGCATGCAAGCTCCTTAAACCTCATATTGAACCCAAACTGGAGAATACATGAACTCATTTCTTGTATAGAGACCATTTGATTATCATGCTCTTATCTCCCTCTAGAAATTGCATGAAGCGCATACTAAGTTAACCATTTAAAGTATGCATATCCATATAAATTGTTGGTCTAATTGCGATCTTCTACATGTATTTAGAAATATAAAAAATCATGAATTTCTCAATACATAGCCTTTGGCCATGCAATGAAATCTTTGATTTCTATTTCAAGTTTTTAAAAAATCAATTTTAGGCTCATCCATGCCTTTGATTGATATTAAAAGCTAAAATCACTTGAATTATTTTGAAAATGTCTCCCATCAATATTTGGAGCATGTGTTTATATTTGGCGAACCATTTTTTATTATATTGATAGGGAGGACTCAACTTCTCTATATAGAGGGCAAGACAACATTGTAAGAAAGTTGGTAATGATATCTAAACAATTGACTGGAAATGGATTCATATGTATCCTAGAACATTCGTATATTGTATCCAAATTGAAAGAAAAATAAATACAGAATTAATACATATCATTTTTTATATTATATTGAATATTATTTTTATAATGTTATAAAATAAGTTTGTGGTCTAAACAACAGTAGCAAAATTATGAACGTAGAAAGGTTTTTTTAATTCAAGTTAAAGTAGATATTGAAGCCAAATATTTGTCATGTAAACAATTTGTAATCAAAATTACATAAGATTCCAATTATAGATTATAAGAATATATTATGGTTGTTTAATTGATAAAAATTAAAATTATAGGCAAGTTCAATTACAATAATATTAGTCATAGAGTCACTTGTAAAGTGTTATAATGGAAACTCAAAATCCTTGGTGTTGATATCTATAAAAATATTTATTGGTAAAATACTTGTTTATATAACAATGAATTAAAGTTGAACATCGACTAGCATAATCTAATTTGTCTAGTAGGATTGTTATAGTCAACTACTATAGCTTGAAACAGGCAAAGATAAATTATCTTTAAAGTTTATACTAGTGATTTAATGGAAGTATAAACACTAATAATTTGTTTCTATCAATTTTTCTACATTAGGAGTTTGATAATTCCATCGTAATAATATTAGTATTGCATTATTGCTTGGGTCTAAGAATGGAAGGAAGTTGTAGATTTTTTGATCTAGTAAACCTAGTTTTAGTAGCATTTTCTTATTTTGGAGCTCAATACATTTGATAATAATGGTGTAAGGTGGAAAATTGGATCCTAGTGACTCTCCACCTAGGAGAGAGAAAGGAAGCCACTAGGATGATTTTCACTTGGAGGAGGACTTTACATTCAAAAGAGGGGTTGAATCCACTAGATCCAAATTCAAGAGAGACAAGGATCTGAATACTGAGTGGATTGCAAGTGGTTGAAGTGTGATTACCCTCTTTTGTAAATGAGAAAGTTGACTTGTTGACTATGTGGAAAAGAGAGAGGAAATGAGTGAAATAAGGTGCTACCAATTCGAGATCGTGTTGTAACTTCGGATCTGAGCTAATTAAATTGATGTGGATCTGCACTGTAAATTTGGAGAAAAGTCATCAAGACTATGGCAGGAATGTACATGGTCCGCCACAAAATCCACGAAACAGAAAGGGTTCTTCCGTCTCTGCAAATGAAGCCCAAACTTGCAATTACACCTACACACCTGCAACCCACACACATAAAAGTGAAGAAATGGGGGTTGTGGATAGGGGTTTGCCTCATTCAAACCCCGATTGAGGAATCAAACTAGAAAGAAGTAATTGCAAATGCTTGAATGTAAACAATGGAGATGTATACCTTGTAGATCTGCAACTTGTTGATGATGATTTCTTTACTTCTTGAATGTAACCACAAATGTTTTATGAAATGGCATGTAACATGACAAAACCCTAACACACACATGCTTGCAAATGAATGTTGTAATGTTGCTCCACTGGATGAATGAAGAAGACTTGAATGCTTGAATGCTTGATGATGACCTTGAGATCTTGTATCTTCTCCTTATGCTCTCTATCCGTCTATGCGCTATCCATCCATCCATGAATGAGGGTATTGAGTTCCCTTTTATACATGCCTCAAGGATTAACTTTCAACCACCGAAGGCTGACAAAGTGGAATAACAAACCCGAAGACAAGAAGTGAATAGGAGATCGGGAAACCCACAAATATGACCACCCTAAGAGATGGGGACAGGGGCGCAACACCCTTGTCCTAGGGGGGATAGGGGCACCACACCCATGTCCTGCCCTGATTTGGGGCTTAGACAGAGTCTAGAGTAAGTATAAGACATGAAGGAGGAAGGGATAAGGGTTAGAAATGCAGAAATAGGTCTCGGTTAAGGAAGTAGATGTCATCACCAAGGTGAGGACCCAAAATGTGGTTAAAATTGCATGGGTCACAATTTTATGAAACTACACTTAGCCTTCACTTTAGCGGGAGTATGGCTTACGCACTACTGCTAGTAAAGTAGAAGAAAGAGAGATGAAGATGAGAGATGCGAAGCAATGCCACAAGGAGTATAAGACACCACTAATATTGAGGAGCAAAAAGTCCCAAATCTTAGGGTCTCAACTCACGCCAACATATGCAAGAGCACAAAAAAAAAAAAAGGCACAAGACACACAAAACAAAGACAAAGCACAAAAAGACACACGACAAGAACAAGACAAACTAAATAGCCAAAGAGATCTTGAGCTCACATGTCTCAACAACTAATCAGGACACAAAGACCAATGTCATCACATAAACATGAGAAATCACATAAAAGAGAAAATCTAACATCATCCATGAACTATCAATAGTAAAAATATGAGTTCACAAGAGGAAGAAGAGAGAGAATATGAATACACACTTTGGTGATCCATGAGAAGAAAAACAAAGAACAAAGAAACCATGGATGTCTCGCCCCTAGAGCTTGCCTAGGTGATCCATGGGGAGAAGGACATGGAAAATCTCGCCCCTAGAGCTTGCCTAGGTGATCCATGTAAAGAGAGAGAGTGAGAAATCCGTTAGTTCCACTCAACCTCATGTGTGTGTGTGCAAGAGAGGTTTGAAGCATCTCATAGGAGTTTATTCCCGAGTATGCTACAACCTGTATAGAATCTATAGTACAAGTGTCAAGAAAGGCGAGCTATCTCTCTCTAAGAGACTGTGCTCTAGTTCCGAGAATAATCACCCCGCATAAAGGAAAAGTAGCATCATATCACTCTAAGAGACCGTGCTCTAGTTTCGAGAATGACCCACTATACAAGAGAAAAAGTGATGACATCTTGCTCTAAGAGGTTTCCCTCTGGTTCCAAGAATGTCTCATTGTATAAGACAAGAAGAAGTGAAGACATCTCACTCTAAGAGACCATGCTCTAGTTCCGAGAATGACCCACTGTACAAAAAGTGATGACATCTTGCTCTAAGAGGTTTCCCTCTATTTCCAAGAATGTCCCACTGTTCAATGCATGAGAGAAATATAGTACAAAGGAGCAGTGTGGGTGCCCCCCCCCTTAAGATGTCAACATAGGCTGATGTTGATATCTTAAGGAAATAAGAACAAGGATACCTACCTTCATCACAAAGAAGATATCCGCTATGAAACAATGTCATAAATCCAAGCAAGAGAGGGAATACTCTTCAAGCAAGGATAGGATAGTTGACAAGAGATGTCTTGTTGTAAGTGTAAAGGTGATCCTTGGAGGAGAAGAGATCTTTGTTCAAAAAGACATCTACTGCCAAGAGGAGTTGTCTTAGACAAATATAACATCTTTTAGAACAAGAAAAGGAAAGAACAAGAATGCAATCCTTCCTCCTATTTTTAGGTGAAAGGGATTCTTGATGAGGGATGACTCACTTTTAGCCCCTAGAGGATGGTTAGATTTATCATAGATGTACATTACCAAGTGCAAAAGAGGTCGTAGTCAAGGATCAACACTTCTTGTATAAGAGAGAATCCTTAAGCCAATAGCCAACAATTTTGCACAAGGAATGGCATCAAGTAATAGAACTCACACCATCCACTTAATAGGGAAAAGTGGATCCCTATAGAAAGAGAGAGAGAAGGATAATTGCCCCCAAGCTAAGGGACAATGAGAAGAGCTTGCACAATATACTAGAGAGAGATTAAACATAAGCAAATGTGCAATGAACTTACATGAACACATGCAAGAAAAGACATTAGTAAATGTAAAATACACATCTCAAGAAGTGGTAATCGTTGAAAAGAAGAGATAAAAAGCATCATGCATTCCCCAAGGGGGATTAGTCATAAAAACATACCATTGTAAGACATGATAATCGCATATGAACAATGCAACCCCTAAAGAAATAATGATACAAGGGAAAGGAGTGAAAATCCTTTCCCCCCAAGTGAGGAGAACAAGGAGAAATATTACACATGTTCTGATGGTGATTAGTTTCAAGTGATATACCATCCTAATAGAATAAATCCTCTCACAGAAAGGATACATACTTCCCAAGAGATCATACCCTGCTAAGGGGCATATCATACTTGTGAATAATTGAAACCATAGAAGAGGTAAGATTTCCAAGAG
The DNA here is from genome assembly GCF_030272615.1 of Cryptomeria japonica. Classification (NCBI taxonomy): domain Eukaryota; kingdom Viridiplantae; phylum Streptophyta; class Pinopsida; order Cupressales; family Cupressaceae; genus Cryptomeria; species Cryptomeria japonica. The sequence goes on from NC_081407.1 coordinate 314,837,503, forward strand.
AATGAAGGAAAGAGAAGAAGTGCAGTACTCATTGAAGATTCCCCTCTCCAAGAAAAGAGGAAAACCAAAGAACAATTATATGCTCACATAAGAATAACCCTTTGCAAGAAAGGAGATCTAAAAATGAATAATGCACAAAGATAAAGATAAGTGTGTAAAAAGGAGAAGAGAAATAGACTTCATGTTTCTGCCCCGAAGTATGTTAAAGTGAAACAATACCACCACTAATGATAAAGAGCCCCCATTAAATGGGCTAATTATGCCATAGGGTGAAGAGCAACATGAAGGGAAAGAAAGTGCTAAGGCATGATATTTTTACCAAGAAAGATAGCTAGATCTTTTGTGAGACAAATGTGTGCAAGATCATATTGTAGTTGAACAAATTTCTTAAATGCATAACATTTTCCAATAGAATGTGACTATAAATCATGAAAAATGCAATATTCAACACCTTTCACTTGCTTAGGATTTTTGTTTTTATTTTGAGGAGGAAAGGAAATGTTCTTGTCATATTTCAATCTCCAATAGATTCTTGGAGATAATCTGTCAGGATGGTAAATATCATCTTCCCATGAAGAAGAAGGTTTGTTAGAAGAAGGAGTTCCATTATTGACAATTCTAATTTTGCCACTTTCTATACCATCTTGAATAAATTTTTGAAAATCTGGGCAATCATCAGCATTATGGTCATGGTTTTGATGAAATGAACAAAAAGGATGCTTTGAAGAAGAAGCATTCTTGTGGGCTCTCTTGATTTGTTGTTTTTTAAGGTAATTTTCAAAGTTTTGAAGCATGAGGAATTCGTCCATAGAAAGAGGGGTACCACTTCCTAGGCCTCTTGTAGTAGTTTGTGTAGGAGGATTTATAGGGACACAAATTCCATGCTCAAATTTCCCAATTCCTTGTCCTTTAAAATCGTGTTTTGTAATTATATGAAAGCCACGACTATAAGAATGTTGCAATTGACTAGATGGAGGAACAAGATCATGAATTTCTTTGAAATCTGATGTGTAAGGTGGTAGAAAAGGATTAGTAGATGAAGGAGGAGGATTATGTGGAATGAGAATCTCTTTGCCTTTATCAAGCTTATCTAAAAGCTCATTTTTAGTGATTTCTATGTGAGGAGAAAGGTCATGAATAAAATGCATGACATCATCCTCTCTACATAGACTTTGATGTTGAAGATAGGTCTTAGGAGAATAAGGGGGATCTAAAGATGTAAGAATGTTGATGTTGTCATATGGCCCCTTTTACTCAAGGGTGTGTGTAGAAGAAGATGGATCCATATTACTTTCCAATATTTTCTCTCTTGTAGAAAGATCATTGGGTAAAGCTTTAGATCTCATTTCTTTCGCACAAGATACCCTAGGAGAGGTACAAGGGTTAGGATCTACAAAATCTTTAATATGATTAACATAGGAAATGCATTTTGTTAACAACATCACCGTAATGCAACATAAATGATACATGAAAGCTTTGAGATCTAATAATTTGGAAGTCCTAACAACACAATACAACCAAGTGCTATGAAGAAAGAGAAGCAATAGGAAATGGAAGAAACTCTTATCTAATACATGATAAATCTATGCAAAAATTAATGTAATCACATGTGAAAGAGCAAGTAAATCTAATTTATTAATCGCCATTAAAAGTCTCTTACTTGAAATCCGAATTTGTTGGAAAAAAACAAATCTAAAATTAGGACCTTTTTATGAAAATTAATTTTAAGATGTGAATTTGATGAATTTTGAATTTGTGTTCGACCTTAGAGAGTGTTAAAATTGATAAAGTACGCTGATTTTCTGGATTTGAGCAGAAAAATATAGTCAATTCCGTCTCCCGAAATTTTGAGAAAAAATTTGAGGACCGTGGCAGGAACTCGCACGGTCTAACCAACTTTTTTTGAATTTTTTAGGTATGATAGAGATTATTATTTTAATGCAAAATCCAAAAAAACAGCCAATTTGGAGATCTCTAGATCAGTTGAAATTGTAGTCAAAGGTCGAAAATGAAAAGATCTTAAAAATTAGGGTTTTATGATTTAACCACTGAATTTTTAGAATAAAGCGACATATTTGAATTGCAATTTTGAAATAGCAATCAGATCTGAAACAAGCAATTAAAATTTTACACCTCACAAGCTTAATTTTCTCAAAATGAAAAATTAGGGTTTTTATGCAATTAACCTCTAAAATTTGCAAATAGATCAAACTTGGAAATGAAAATTTCAAATTCAAATTGCAATTAATCAGATCTAATAATGAGAAATCAGAAATAGTGTGTAATACATTGGGTTCACCAAAATGTAAAGTGGAAAATTGGATCCTAATGACTCCCCACCTAGGAGAGAGAAAGGAAGCCACTAGGATGATTTTCACTTGGAGGAGGACTTTACATTCAAAAGAGGGGTTGGATCCACTAGATCCAAATCTAAGAGAGACAAGGATTTGAATACTAAGTGGATTGCAAGTGGTTGAAGTGTGATTACCCTTTTGGGTACATGAGAAAGTTGACTTGGTGACTATGTGGAAAAGAGAGAGGAAATGAGTGAAATGAGGTGCTACCAGTTCAGGATCGCACTGTAACTTTGGATCTGAGCTAATTAAACTGACACAGATCTGCCTTGCAAATTTGGAGAAAATTCGTTGGGTCCGTGGCGAGAATGTACATGGTCTGCCACAAAATCTGCGAAATGAAAAGGGTTCTTCCATCTCTACAAATGAAGCCCAAACCTACAATTACATCTGCACACCTGCAACCTACACATAGAAAATAGAAGAAAGGGGGGTTGTGGATAGGGGTTTGCCTCAGTCAAACCTCAGGTTGAGGAATCAACCTAGAAAGAAAGTAATTGCAAATGCTTGAATGTAAACAATGGAGATGTATACCTTGTAGATCTTCAACTTGTTGATGATGATTTCTTTGCTTCTTGAATGTAGCCATAAATGTTATATGAAATGATATGTAACATGACAAAACCCTAACACACACATGCTTGCAAATGAATATTATAATGTTGCTCCACTGGATGAATGAGGAAGACTTGAATGCTTGAATGCTTGATGATGACCTTGAGATCTTGTATCTTCTCCTTATGCTCTCTATCCATCTATGCGCTATCCATCTGTTCATCATCCATCCATGAATGAGGGTATTGAGTTCTCTTTTATACATGCCTCAAAGATTAACTTTCAACCACTGAAGGCCGACAAAGTGGAATAACAAACCCTGAAGACAAGAAGTGCATAGGAGATTGGGCAACCCACAAATAGGACCACCCTAGGAGATGGGAACAGTGGCACCACACCACTATCCTAGGGGGACAAGGGCACCACGCCCTTGTCCTAGGGGGGATAGGTGCACCACACCCTATCCTGCCCTATTTTGGGGCCCAAATAGAGTCTAGAGTAAGTACAAGACATGAATGAGGAAGGGAGAAGGGTTAGAAATGTAGAAATAGGTCTCGGTTAAGGAAGTAGATGTCGTCGCCAAGGTGAGGACCCAAAATGTGGTTAAAATTGCATGGGTCTCAATTTTATGACACTACAAATGGTAAAAAATATCAAATAGAACTAAGAAGGATTTTCTAAACATTTAATTGTTAGGATTTAGGTACTATCAAGCTTGTAAATCCTTTAATTTGTTGTTTTCCTAAATATATTTTGTAATTTACCCATAAGAGGTTAAACCATTTAACCAATGGTGGTGAAAGAGACCATGTAAAGGAAAAGTTACTTTTACTGTTTGTCCTCTATGAAAAGGACAAAATAGCTAAGTGACCCCTCTTAGAATCTTCTACTTTTGAGGTGCTTGGACACTTACTAGGAGTTATAAGAGAATATATTATGGTTATGACAATCATTATTGCTATAAAAACAACTATGATAATATTTATGAGAAAATCCTTACACAAGTGCACATGAATGACAGATGCCTTATGATAGCTGTAAGAGCATTTGTTAGAGCCTATTTGGGAGGTGGGTGTGAGTTTTTTAAGGTGGTTTTGTTTCCTATTTTTGGGTGATACCATAGTGGTATTCATCCTCACAAGTTCCTATAAATTGGTGCCTTGAGCTAGTGTTCTTCATTCAACCTTGTTTAGTTTGTAGAGTAACCGAGTGTTGTCAAGTGTTACAGAGGTCTATAGAGAAGTGTATTGTTGTATTATTCATTGGAGCAATAATATACTTACCTCTCTTTCTATGGTGGATTTTTTTTTCTCAAAAGGGTTTCTCCACATAAATCTGGTATTTCATGTGAAATGGTTTTCTTATTCTTGTTTTAATTCTACAATCACTATGTTAATGGTTAATCTTTAGTTTCATATTTGCAATAACTTTGAGTTTAAGTTAATATTGTAAGATTTATTTACCTTGTTTTACAACATTTGGTACCATAGATAATTGTTCTATTGAGGAAGGGATGCCCTTCTCTATAAGTGTTGAAGGATTTTTGTTGTAGTGGGAGCTTTTGTTTTGCATATTTTTTTTGCAGATTTGAGAAAGGTTGTATACCATGGCCTCAACCCCTTGTTAATATATTGAGAAGTTTAATTGTACTAGTTATGAGATGTGGAAGTTGAAAATTGAAGATCTCCTTAAAGAGAGAGATCAATGGTTACTAATTTTAGAAGAAAATAAACTAGAGGATTCTACCTTGATAGATGATGAGTGGAAAAAGTTAAAAAACAAGGCACGAGGAACCATTTGGTTGTAGCTCACTGACTCTTTCCTCTTGAATGTTTCCACAGAAGACACCACATACAATTTATGGAGGAAAATAAGTTATATCTATCAAACTAAGAGTTTGTCAAACAAGTTATGTCTAAAAAGATGTTTGTATTCTTTGAAAATAAGGGATGTTGATTCTATTACTAAACATTTGAATTCTTTTAATTTGATTTTAAGTCAAATTGCATCAATAGATGTTAATATTGAATATGAAGATAAATGTATTCTTCTACTTTTCTCTTTGCCCGATTCTTGAGCAAATCTAATTGTTGTCATAAGTAGTGGTGATGCAGAGCCTAAGATGGATAGTGTGATTCCCATACTTCTTTTAGAAGAGATGAGGAAAAAGATCATGAATGATGGATCCCAAGATGCCCTGCATGTTCAAGGAAGGCCTAAAGGGGATTAAAAGAAGGATAAGTCAAAAGGACGTTCTAATACCTTGAAATTACAGAGTTAAGTGTTGGAACTATGGTAAAAGAGGGCATGTAAAGGAGTGTAAAAATAAAAAAAAGAGTATTGAAGCTTCCACAGGTTAGTCATTAGATGACAATAATTTTGATGCTTTGTTTATTTCAGCTAACTCTATTACTAATGATGTTTGGTTTATTGATTCAAGTGCTTCCTACAATATGAATCCTCACAAGGAGTGGTTTTATGAGTATAAAGAATATGATGAATGATAATTTTTTCTTGTTGATAACACCTTAATTAAGATTGTTGGCGAAGGAAAGGTGAAGTTGTGTTTCGGCAATGGGAGGATTATTTCCATTGATAATGTTTTGTATATTCTAGTCTTTTTAATTCATCTTTTGTAACTAGGACTAAAATTGCATGTATGTTGTGGCGCCATATATTGGGTCAAATTGGTGAAAAAGGTCACAAGCCCATTCTACATAAGAAACTAGTTGAGGGGATTTTTGATTATTTTGTTAGTAAGAGTGATTTCTATGAGCATTGTGTGTTTGGTAAACAAAATAGATCTTCATTTTGTAAAGGAGTTAATAATGCTAAGAAAATTTTAGATATTATTCATTCAGATGTGTGTGGTACATTGGATGTTAACTCTTTTAATAGATCTTGATATTATATTTCCTTCATTGACGATGTCCCAAGATATACTTGGATTTATTTTATGCATTCAAAATGTGAAGTTTTCACTAAGTTTAAGGAATTTAAGGCATTAGTTAATAATTAATCAAACTATATAAGATAAAAGAATTGAGATTTGACAATGGGGATGAATATTTCTCTAAGGAATTTGATGAGTTTTGCAAACATGCAAGAATTGTTAGGCAAAAGACTACACCTTACACTCCCCAACAAAATGGGGTAGCAGAAAGAATGAACTGTACATTAATGGAAAGAGCTTGGAGCATGTTAAGTAGTGATAAGATAGATAAATTCTATTGGGATTAAGCTATTGGTAAAACTTGTTAGTTGATTAATATATCTCCTCGTAAAGATTTTATTGATAAAAACACCTTATGAAATGTGGTTGGGTAAAAATCCTTCAGTTTCGTATTTAAGGGTCTTTTGTTGTGAGGCTTTTGTTCATGTGCCTCAAGAGAAGCAATCTAAATTAGATCTGAAATATTAGAAATGCATCTTTCTAGGATATGGTGAGAATGTAAAAGGTTTTAAGCTTTGGAATCCTCTAACCCATAAAATGATTTTTTCTAGAGATGTGTTTTACAGGGAATTTAGGGCTGACTCGGGTGAAGAACAACCAAAGAAAAAGTAAAAAATAATGCATTTTGAAACTAAGAATAAGATGCACATGTGAAAGAACAAAGAGATGAAGAAGAAGATGGAGAAGAAGAAGAGACTTCAAGTGAAAGTTTTGACTATTCAATTGTAACAAAAGAAGTTAAAAACAATGAAGAACATGAAAGAACCTCTTACTGCACCTTTGAGAAGGTCCACAAGAAATCAAAATCCAATTGACAAGTATAGCCATCTAGAGTTTATTTGTAAGATTTTTTTATTAAGTACTAATGATGAACCTAGATATTACAAGGAAGCACTCTCTTTCAAGGAAAGTGAGTCTTGGATGTAGGCCATTCAGAAGGAGATGACAACTTTGTATAGTTGTGACACATGGGATCTTGTTAGTTTTCCCAAAGGAAGAAAGCCCAATGGATGGAAGTGATTATTTAAGAAGAAATTTGGAGCAAACACTCGATTAGGGAGGTACAAGCCAAACTAGTGGCCAAGGGATACTCCTAGAGAGAGGGAGTTGATTTCAGTGAAATATTCTCTCTAGCTGCTAAGCTCATTTATTAGATTCCTATTATCTAGTGCTATTGCTTGTGATTTTGAGATAAATAAAATGGATGTTAAAATTATTTTTTTGCATAGGGATCTTGAAGAAGATATTTGCATGCAACAACCTAAAGGTTTTCTTAAAAAATGAAAAGAAAACTTGGTTTGCAAGTTAAAACTGTCATTGTATGGTTTGAAAAAGTTACCCAAGATGCGGTACCAGAAGATTGATGCTTTTTAACTAAAGTTGTGTTATGTTAGAAGAAAAGAGGATCACTATGTTTATATTAAGTTATTGATGATTAGTTATTTATTATTGTCTTGTATGTTGATGACATGTTTATTGGTTACAACAAGGCAATGATTAGAGAGCTCAAAACTTAGCTTTTTGGCAGATTTGATATGAAGGATTTGGGAGTTGTTAGATATATTATTGGGATGGAAATCAACAAGGATTGGGTTCATAGAAAGCTTTGGTTGAGTCAGAGTAAGTATGTTGATACTATTTTGTCTTGAAAAGTGTTCCATTTTTGGTTGGTACTAAGTTGATTTTAGACATGTCTTCTAATATTGATGATGATATTGAAGAAATGTATAATGTTCCTTATGATAGTGCCATCAATAGTTTAATGTATGCAATGGTTTATGCTAGACTAGATATAGTCCAAGCAATGAAAGTTCTAAGCAAGTTTATGTCTAACCTAGGTAAAGAGCATTGGAATTTTGTTAAAAGGGTATTAAGATACTTGTGAGGTAATTTTGATTATTGTTTGTTTATCATGGTATTGATGATGTGAATGTAGATTGGTCAAGTGACTTGGACAATCAAAGGTCCACTAGTGGCTATGTGTTTACTTTGTTCGGAGGTGTAGAGAGTTGGATGAGTAAAAGACAACCTATAGTTGTATTGTCCACCACTAAAGTAGAGTATATGATTGCTACACATGCCTCCAAGGAGCGGTTTGGTTAAAGAGACTTGGTAATGGTATTGATTTTGATTGCAGGACAACAAGGATTAGATGTGATAGTCAGAGTGCCATATGTTTGGCCAAAAATCCTATGTATGATACTCATACTAAATATGTGGTTTTTTAGTATCACTTTGTGGGAGAGATGGTTGAGAGTGGGTAGGTCTTGATTGAAAAAGTTGACACTTTGGATAATGATGCAAATTCTCTTACCAAGCTAGTAACCATGAATATTTTTTCTTGGTGCAAGAAGGCCATGGGCCTTGATCACTATAATTCATTTATATTATGTGTTTCTACGCCTGAATGTCATGTGTTATTAAGCTAATTAGCAAATAAGAATGAATCACCAATTCTCAACTAATTAACAAACAAACAAACATAATAAATGAAATTCAATACAAGAAATGAGAAATGAATTCAAATAAATGAAACTCCCTCATTCTGCATCTTTGCTTCCATTGTGCTTCTCCAATTTGAGTGGTTGGTGACTCTCAGGTATTGCACCAATTTTCTGCATACAAATACTTTGAAGACTCTGATTTTGTGACTCTAGCTTGAATTGAGAAAATGATGTTGAATTTATAGATTTTCAACACAAAGGGGGTGAGAAATAGAACTCAAGTGTTGATTGATAGATAACTAAAATTGATTGATCAGTGAACTAGTCATGATTGATTAGTTAACTCAATAGATTGATCTGTTAACAAGATTGATTGGAGAGAACTCAATAGATTGGCTAGTAAACTCATTTGATTAATCAGTGAACTGAATAGACTAGGGAGATGACTGAATTGATGGATTAGTCATAAAAAGCTGATTTTGAGTTAAAAAGATGATTGATGAGTTAACTGATTGGACAACTGATTTGATCAATTAGTTCTGATTTTAGCATATGTTGTAGGAATTTGAAATTGAATTTGATTTTCATTTTCAATTTGGATTTGAATTTGGTCATTCGAATGCTGAAATGCACATGAAATTAACTGAAATTTAGATTTGGTGAAATGTGAATTTGAAAATGTGAAATTAGATGAAATGATATGGAATTCGAATTTGGGGAAATATGAAATGAAATTAGATGAAATTAATTGGACTTATAATTTGGGGATTTGGAGGAATTTAATAAATTAATTTAAATAATTTAAATAGAATTATTTAAACTTAGGAAATAGATTTAATTAAATACTAAAGATTATTTAACTAAGGAATAAATCATAATTAATTAAATAATTGGTATTTAATTAATAATTGAGATATGGTTAATTGATTAAAATGATTTGAGAATAGAAATAGAATAATTAGAAGTGTTGAAGGGTGATGATTAGAAGAAATAGTTAGTTTAATCAAGTAATTAAAGAATTACTTAATTAAATAGACAAATAATTAGTGTAGAATTGATGAGACGTTTTTCAGGTGTCTACATTATGTATCTCTATGGGGTAATTTACTGTGATGTCAAAAGGAAGAATGCTAGGATTTAGGTGTCATCAAACTTTTAAATCTTTTAATATATTATTTTTCTAAATATGTTTTGTAATTTACCCATAAGAGGTCAAACTGGTTAACCAATGGTGGTGAAAGAGATCATGTAAAAGAAAAGTTACTTTTACTATTTGCCCTCTAGGAAAAGGACACAATAGCTAGGTGACCCCTCTTGGAGTCTTCTATTTTTGTGGTGCTTGGACACTTGCAAGGTGTTGTAAGGGAATACATGATGGTTATGACAATCATTATTGCTATGACAACATCTATGACAATATTTATGATATAATCCTTACACAGGTGCACATGCATGAGATATACCTTATGATAGCTATAAGAGCATCTATAAGAGACTATTTCAGGAGGTGGGTGTGAGTTTTTCTAGGTGTTTTTGCTGTTTGTTATTTGGTGATACCATATTGACATTCATCCTCACAAAATCCTATAAATTGGTTCCTTGAGCTAATATTCTTCATTTAGTCTTATTCAATTTCCAAAGTAACAGAGGATTGTTGAGTTTTACAAAGGTATACAAAGAAGTGTAAATTGTAGTTGTATTCTTCATTGGATTAGTAATATACTTGCCTCTCTTTGTGTGGTGGATTTTTTTCTCAAAAGGGTTTTTCCACATAAATATATAGTGTTTCATGTGCAATGGTTTTCTTGTTCTTATTTTGATTCTACAATCACTGTGTTAATGGTTAATCCTTAGTTTTAGATTTGCAATAACTTTGAGTTTAGGTTCATATTTCAAGCTTTATTCACCTTGTTTTACAAATGAATAAGGTAGTGATACTCAACTTGGTTTGAAAAAGTGGGTGCAGTATGGTAGGAAACATGTATTATATTAGGGGTGTTGCTTGTAGTAGAAGAATCTTGATCAATAAGATGAATGGGGGATGATAACTAAAAATGATCATAAAATTATGAATTTATCCACTTTTATTTTCATAATATATTTTAGAATGGGGAAAAATTTGGCGAAAATAAAAAAAGATGTATTAATATTTTTACTAGAACTTGTTGAATCATAGTTTTCACAAATGATTGCAATTGGAATATAATACTTGTGATGATGCTAAGTGATGCTCTGTGAAATGGACAATGGTTAGACTAAAGCCTGTGGTGGAATAACACACAAAAACACAAGAAACTGTTAGTGTTAATCAACTAAAAACTAATCTAAGCAGACATATAAAAAGAGACACTAAAAACATGATAAAGGATTTAACTATGGAAGTAAATACCACAAGACATCTCCAAATTCCTTTTAACATGCTCTTAGCTCCTTCTCCTTTGTTCCTCTCCTCTCCAAGTTCCAAATTAGTGTAGCTCTCAATAGCTTTTTGCACTATGGATGCTTATGGAGATTCAAGATTGTAGATGATTAACTATGCTATGCAAGTGTAAAACAAACTAATTAGATATATTATGAAATGAACTAAGATTAATTTTAGTCCAAAATGACAATATATGTGATTTATGCTAAATTCTCTCTCTAAAATTCACTATAGATTAAATGCATACAAGTTTTCAGGATCTAGATTATGAAGAAATGGGCTCTATTTATAGGAAAAATGGAGCAATGGATGGTTGAGATTGAGTAATCTCAACAAGGGTCAGGATTGAATGATATTCAATCCATGTGATGGCTTTCAACCCAATCCTAGGATGACAAGTGTCAATATGAGATAGGTTGAGAGGAGAGGGAATAAGCATTAAATGCTTGACATGACCTTAAGGTTAACTTGGGAGTTAAGGTCAAGATTGGGTTGAGTGAATAAATTCTTTATTCAAAGAATAAAGCTTTTATCCAATGGATAAACTCTTGTGCAAAGGTAAAAGGGATAACTATGGTCAAAGTAATAAATGCTTGAGGAGACACATGAGTCACATGAGGGTTGAGTTAGGGGTTAACCATAAATGGTCATGTAAGAGCCATACGTGGTTTGAAAGAGTTTAGAGGTTAGATTGTTGAACACACCAAGCATTTAATGCTTTTCAAAGACTTTGAAGTCTTTGAGAAGTGACTCCAAGTTGCTTAGGAATGTGACAATAATTAGGGGATGGATTAGGCTAATTGATTAGGATTAGATAGGTTCTAGAAGAATTTAGGAAGGGCAAGTGGGAGATGTAGGAAAATGCAAGTGGGGGGGATTTTTAAATAAATGTTTTATTTAATCTATTTAAAAGAGGAAAGAGGTTTAAATTGAATAAATAAAATTTATTCATTTAATTGATTGTGAATTTGGTTAAATGAATGAATTAAAATAAATTGAATAATTTATTTAATTAATAGGAGAATGTTTGAAGATGAATTAATTAAATATTAATTTAATTAACTGATGGCTAGTGGATTTTTAATTAAATAAATAACAAATATTCATTTAAATAAAATGGGCAGATTTATGTGACTACATTTGCCCCTCTTTGAGACGGTGCAGTTTATTGCATCGTTTCAAAGAAAGAAAAATAGGTGTGAATAAATGCCCCATAAAATGTTAATGGGTGAACTCACAATACTGGTTCCCACTTTTTGACCAACTTTGACACTAAGATGAATATTTTGAAAAAAACCTTCACTTTCCGACACCTATAACTTTTAAACCATTAGAATTTAAGATGATATAAACTAGTGATTTTTAGCATCTTGTTTGTAGATTCTAAATATATTTTTTTCAAATTTGTTTGAATAAAATTTTATTGATTTTTCCATCTCCCTCAAAAAGTAGTTTTTTACAGCAAACAACGTTTTTTAAGAGTGATGTGTATCCCGAAATGCATAATTTTTTTCTATAAATGATAAAAACTTAATTCTTTTGAATTTTGGTTTATAACATCAATACCCAGGGCATGCAGTCAGTTTGATAGTGATATGTTGAATATTTTTCATTTTAGTAAGTTTTAAAGTTTGATTAATTATAATTTAGATATAGGTGTATGTTTGAACACCTAACTTGTTCTATATATATCAAAATTCAATTTTCTTTTTTTTTGTTAGAAAGAAAACATCAATACCTAGTGCATAGATATTTTTCAGGATTTTTTTGAATTAGTTTACTATTTTTCCCAATGCATTGAACAAAGAAGTTCATTTTTGGTGAAAAACCTACATTCATAAGAAATAAAATAAAATAATATTAATGAAATTAAATATATTAAAAGTTATACTATTTGGAAATCTTATAACAAGGACAAAATACTTAAAAAAACAAAAATTTTAAATGAATTAATTTGACCCCCCAAAAGCTAATATAAAATTGGTTTTTTATCAGCATTTGATAGATGCAAAGGAGACTCCATTGCAAGTATGATTTAGATGTAGAGAGGTTCTATCCAAGAAATTTTGATCTAAGAGCCTTTGATTTAACTCTTTTCAATTAATTACTTCAAATGGGACCTCTTAAAGCTTAAATCATTATATTTTCTAAAAAATGTATGATTTTAGCAAAAAATCAGGATGTACCAAAAAGTGAGAACCAGCTTTGTGAGTTCACCCTAATTTAACGGGTGGTATGCCCCCTCGAGAGATGGGCCGATTTTTTTTGAAAAATCGAGTGATCTCTCAAAAAAGAATGAAAATTGGCAGGGTGGTAGAAGAGGAGATTTTAGCAATATTGGTGAAAAATAGAAAAAATCGGAGATAAAATGAAGAAATGGGAGGCTCGGGAAGTTCACGTGGACCACGACGGTGAGCAGGGGAAAATTAGGGTTACAACAAAGGGTTTATATGGGGAGAAAGGGGTGAAAACAACCTCATTTGCATTCACGTCCATAGTGAAATCGTAGCTCTGGTTTTGACTTTTTGGAGGAGCAAGCAACAGTCAAGATGCTGGTTCGCATAGTAGAGCACCGATTAGAGCAAGTCCGTCGATTCCAATGGCCAAATGACTATGGACCAACGGTATGTGAATTTAAAATTTTTATTTTTGTGCATTTTTGATATGTTTTTAGCTAGGTCCAAGTTGAGTCAAAACAATAGCGCTAAAACTATGTTTTGGCACTATTGTTAACTTAATTAGTGCTATTGCATAGTGGTTTTAGTGCTTTTGCCAAGGTTAGCACTATTGCATAGCTGTTTTAGCGCTTCTATTTTGTTAGCACTATTAGGTAGTTGATTAAGCGCTGTTAGGGTGAGGTAGCACTATTGTATACTCAATATAATGCTATTGTTGTTTGAGCACTATTGCATAGTTGATTGAGCACTTTTTTTAGGATATTAGTGCTGTTGTGTGCAAGACAACGCTTTTGTTTAGGAAAATAGATGCCCTAGTTTGTTTGAACAAAAATCTCCCGATGCCAATGATGGATGGATGGAGAGATGAGGTGAGAGTTGTTTTGAACCATAGCAGCCCTGATGAGACTTAGGTCATTAGGATAAATGTTTGTTGAAGTCTAGGTGTGCCATGATTGCTTACCTGTTGAGACCCGAAGAGACTTGATCAAAGTATCTGTTAATAGTCTAGGTTTAAACTTAAGAAAGTTTGAAATAAAACAACTGATGATGATGGTTGATGCACTTGTGTAGGAGGATCTTCGCGTCTTACAGTTGCACGAGAGACATCCCACCACATAGGTGTTCCACGATTGGTTGACAGAGGCCGAGGTGGATTGCATTGCAGCGACAGGCCTGCACGATGTGATGTTTATGCCCGTGATTTAGATGAATCACGATTTGATTACAGCATTGGCAGAGCGGTGGCATAGTGAGACATGTACGTTTTACTTAGCGCAAGGAGAGATGACAGTGAATCTGGAGGATGTATGGCGCATACTACACATTCCCATCCGAGGAGAGCTGGTGAGCTATGACCGAGCGTGGGGGACCCTAGCAGTGTAGAGATTTTTTGAGGAGGATGTTTATATTGATGATGGATTGATAGCCTGGGAGGACATAGCCACATTGTATGAGCCGTTACCAGCAGTGCTATTAGGTATTGTTGGGGGAATGCTGTGTCTAGATAGACGATCGCATGGACTTGTCATTGGTTGGGGTCATGTGATCGAGCAGATGATTATAGAGGGGACCCGATTTGCATGGGGACCATGCATGTTATCGCACTTATATCAAGATCTTCATGAGGTCACATACTGAGGGAGGGGCTCATTGGGAGTGGGTATCACGTTACTGCATATTTGGGCATGGGAGCATCTACCTGTGACTCAAACAGTCAGTCTGCAATTCCTAGCAGTGGATCAACCATATGTATATATGTATGGTGGTATGATGAGTCAGCCCACTTAGGGAAGTTAGAGTGGTGGCGGTGGGCACTGGATGACTTGGACACAACAATCTGGAGGCCATACATCAAGTGTGAGCCATGGGAGGATGATGTGGAGGCATTGCCCTATGTGTTTATGACACGATTCCTCATTGGTAGGACAACCTACAATGTGGAGAGACAACTTCCGAGTAGAGTTCTGAGACAGTTTGGGCGGAGGCAGGGATTGCCTAGGGGATTTGAAGAGTATGCCAGGGTGGTGCGAGAGAGGTACCTATGGGGGCCAGTATTACCATATGATCAGGCATTAGTAGAGTTTCGGATGCTACAGGCGAGACCATGGGATATGCGGTCGAGGATGGTAGATGCAGGGGTGTCAGAGGAGTATACGCAATATATTGTGGCTCATCTGATTCCTTGGATATCAGATCCGACAGAATCGTTTCCAGATTTTGAGGAGAGGGGACAGAGACGGAAGAGGAGAGGAGGTTGTGGAGTAGTAGGTGGATGGGGGAGAGGGGATGGTGGTGATGGAGATGGTGGTGGTGGGGATGGAGGAGGAGGAGGGGGTGGTGGGTTTGGAGGAGGTGGTAGATTCAGAGGTGGAGGTGGAGGCGGTGGTCGATTACAGTGGAGAGGGAGAGGTAGGCAGCCATTGTGGCTATCTCAGGGACCATTGATGTAGGGAGGTATGAGATTAGGTGGTAGGGATGCAGGTGAGGGACATGCACCTATGGATACAGGGGAGGGAGTCACTGGAGAGGGAGCCACTGGGGAGGCACCTATGGATATGGGGGAGGGAGCTATAGGTGGAGATATATGGGATCATATGATAGGATACTTGCAAACTTGCATAGAGGATTTGGAGGCAGAGGTGGCAGCTAGAGATGTGTAGCTATTTGTGTGAGAGTCAAAGCTTACTGTGGTGCTGCAAGAGAGGTATGAGGTCATGGAGAGATTTGTGGCATTGCAGGAGAGAGTATGGGTGGGAGCAGGAGTAGGAGCACATGGTCCTACTGGGGATGCGATGTGGGAGATGTGACAAGAATGGGAGGAGATAGATTATTGGTTGGGGTTATATGAGCAAACAGTGCCAGCTAGTCAGCGAGTACTTATCTATTCATAGATGCGGCGGGCGAGATCAGAGCGGTCTCAGAGGATGCAAAGTAGTGGTGGTGTGATGGGTCCTCCATAGAGAGATAGATTAGGTGGGGTGGGGACTAGTGGGGGAGCAGGTGGTGATGGTGGTGCAGCATCTGGTTAGAGTGGCATCTGAGAGAGCATGTTGTATGCATGTATTTATTTTATCATTTGGATTGTACCTTGGATGGCTCTTGGTAGTCGATATTTTGGACTTCATTGTACTCTGATACATGTATATTTGTGGCGATATGATATGATATATGAGGAGATCCCATATTTTGTGCTGATGTGCATTTTGATGACATGTATGGATGCTTATGCAGGATGATGATTTTATGATTTTATTCTTAGATGGAATAGTTATACTTTCTTTATGTATGTGTTTATGAGATGAGTCCTATACACATGTTTGTATGATGATTTATGCCTACATGATGTCTATATGCATGTTTTTATGAATGTGATGCTAATGATGTATATGCAGGTTTATATATGTGTGCATGATGTGTTGGTGATGTAATGCCTTATGTATGTAATGTCATGATGATTATGTATGTATAATAAAATGATGATTATGATGGTTGTTTGGATTTTGATGAGACAATGAGATAATGATATGCAATGTTTTAAGGATTTAAAGCGGTAAATGAATGATTTATATATGTAAATGCCTCTAGATTTTGGTTAAACGAATGTAACAAATGTATAGTACAAAAATGTTGAAATGATGATTTCTAAATGATGTATATGGATAATATATGAACCTATATGGAAACAAATGGTTTTGTTTATGAGTCTAAATGGTAAAAAATATGATGAAGTGATAATGATAATGCAATTCATGAATAACTGTACCTTAATGCAATTAAAAAGTAGAATGAATGCATGTGTGTAATGAATCCTAAATGAAAGGAAATGAATGAGTATAAGTATATACTAAATGAATATAATGAATGCACTTAACTAAGGGATAGATAAATAAATGTATGCAACTATGAGAATCTAAACAAATGTATGGTAAATAAATTTAAATGATAATAAATGATGAGTTGTAAATGATAATAAATGAATGCATAATAATGATTAATACAATTAAGGACAATTTATCATATGAATGAATCTAAATGTCATGATTATGCAATGATGAAATGATATAATAAGACTGATAAGTGATAATGAACTATATGTAATTTTATGCAACTAAATGATATGAAATGCACTCGATGCAAATGCAACTAAATGTAATGATGATATGATCACGATAGATGAATGCAAGGTTGTTTAGAGTTTGCATGATGCACTGATGATGTATCAGAGTACTCTGTCATGATTGTATCCAAGACCAGCTCAATTTTCACATAATGGCTCACATTTAACTTTGTTCACACTTGCATACAAAACCATGTATATGAATAATGAATGAGTAAATGGATGGGCGATATGGAGCGGAATGCAATATAAACAGATGAGATGGAATGACGATCCATAGTGCTTTATTTTCATCATTGAGATTTTTAAAATGTTGTAAGAAAATGCAAGCAACTTGACATAATGATTCAACATGACTTGAGTATTCCTTACATGGTTTTTGATATAGCAAGTTAATACAAGCAACTTGATATAATGGATCAAGTTGACCTGAGTATTTCTTGTGGAATAGACAAGGATTATCTCCTTTCATGCATGACTTGGAACGTCCTCTTTGATCTTTTGCTGATCATATCCTAAGACAAGTTCATACCGTAATCAGAGATAAACCATTATCGAGTTTGGATGAGGCAGTAGGAACCAAGGATAGAGCATCGTATCTATAGGTAAACAATATATATAAAGAATAAAAGAATATGGACCCTCGATAATGGTTCATGCTCATATGGTCAAGGTATACACTGTAGTCAACAAGCCATAGTGATCTATGATTGTATTTTGCATAAGATCACATAGCTTAGTGAACTTCCCACGTAGACACCATTAGGACATACCCCAGTACTTCATCGGAATAATTCGCAGAAGATACACAAACAATGCTGTAGGAACCTGATATGAATAAATAACCTACAAATCAACCAAGTATTTGATAGCTTAAACATAATTTTCTTGTCAAAGAAAATCTCATCTTGTCTTTGTTTTGGTGAGGAAAGATTTATCCATGTGAAGAAAGTTTGCGTGTCGATGTTGATTGTTTGGTCGATGTGATAAGTGGTCATCATTTGATTATTTCACAATGTTTGTTTGGTATCTGTTTTGAAAAACGTATGTACAAGGTGTTGCCATGTTTTTTTGTTGTTGATGTTTTATCATGTTTTTGGATTTTGTGAGATAGTTTTGAATGTTTTTGGATTTTGTGAGATAGTGTTGAACAAAGAACCAATGAATCACAAGATAATGTAGAATCCACTTCCATCAACTAGATTAAGGGCATTGCCCCCAGTTTAGATATGACTATGAAAAAGCGGGATGCAAGACTCATGAAGTACTATCCTTGATTGCAGATCAATAACAAGCCATGGTTCTGGACCGATGGATGAGTGAAAGACAATGGAGCCATAGCCTTTACAAGTGGCACCTGTTTGCTAGGTTTTCACCATCTCACTTACCCAAGGTGCCATCGGAGTGGTTGTTCACTGTTTGGATGCATGATTTTTCTTTACTATTTTGATGTTTTTGTATTTTCTTCAGGACATTTATCTGAATGTTTTTGATGTTTTTTGCCGATATGTATGGGAGTCTGATGCTCTGTGTAGCTTATGTATAAAACTATTTAAGGTGCATGTTGTTGATCAGATTTGCTAACGGTTCTCCTTCTGAAGTAGCCAACTAATATTTTCTTCAGGACATTTATCTGAATGTTTTTTTATGTTTTTTGCCGATATGTATGGGAGTCTGATGCTCTGTGCAACTTATATATACAACTATTTAAGGTGCATGTTGTTGATTGCAACAAGTATAAAAGACAATGGAGCCATAGCCTTTACGAGTGGTGCCTGTTTGCCAGGTTTTCACCATCGCACTTACTCAAGGTGCCACCAGAGTGGTTGTTCACCATTTGGATGCATGATTTTTCTTTACTATTTTGATGTTTTTGTATTTTCTTCAGGACATTTATCTAAATGTTTTTGATGTTTTTTGCCGATATGTATGGGAGCCTGATGCTCTGTGTAGCTTATGTATAAAACTATTTAAGGTGCATGTTGTTGATCGGATCTGCTAACGGTTCTCCTTCTGAAGTAGCCAACTGGTATGCCCCGGAACCAAATACAATAGTAATAACATATGGACCCAACAAGTTTGATTCAAAATTTCCTTGATGTTCTCAGTTTGGTTGGTTACAGGGATTCTCTCAGAGAACAAGATCACCTACCTCGAATGTACAAGGTATAACCCTATGATTATAGCTTCTGCTCATGCGCTGCTGATAGGCTTTGAGGTGATTGTATGCAGCTTGTCATTTTTCATCAAGTAACTCTAAGTCCCGAAGATGTGATACTCTATAGGCTTCATCATCTATAAGATTATGTAAGGAAACCCATAGTGATGGTATTTCAACTTTGATAGGAAGGATGGCCTCTGCTCCATAGACCCGTGAGTAGGGAGTTGCACTTGTATGGGTTCGAATGCTAGTTCAATACACCCATAGTGTTGGATTCAATTGAACATGCCAATCACGACTGACATCATTGAGTGTATTCTTGAGGATTCTTAATATGTTTTTGTTTTATGCTTCGGTCTGACCATTTCCTTGTGGGTAATAGGGAGTGGAAAAGTGGTGTTGGATGTGAAATTTCTCACAAAGCTCACGAACATCCTGATTTTTGAATGGAAGCCCATTATCTGTGATGATGGACATGGGTACACCATACCGATAGATGATGTAATTAGGGATGAATGTGGTGATCTGCTTGCCGGTGACTTGGGTAAGTGGAACAACTTCGATCCACTTTATGAAGTGCTTGGTGGTGATAATAATGAATTTGTGGCCGTTGGATGAAGATGGATGGATTTTACCCACAAGGTCAAGGCCCCATTGACAAAAAGGCCATGGTGTTGTGATTGGTTGTAGTTCTTGTGTGGGTGCATGTATTAAGTCTCCATGAACTTGGCATTTATTGCATTTTCTGACAAAGTAGTAGGAGTCTTTTTCCATGGATGGCCAATAGTATCTAGTGCGTAGGAGTTTCTTGGCTAGTGATGGACCGCTTGCATGAGTTCCACAAATTCCTTCATGTACCTCTTCCAAGGCCTTTGTTATCTCATCCTATTCCATAAATCGAAGGAGAGTACCATCAAGACTGTGTCGGTATAGGGTTTCAACAATAATGGTATATCGAGCGGTTTGGCGAATGAAGGTCTTATGTTGGTTATTCAATTGGTTAGGAGGAAGTGTGTGATCGTGTAGGTAGGTGTAGAACTCACCATACCATGGGGATTCAGAACTGACAAGGTGACATATCATCTCGGATTCGGGGATATCATAAGCGAGAATCCAAAGCTGTTCTACCAAGAACTCGTAGCGTGTTGAATTCTGTGGAAGATCTAGGAGAAATGCGATGGTAGCCATAGCGTCAACAACTTGATTCTGATCTTTGGGTATCTTCTCAAAGGTGATAGTAGTGAATGATGCCTTGAATATGTCCACCATTTGTTTGTACGACATGAGTTTGTCATCTTTAGTCTCATATTCATCAGTTGCTTGTCGAATGACCAGTTGAGAGTCTCCATATACTTGCAGTTCTTGTAACTTCCATTGTATGGCTTGCCTGAGTCTTGTGATCAAGGCCTCATACTCTGCTATGTTGTTTGTGCATGGAAATGTGAGCCTATAAG
Organism: Cryptomeria japonica; assembly: GCF_030272615.1. Lineage (NCBI taxonomy): Eukaryota > Viridiplantae > Streptophyta > Pinopsida > Cupressales > Cupressaceae > Cryptomeria > Cryptomeria japonica. The sequence continues at coordinate 314,858,140 of NC_081407.1, forward strand.
ACTTCGAGATGCTGTCACCTTGAGGTGTGATAAACAGAATGCCTGCCCCCGAGCCATGCATAGTGTATGAACCATCAAAGTATAGTTTCCATGGTTGTGCTATTGTGATCATGAATATCTCTTCATCTAGAAAATGGGAAATGAGAGGATGACCGCTTATGAGTGGTGCATCGACCAACTAATCTACAATGACTTGTCCTTTGATAGCTTTATGGTCCACATACTCGATGTCAAATTCACTTAGAATCATCACCCAAATGGCCAAGCGGCCTGTCAATGTTGCTTTGCTGAGTAAGTATTTGAGTGGATCGATCTTTGCAATTAGCTGTACTTTATGTGTTAATAGATAGTGCCCCAGTTTAGTGGTTGCCAAGATTACTGCTAGGTAAGCTTGCTCAATAGGTGTGTAATTGAGTTCATAGCCAACCAGTGTACGAGAGATGTAGTAAACATCACACTCTTTCCCTTCTGCATTATGTTGTGCCAATAGTACACCCAATGTTGTACTTGTTGTTGATATATAGAGTAACAAAGGCTTACTTGGATCTAGTGGGATCAAGAATGGTGTATTCATGAGATAATCTTTAAGCATTTGGAATGCTTGCTGGCATCTAGCATCCCACTGAAAGCGGATATTTTTGTGTAACAGGTGTGTAAAGGGGCAACACTTGTCTACCAGTTGTGCAATGAATCTTCAGATATATTGAAGGCATCCTTGTAGTGTCCTTAGCTGACTAATGTTCTTTGGAGGTGGCATGTCCATGATTGCTTTGACCTTTGCGGGGTCGACCTTAATGCCTTTGCTTGAGACAATGTATCCTAGAAGTTTCCCTAAGGTTACTCCAAAGACACATTTCTTTGGGTTGAGTCGCACATGATATTGTTCCAGCCTATCAAATATTTCTCTAATATTTCCAGATGACCTTCTCTTGTGAGTGATTTCACTAGTAAGTCATCAACATAATCTTCCATTATGGTATGCATCATGTCATGGAAGATGGTGGTCATTGCTCGTTGATAAGTCGCTCCTACGTTCTTTAGACCAAAAGGCATTACATTCCAACAATATGTTCCTCATGGACATGTGAAGGTTGTCTTATGTTGATCCTCTGGTGCAATCTTTATCTAATTGTATCCTAAAAAGCCATCCATGAGTGAAAGAATGGCATGCCCTGCCGTTAGGTCCACTATTATGTTGATGTTTGGTAGGGGGAAGTCATCTTTAGGACATGCCTTGTTCAGATATCTGAAGTTAGTACAGATATAGATGCCCCCATTTGGTTTGCTGACAGATACAATACTAGATATCCAATCTGCATAATCAATTGGTCAAATAAAACCAACATCTAGGAGTTTCTTGAGTTCTTCTTTGACTAATACTGCAATCTGGGGATGCATTTTGCAAAGTTTCTGCTTGACAGGTTTAGCTCCTTCTGCTACGGTGAGGTGATGCATGACTAAATCTGGATCAAGACCAGGCATGTCTACATATGACCATGCAAAGTTGATCTGATGCTTCTGGAAGAACTCTACAAACTTAGGTTGTTCCTTTGGAGTTAAAAGAGATGCTAGATGTATTTAGTGAGGAGTTTCAGGAGTCCCCACGTTGTATTCTTTAGTCTCTTTGATGATAATTGTTGATCATTCTTGCTGTGTACTAAAAGGGAGAATGTCAAACCTTTCATCCTCAGGTGCCTCAGAGAGGTTTTCACCATTGGATACACTCTTTCTTTTTACTTTTGTGGGATCAAATAGTGCCATAGTGTGGTTTTCACTGGAAGATCCATGATTTATTGTTATATTTTTGCAGTTGAAAGGTTTGGCATTCGCCCCAAAGTATGCTGCGCTATTAAGTTCAATGGCAAATCTAGCTTTGTGAACCCTGCTTGGTATGTTATCCTGTAGTTCCAAAAAGTCAATGATTGCCTCATCATTTTGAAAAAGGTCAAGACATGGGGGATTAGCTTGGTTCCATTCAATGAGTTCATGATGGATAATGGGAATTACCTCATCGATTAGGTTAAGTTCATTAGATGTGTCAGTGAGGGTTAAGACATTATGGTGAAGGTCATTGATGGTACTCTCCCTATCAAAATCAGGCGTAGGATGTGATGTAGGGTCTGTGGAAGAAGTTTCCAGCTCAAGAACCCAAGAGGTCTTTATCTATGCTTCTCTGTAAACATGGATGTATTTGTGAGGTGGAGGTGGTGATGTGTCTTCCTCATCTGAAGTGTTAAGCTATATGGAATCAAATTCCCATTCATGTGAGTCAGTCTCTAAGTCAATTTCCAGTAGCCGGTTACTGTACCATACTGGGATATCTTTTGAGTTAAACACTACAGGTGTGATTGGCTGATATACTATTGTAGATGAAATTATCGGTGCTGCAGGAAGGATTATGGGGATCAATGAATCCAATACAAGGAGTATAGGTAGTGGTGACTTTGTTGCTTTTGCTAGAATTGCCAGTGTTGTTGATACTGCTGGGGGTTTTGATATAGTTGTTGTTGCTAATGGTGCTTTTGATGTTATTGCTACTGCTGATGGGGTTACTGGTTTGTTTGGTGGGATGATTGGTGGTGCAGACGGTTTTGCTGGGATTTTTAGCCTCAATGGGGTAGTTGCTATGGTGTTTAATGTTTCTTTTATAATCAAAGGTGACCTCTTTGTAATAGGCTGATATAGTGGTTGGCTAGGTTTCCCTTTGAATATGAGCTTAGGAAGAATCTCCTTTTGAAAGCCTAGGCCAGTGTTATCTTTGGGCTTTAATTTTGGCTACAGTGGTTCATGTTGTCCTTGCTTGCAAGATCCTAGAGCACTCTAACCATCATAAATCATTCTTTGCATAATGAGAAGGCCTTTTCCATATTGATCTGTGGGAAGCTTAGCTTGTGGGATTTTTGTGGTGATAGGATCTTTATAGATCCATCCTGCTAAGTCCTCATCTTTGGCCTCTTCTTCTTGACTCTTTCCAAGGATGAACAACGTCAAAGTACATGCTGGCTTGATTAGTGGCATTTGAAGTAACCATTGAGGTTTTCCATGTGTTCTAGGAGAAGTGGGCATTTGTCCAACACAAAAGAGTTGGCTGAGATTGTATTCCCTAGGACCTTCCTCTGCTATTTTCATCTTGACCTTCTCTTGCTTGGGTATAGTGGTGTTTGAACTAGAAAGAGAGGCTAGACTTACGTATGATGTGGATGAGATGGCTTCTCTATTGTTGGGAACATTAATCTTTGGTTGATGATTGATATTATGACAATATGCAAAGGGGTTTGCATCGCCCAGGGCTGTGATTTCTACACCATTATGTGGTAACTTGATACACTGATGGTAGGTGGATGGGATGACTTGCATGGTGTGTATCCAAGGTCTTCCTAATAATAAATTATATGGTAGAGGAAGGTCCAAAACTTGATAGATGATGTGTTTCACCACAAGGCCCACTCAGATTGGTAGCACCATAGCTCCTTTGGATGAATGCTCTGCATCATCATAAGCTTTGATTGTTATCTTCTTGCGAGGATCCACTGATTCAATTGCATATCCCAAAGCTATGACTAATTGCAGTGTACAAATATTGAGGCCTACTCCATTATTGATCAAGACTCCCTTGATCCTATGTTGGTTGATAAACCCTTCAATGTGGAGTGAGGTGTTATGAGGTTGCTGGAAGGAGGAGTTGTCACTTTCAGAAAAAGTGAGACAAGGTGATGACCTTAGAATTCCAACCATGGCTTGGAACTGATCTGTATTTAGGTTTGTAGGGACTAATGCCTTTTGGAGAGCTTGATCCAAGATTGTTTTATGGGATGGAGATAGGCATAATAGCTCTAAGATAGATATCAGTGCGGGCGTTTTGTCTAACTGTTCCACAAGGTTATACTGTTTTGGGATAGATGGGGTGCCTTGTGGAGCTACTTTTATGGTAATCTTGCCACAACATGTAACAACATTGCAAGTGGAGCTAGGATTTTTGATGGTTATAGTTGCAATCTGTTCACTGGCATGATATAGGTGATTCACAGTGTAATTATATGCAGCTTGTGTATAATTGGTGGTATCTGTGTTTCTCCCTAAAGTGGAAGGACCCCTTTGATCTTGTGATGGAAGTGGATTTTTAAACATGAGATGATCATTGTTTGTTGTCTTTGGGTCATGTCCTTCGATTTGATTTCACCTCGATTAATAAGATCCTGAATAAGATCTTTCAATTTGTGACAATTGCTTGTCTTATGTCCTTTCCCTTGATGGAAATCGCAATTTTCAGTATCCCTCCACCATGAAGGTTTGACTTGAGGTTCATAATTTGATGTTTTGGGTAAGGTAACTAGATTTTAAGAAACCAACTAATGTAACACTATTTTGATGGGTTCCCCTAAGGGAGTGTATGTTCATTTTGGTTTAAAATTTTGTTGACGTTGTCTGGATTCCTCTTGAGATGTATTGCATCCTTGACTTGGAGGAGCAACTGTGTTATTCTTGGGTGGGGGATTCTATCCTGCAAATTGAACCACAAGTTGTGCACTTTTGATAGTTCTTGCATTCACAACTCCGTCGTTGACGACATTTTTTTTTGTTCCAGAAGTTAGGCTTGTCACTATTGAAGCGTGGGAGAGGGCCATCCTTTGGCTCATTATATATTTTGATAAGCCCTTTTTTGATGAGATCCCGCTCACATTTTAAGCCTTTTGTGATCATGTCATTGAAAGAATCCGTGTCTTTCATGTCTAAGTGAAATTCCATTTCTTCATTTAAGTTGGAAATAAATATTTCCACTAGTTCTTGTTCAGGTCTATGAAGAGAATGTCTGCTAGACATTTGACGCCATCGTTGCAGAAAGATTGAAAATAGCTCACCTGGTTTTTCTTTAGTGTTACATAGATCAGCCATTGTGATATCATGTTCAATGTTGTGTGAGTAATGTGCTAGGAACTTCTGGACTAGCTCTTCAAATGTCCTAATGCTCCCTGGTGTAGACGTCTAAAAATGGTCAACGCTTGTGGAGTCATACTTTAACATTTGCGCATTTCCTTATTTTAGGGTTTTTTGCGTCGCATTAACATTTCTTCTATGTTGCACACATGGTCTTTATCATTTGCGAGCATCAAGTCCTTCTTCTACATTCCTCATTTTTTTCGCTTTCAAATTTGGTCTTGTCAATAACAATCTTCAGTCATGATTTTGGTCGATCTTATCCTATCACATCAACGTGTGTGCACATGTATCATCATTTTGGACATCGTCAATCCTAATCGATGATAGAATTAGGGTTTTTGTCCTCTTGTCAATTTTGTCATTTTGCGATCGATTTGTCATCGATCCTTGTCCTCTTGTCAAATCCAGTCATTTTGCGATCGATTTGTCATCGATCCTTGTCCTCGTCAATCTCGTCATTTTGTGATCGATTCATCATCGATCTTTGTCCTTTTCAATCAGGTCAATTTGGATCAATTAGTCATTGTTCCTCGTCAATTGGTGCCTATCAATTTGATCTCTTTGTCAATCTTGGTCAATTTGTCATTGATTTTTGTCACCCAATCTCAATCATTTATCAACATTAGTCCTTTGTCAATCAGAATCATGATCGAACCTACATCAATTATCTTTTGTCAAGACCTAATTGTTGTCCTTTCATTTCTAATTCATCTTCTAGGGTTTTATGATTTATTCATTTAATCTTGTTTGTCATTTTCCCTCTAGGTTAAATAATTTATTTATTTATCCTAAGCCTTCTTGTCACAATTAAATATTTATTTAATTGGCTAATTAATTCCCCCTCTTTTTGTGAATTAATTAATGAATGAAAAATTATTAATTAATTCACCTAATTTTTTAATTTCATCAATTTCTAATTTCCTAATTTCCAATTCATCATTTCTAACCTAATTTTCTAATTTCTCCTAATTTCTAATTTCTATTTCTATTTCAAATTTTTGTCATAACATCTTGCATAGCAATTTGTCATAATTTGTCATAACACCTTGCATAGCAATTTATCATACACTTGTCATAATTTTGCCATTCTTGATTTGATTTTCCTTTCAAATCTCTATATGCTAATCTTGTCCTCTCTCCAATTTGTCTATAAATTGGATGAGTTCCTTTGTCAATCAATGAATCACATTTTTGAGTAACCTTGTGCTACAAATTTCATCAACAACTTGCTTTCCACTTGTAAATGTGATTTGTAGGTGAGAACAACATCAAATTGGAAGGTGAAAGAAGAACAATGGAGCCACATGAAGGAGATATCTGCATTTGGTTTGCTTTGATTTCATTTTGAATGTCTTGTCTTCATGTTTTCATTGACTAGATTAGGATTGTTTTCATTGCAGTTTTAGGTTTTGTGATTGTCCTAATTTGATATTGCTTTGATGCATCCTCAATTTCCTAGTCTACATTTTGGTGAACCTGACGTGAACTAACCCCTTAACCATGTTTTTGAGTCCTTTTGAGCTGATTTGAAGGTGAAAAACTCAAGAAACAAGGTGACTTAGAGCTTTCTGGACACTTTTGCACCTATGTTGAGGTATTCTGTGCCCGTGTCAAGGCATTCTGCACCTATGTTGATGAGATTTACACCTATGTAGGAGGGATCTGTGCTTGTGTTAAGGAGATCTGCGCCTGTGTTGATGAGATCTGCGCCTATGTAAGGCCAGAAACAGGGGTAAAAAATTAGTTGTTTTTCTTGCAAGTTTGTTTGTTTGCAATTTGTTTCTTGCATTAGGGTTTTTCCTTGGTACTAATTCTCTGTGCAACATCTTGGCATTACGTATGATGAAGACAAAAATGCAACTACTAACAAATCTTATGCAGGACACGGTCAAAGACTCACATTAAAACATCTTGCTTGCAAATTTTTAAACTAGTTGCACATTTCGTTTCTTAAAGGATAATGAACACCATGCATGCTTTGTTTTTTTTCAATTTGATTGTATGTTTTAAGCCTTAGAGTTGGGCCTGCCTCCCAATTTGCCTGGCACTTCGCACAGGCATTGGTGAGAGGGAACGACCGAAAGTGGTGACGGGCTAAAGCCAAGCTCTTCCGAACCACTCTAAATAACTGTGGATGCAATGAAAGTTGTAGACAACGGGTGCTGGAATGGTATTGCGACAATTTATTCGCCAGATCAATACCCACCCGAACGGATGCCCTTACTAGAATCTCTTGTTTAGATGCCAAAATCCTTCTATCTGTTGGCTCAGGTGTTGTGATACGCGCATGCCGAAGACACCTCTCATGTACTCCTTAGTTAGAGATAGAAAGTTCTTGGGAAGTGATGCCCCTTGAACTCGAAGCTTGGTATGCCCGAGAAGTGAGTGCACTATAAGGGGGAGCCAGTGCTACCAAGCGTCTAGCTATCCGACTGAGTGTTGTATTTTATGAATAGAGGATTCAACAGATATTGCCCTTGCCAGCCATAGGATTTGTTGTGAATGAGCATGATTGTCTTGGGTCTAAGTCCAAACATCTTGTCTTTTGTGATTGTCAAAAGTTGAATTATACAATTGTCACAAAACATCATGTGTCAAACAAGTCCAAACATTGTCCAAACAAGGTTTTAAAAAGAGAACATTCATCCAACAAAGTTCAAAACATTTTCAAAACATGGCTTTCAAACACATTGAAAAACTTTGTCTCAACATTCATGTCACTTTAGGCTAGGTTTTGCATAGTCCAACTTAGGTCCTAGGACATATTGTCATCTCCCTTCATTTTAATCCTTTTTCATTGCAAGCGTCCTCATTTTGCACTTAGGTTTAAAATCATTTCTCTAAGTTTGCATTTCATTGTCATACCCAAGTTAGATTTCCATTTAGGTGACATTCCTGTATTATCCTTGTCATGCTAAAATTAGGTCTTGCCTAGGTTGCATTTTGCATATTCCAAGTCATTGGTCTTCGCATATCCTTATCATTGTATTGTCATCTTGTCTTGGCTTCATCTTGTCATATCATATCCTTAGATCATTTTAATGTCATATCCTAAGTCATTGTCATAATCATTGCCTTCTTGCATTTAGTCTCAAAAATTTGGTTTGTCAAACTTGAAAAATCAAAACTTTGGATGATACCCTAAGTTGTTGTTAGGGAGTGTCTAAAATTTGTCCTTTCATTAATATCATTTTTGTCAGACCTAGCTTAGTATCCAAGCATATAGGTGAGACATTGTCAATTTGTCCTATTGTCATTTGGTCCTTTGTCCTTTAAGGTCTTGACTTCATTTCAACTTCCCAAGGTTGTGTCTTTAGCTTTGCATTTCAAAAGTTTATCTCCAAAAATTCAAAAGGTACAAAAACATTAAGTTGCATTGTCATCCTTTTAGGTTGCATTTGTCAATCCCATTAGTTGCATTCAATAGTGATATGTTTTTTGAAATGAGGTCTCAACCTTCTTATGAAGCCATGTCATCACAATTGAGAAATCAATCATATCAATCCAATCTCTACATGTCTGAGAACTTGGATCAAACTTATCATGATGATGTAAATGTCCAAACACAAAAACTAGAGGAGAAACTAGCTCAAGAAAAGGATATTTTGGAACAAAAAGTGAAAAACATTGAGAAGAATAGATCCCAAATGTCCAAAACATTTAAAAAATTTCAAGGTCCAAACCCAAACTTTGAGCCAATTGATGTAAAAGCTCTTATTGAATGATTAGACATACCAACTCTCATCTCTCAAATAGAGATGATGAAACAATTTCAAAAAACAAGCACAAATTTCAATCAAGTCCCAAATCAAAATTCATTTGGTCAAATTTCATTCAATCAAATCTCGAATCAACAACATATCCAACAGACACAACCAATGGTCCAACATATACAACCAACACAACCAATGGTCCAATTTCAACAATATGTCCAACCAACTATACAATGTCCACAAATAGTTCAACCAATGGTGGAATATCAACAAGTTCAATCAACATATCAATGTCAACAACCACAATCACAAATTCAAAAACAAAACTTGCAACATGCACCAAGCCAAATTTTGAACATGTCAAACCAATTTGATCAACATCTAGTTCAATATCAAAACATGACATCAGACCAGAACCAACTCCTTGCCAAACAAGTTCAAATTCTAGATACAACTATGTCAAAACCTCGAAAGAAAGGTGGCTTTATTGCAAGGATCTTAAGGAAACTACCAAGTGAGTTCTTTGAGGAAGATCAAGATATAAGAATTATGTCTAGCAATGCCTCATCCCCCCACAAACAAATTGACTCTCCAGCGGTATCTATCCCTACACCTTTAGAAGTTTCACAAGAACCTTCCATATTGTCCTCATCAAATAATACACCCAAGGATGCAATTATCCAAGAGCTATCCATAATTGATTGCCAAGATAATCCAATTCATGATGCACATCCTTGTCATGTTTCAGAAATACTAGACCCAATGCCACCATGCACTTTATTGCCATTACCTATTTTAGAGGACCCCATTCGAAGTCCCTCTTCCTCATGTTCAAGCATTGATTCCCTACCAGAATCCATCACAAATGTTCAAAGTGCATTTCCTTCATGCCAAAACATTGATTCCTTGTCAGAATCCTCCATGCATATCCAAAGTCCAACCCCATGTCAAGAGGATAATTTAGAGCATGAATAAACGTGTCTTGAAATAGATGAAGATCAAGATCTTGAAACCTTATCATCCCATCCAATTATTGACCAGGACCCCATCTTCCCAGATACTCACGATGATTCCCCTATTCTTATCCATCCTATCCAAAGCCCTATTGACACTCCATTCCCCAAGAAAGATCAAGATATCCCAGTCCATCCAATCCCAAATGATCCCCTTCCATTTCATGAAAAAAATGTCCTTTGAAATCCCATTGACATTCCACTTCCTAAGAAAGATCAAGATATCCCTTCCATCCTTTCCGATGATCCCATTGAAAGTCAAGAGCAAAGCACCTTTAAAGAGGATTCCAATGATCTTCCTCCTTGTCAAGATCAAATTATTCCTTTAAATCCTCCACAAGATCCTTTTGTTCCTCCATCTCCTTGTCTTAATGCTCCATATACACTCCAAGATCGCATTTCTTTTGATGATCCCATTATTTCTCCCATTCCATCTCTTGAAGAACCTGTCATTGAACCATGTCCACTACACAATCCTAGTCCCCCTCATGATCCTAATCCCCCTCATGATCCTAACATGTTAGTGCAAGATGTTCATGAACCCTCGACATGCATAATGGATTCTTCCACTTTGGTGCAATCCGATCCACTTCAAGATCTCATTATTTCTCTTATATCATATCCACCTCATAATGGACTCGCATCTTCTTCCCAAAGAAAAGAGTATCCTACAAGTCAAGATATTAATAAAGGCAAAGGGGTAGACCTTCATGAGAAAGAACCCCTCCATATCAAAGAAGATCTTAAGGGTCATGTATACACAACTCACTCTCAAGACGTTGGTATCCCTCCATCAAAATCAAAACATACACCTTCCCCATCATACTTTCCATCCATCTTAGGTCCTTATATCCCTTCGTCCTCTATGCAAGGTCAGCAAAGGCACACATCCTTGAGTAAATTTCATCCATCCAAAATAACTCCATTGCATTCATATCCATCCATGCATTCATTTCCCCCTCCAAGCAATTTGGATGCCAAGTATAAACGTCATAAGTCTAGCAATCTACATGTATTCAAGGATCAACATGTCCAATTTAATCGACATGTCAAAACAAAGAAAAATTTGATCTATAAAGAAAAGGAAAAATCCAAAAGGTCACAAAGGCCCATTGCTCAAAAACAAAAGTTAAAATCTATATGGGTTCCTAAATCCCTTGTGTTGGCAATGCACTCCAAGGAACCACAAAAGCATGAAAAATCAAAAACCATGTGGATCCCTAAGCGGCTCCTTGAAGCACAAAAGCCTAAAGAAACATCCAACTTGGCATCCAAAGTTGCTATTCCTCCATCCAACCCTCTCAAATTTGTTCCTCCATCACCTTGTTCATCCATTTTGGGTCCTTGTGTCCCAAAATCCCAAGTTATTCCTCCATCCAAATCTCACAATCTAAGATCCATTTTTCCTCCATCAATTCACCACCCGTCAAGGTGTGTTCCAATGTCGATCTTGCCTTCATTTCCATCCACTGAAGCCCAATTCTTCCAATACCCTATCCATTATCCAATGCATATTTTCCATCCTTCCATCCCTCTCGTCCAATCCTTTGCATAAATCCTTGCCTTAATTTCATCTCTTTTTCCATGTCCTTATCCTACCAACATCTTTGAGCATACTTTTAAAGGTCATGGTCCATTTTTTTCAAGGCTACTATCCAAACAAAAGGATGTTTGAGTCCTTCTTCCATCCCCTATCATGTGTCCATTTTCGACTAAAATATCAAAATCAAAAAAAAAAAAAAAGTGAGAAAAAAAAGAAAAAGAAAAAAAAAAGTGAAGCAAAAATAATTCGTCCATTGGTGAAAACTTGGAAAACAGGTGCCTTGGGCAAGTACTGTGATGAAAACCTAGCAAACAGGCGTCATGCATAATCTATGAACTTCTTGCACACCACACTTGGGGGCAGGTTTCCTCCTTCATATCCTATTGCCCTTCATTATCCTATTGTCCCTCATGTCCATTTCCTCTTTCCACCCTTGATCTTGACAAGGCTGAGGATTGTCATGAGCATCATGTATCTTGTTTGCAGCTTTTAGTCCATCATAGCTTTTGGTCTTTATCCATTTGCTTATTACAACCTTTCATCCATATTCCCTAGCTTATTGCAACTTTCTGCCACTATCCCTTAGCCAATCCCAACCTTCAATCCATGTCCCTTATCCATTCTTGGTCTTGCTTATCCTATCCATATCTTATCACTATCCATGATCTTGATCTAACATAAGGACGCAAAATTTAAACATGGTTTCAAAAACCTCTTGACATGTCCCTCATGCCATGTCACTGCTTTACATTGTCATATCCAATCTTTTGTCCCATCACGCAATAGCCCTCGAAAATTGCATCTGTATTGTCTCCATGATAAAAGGCCTTTGTCTTCCCTCTATCCACCAACATTTCAGAAAGCCTATTTATTCACCTGTCATATTCCTTGCCTTGCTAGACACTGGGGGCAAAATAAAAATAAAATTCAAAAAATGTCCTGAAATAAATCCCTAAAAATCATATAATGTCCTGAACAAAATCCAAAAAACATTCATAAAATGTCCTGAAAAAATCCCTAAAAAAATCAAATAATGTCCTGAAAAAATTCCTAAAAATCAAATAATGTCCTAAAAAAATCCCTAAAAAGTCAAATAAAGTCTTGAAAAACGAACAATTTTTTTTTCAAAACATCAAAATCCAAAAACAATTTCTTTGGCATTTTGCATTTTGTCAATAAATGGTACCCTCTGTGCATAGATAGATCACTAAGCATACATCCAATGACAATGAATCAAACATTGTGCTTTAATGAAATCATGCATTAATAGATGAACTTTTCAATCAAACCAGGCATTCAAACTGATCAAAATTGTCATGTCAATCAATCAACATCAATATCATTTGTCCTTGTCACTATTATCATGGGTCTTATACAGGGTGTGGTATACTCGAAACCAGACCGTGTCCTGTCTTAGACAGGGTACCACATTCCCTAAAACCAGACAGCATGATCATTCTTGTTTTCCACTTTTGACAATGATGATCAGACTCTTTGTTTGACTTGGTTGAATTTGTGTGTCTTATCTTTTTACTGATTTATCTTTGGCTTTGATCATGTTCCTATGTTGCTCGATGATGTCACTGAGTGATTTAGAGTGACCGGGATGGTTCATGGTCCCTTTCCTTTTGTTGTGTTTGTTGTTTGTGGAATGTTTGTCACAAACTGGGGCAACTATATCATTGGGTGTCTGTGATAAGTACGTTCACTTTGTGAATGCCACACATACCTCGACCCTTGATGTATGCACCCTAGGATGCTTCACTCATTCCTTGTGTGTGATGTGTCTATCTTTTTGCAAAAGGGGTTGCATTCCAGCTCTGGCCTTCAATGCCATGATGCTCTGCATCCGCTTTGCTACATTAAATAAAGGTTCTCACCTACTTATGTGCATTTGTGAAAGCAAGTTTTCCTTCATCTCTAACTGTCCTCTATCTAATTTCTGCTTACTAACATTTCTTCCGTCAGTCTTGGTAGTCCATTCGAACCTATCATTTTCTATTATTCTTATTGACTAATTGGCCTCCTTTCTGGATGTTTCCGGCCAATTCCTCGAGGGGGCATGCATATGTCATTGTTATTGTCTGGGGCATTTTCATTATTATTCTTTGAAATAACGCTTAGAATCACATTGTCTCAAAGAGGGGCAAAATGTAGATGTCTAAAAATGCTCAACGCTTGCGGAGTCATACTTTAACATTTGCGCATTGCCTTATTTTAGGGTTTTTGTGTCGCATTAACATTTCTTCTATGTTGCGCACTTGGTCTTTATTATTTGCGAGCATCAAGTCCTTCTTCTACATTCCTCATTTTTCTCGCTTTCGAATTTGGTCTTGTCGATAACAATCTTCAGTCATGATTTTGGTCGATCTTATCCTGTCGCATCAACGTGTGTGCACATGTATCATCATTTTGGACATTGTCAATCCTAATCGATGATAGAATTAGGGTTTTTGTCCTCTTGTCAATTTTGTCATTTTGAGATCGATTTGTCATCGATCCTTGTCCTCTTGTCAAATCTCATCATTTTGCGATCGATTTGTCATCGATCCTTGTCCTCGTCAATCTCGTCATTTTGCAATCGATTCATCATCGATCTTTGTCCTTTTCAATCATGTCAATTTGGATCAATTAGTTATTGTTCCTCGTCAATTGAAGCCTATCAATTTGATCTCCTTGTCAATCTTGGTCAATTTGTCATTGATTTTTGTCACCCAATCTCAATCATTTATCAACATTGGTCCTTTTTCAATTAGAATCATGATCGAACCTACATCAATTATCTTTTGTCAAGACCTAATTGTCATCCTTGAATTTGTAATTCATCTTCTAAGGTTTTATGATTTATTCATTTAATCTTGTTTGTCATTTTCCCTCTAGGTTAAATAATTTATTTATTTATCCTAAGTCTTCTTGTCACAATTAAATATTTATTTAATTGGCTAATTAATTCCCCCTCTTTTTAATTAATGAATGAAAAATTATTAATTAATTCACCTAATTTTTTAATTTCATCAATTTCTAATTTCCTAATTTCCAATTCATCATTTCTAACTTAATTTCTATTTCTATTTCAAATTTTTGTCATAACATCTTGCATAGCAATTTGTCATAATTTGTCATAACACCTTGCATAGAAATTTGTCATACACTTGTCATAATTTTGCCACTCTTGATTTGAATTTCCTTTCAAATCTCTTCATGCTAATCTTGTCCTCTCTCCAATTTGTCTATAAATTAGATGAGTTCCTTTGTCAATCAATGAATCACATTTTCAAGTAACCTTATGCTACAAATTTCATCAACAACTTGCTTTCCACTTGTAAATGCGCTTTGTAGGTGAGAACAACATCAAATTGGAAGGTGAAAGAAGAACAATGGAGCCACATGAAGGAGATATCTGCATTTGGTTTGCTTTGATTTCATTTTGAATGTCTTGTCTTCATGTTTTCATTAACTAGATTAGGATTGTTTTCATTGCAGTTTTAGGTTTTGTGATTGTCCTAATTTGATATTGTTTTGATGCATCCTCAATTTCCTAGTCTACACCTGGTAATCAGGAAAACCATGATGTGGTTGTTCCTCCCAAGCTTCGTGGAAAAAGTTGCATTAGGTATGTGTCCTCGTATGCCACTTCGAGGCAAGCTGAATGGAATTCTCTAACATGATCACGAGGATCTCCCTTTCCTCTATACTTTTCAAACTTGGGTGTTTCAAACCCGCATGGAAAAGGTGGCATCTGAAGATTCCTATCAAAGGGATAGGGACAAATGTCATTGAGTGAAAATTGATTGGTTTTTACACCACTATGAAGTTGTTGGGCGAGATTATCAAATTTTTGTAGCAACATTTCTATGTCATTCAGAGGAGGAGGAGGATGGGGATTACCTTGATGAAAGTTGTATCTAATGTGTTCTTGACCTCTTTCATCCTCATTATGACTTTGGTGTTCTGATGCTTGTCTTAGTTGTGCAACATCAAAGTTAGAGGGTAGTTTAGCTCCTTCTTGAGCAAGTCTTAAAAAGTGAGCATCAACATTACTCTTGAGTATCTCATGAAAAATTCTATTGAAGAGAGGGTTGTGTTGTGCTCTTTCTATTTCCGTAGGAGTAGGAGTGCCTGGATTTTCATCATTTACATTTCCTCCAAGGGCTTCTTGGAACTCATTGATATTTTCTTCCTCTTCCTCTTCAATTTCTTGTTGTCTAGATCTTGATCTGGTATGAGCCATTTTGTTTATAAGTTTTTGTTGAATTTTGATGAAAATGATGATGAGTTGGTGATGGAATGAAAGATTGATGGTTGGTGAAGTGCTTTGCATATGGATCCCTAGCCCTAAAGGTAGATGTTACCAAAGTTCTTTCTTGAATTGCTTCTTGTGTTGGATTGACAAAGTTTGGTGTGATAAGGTTTAGAGAGATCTGAGATGTGTTACAGACTCAACTACCTAGTAATGAGAGGATTCACTCATAGACTAGTTTTAACTTGCATAGAAATGTCTCTTAGGATGAGTTTATCCTAGATGTAGAGACACTCTAAAAGTGATTTGTTTGTGTTTGATTCAAGCAATTTTGAAAATAGAACTTGGGACAAAAACCTTTGGGTGTTTTGAGAGTTTGATGAGATATGGATATGATAATGAATGAAATGTTAACTTCAATAAAAGCTTTGTGTCACATATGGGACAAATTATTCCTCTTCTCTTTCAGGAGTTGGTGGTTCTTCCCGAGCTATGTTATATGTGATGCAAATATCTAGAAAGAAGTTAGGATTGATCTTGCCTCCCTTGTTTTTGTGATAACTCAAAGCTCGATATTGTGTAAAAGCTCGGCGGTTTAATGACTCTTGATAAAATTCGTTTGATTTCCCTTGAAGATATAGACGCATGCGACGTAGGAAGGTTCTATGAGAGACAAAGATTTGTCTATTAAGATAGAAGAATTTCCTCCTTTTGATAAGAGTCTTTGAGCTCAATGGTCTTTTCTTCAAGTTCATGATTTGATGAAGATTTTTCTTTCTCAAGATGTGAAAAATGGTCATATAGTTTGATACTTTTTGTTGTTGGCTCTTTGTTTTTTGGATCCTTTGTTTTTGAAAATATTTATGTTGGGGGTGGATACTTGTTTTGGAATTGGATTTTCTGATTTTTCTTTGACAAGAAAACAAAGTAAGCACACAAACACAAGAATGTTGCCTCAAAAGGAACAAGTAAGTATGGGTCTAGATCAACCCAATCTTTTGAACTTTTAATGATGCTTTCCTTCAAATGTATTTTAGGTGTTTTTCCAAAGCTTGAAGTCAGCTCAATTTGCACTGGTCTCAACACAAAAAAAAAAACACTTCAAACACTTTTTATCCCTAAGGTCAAATGGCTAGTTGTGATAATTTCAAGCCATATCTTGATATTTCTTCGACTTTGGTACTACATACCTTATGAATCCTGCTGTGGCAAGTAAAGATGTGATATACTAAGTCTTGCATGAGTATAACAAATAGATGATCCCTATGATGGGGGAGTTACCACTTTCATCAAGCCACAAGTGACTTTTCAAAAAGCTATGTTTCTACTCAAGGAAATATGTATGGTGAGTATCTTGGGAGCAAAACCATCTATGCTCTTGCACTGAATTTATCACAAATATCCTCAATCAATAGAATGGGTAGGCTACTACTTAAAAGTGTTTAGTAATTTTTGATGTTTTTGGACATAAGTTCATTCTGTAGTGACTCACTTAAGAGCCTTGTAACTTGTAGTGGGGCCCATTTTTCCTTTCGGCAAGTTACACTATAGGAATAGCTATACCCAAGGCTACAACTTTTGCTCTCACCTGATTTCTATAGCGGCTCAAAGGATTTACCACATGAGTTCATTCCCAAGAGTGATGTGTCTCTTGGCAGCCTCTCTTAGAAAGATAAAACTTGAGTGTTACTAACACTTTTCTCTTGCACCTAGGACCATGAAAGCCAAGGGAGAGGATAGTGTGTGTTAGAAGTAGGACCACTAGACCAACTCTTTTGCACAAGTGTGCCAAACACAAAATACACTTATTCTTTTTAACTTGTCATTGCAAATGATTTTCTATCTAATTGGAGATGTTGCTCCAACAACCATGATGTTCTTTTTAACTTCAAAGGCAATATGTTTGAGTAAACTAGAATTTTGAATCCTAGTCAACTTAATGAAAAACACATTTGCGTGAAGTAAAATCATTTTGCAACAAAGAGTGACATAAATTGATTGTTCTTTTTACTTGCCCAAAAATTGAAGTGTGGATTGTGATTTTTAAGTTTGGTGCAAGAAAGAAAAATTTGTTTTGTTTTGTTTTAAGCACCAAAATAAAGTGTATCCCTAACTTGCAATGAAAGCAAATTTGTGTTGTTGATTTTTAAAGAACCAAAACAAAATGGATACTAACTTGCAAGAAATGAAATTTGTGTTGTTGAGTTTTAGAGCACCAAAACAAAATGGATCCTAACTTGCAAGGAATGAAATTTGTGTTGTTGAGCTTTAGAGCACCAAATGAAAGTTTTTGATTTTAAGTAACAAACGGGGTTATTTTAAAACCTGCACATGAAGCAAAAAGTTAGTAAAATCCGACCATATGGTGGGCTTCCACAAGCCTAAGAAAATTTATTTTATTGATTACATGGCCTTTTTTACAACATTCTGTTACAATAGCTCTACTCTGTGTGCAAACAGAAGCGCTACTTAATACAAACGCGCTAAAATGATGACAAAAGCGCTAAACTAAAAATTTTAATAGCAAAAACAAGTGCGCTAAAACATGGACAAACGTGCTACTAAAGACTCAAAAGTGCTAATATATAGACAATAGCGCTAAATTTGAGACAATAGCTCTATTGTAAATACAATAGCGCTAGAATATCAAATTGCAATAGTGCCAAAGCGCGACTTGTGTGTCAAGCAAAATAGTCAAAAGTAAGTTTTGAAAACAAAAAAGTTGTTGGGTGTTGAATTCACGTCGAGTTCACCAAATGATGCTTTACGAAATGGACAATGGTTAGACTAAAGCCTGTGGTGGAATAACACACAAAAACACAAGAAACTGTTAGTGTTAATCAACCAAAAACTAATCTAAGCAGGCATATCAAAAGAGACACTATAAACATGATAAAGGATTTAACTATGGAAGTAAATACCACAAGACATCTCCAAATGCCTTTTAACATGCTCTTAGATCCTTCTCCTTTGTTCCTCTCCTCTCCAAGTTCCAAATTAGTGTAGCTCTCAGTAGCTTTTTGCACTATGGATGCTTATGGAGATTCAAGATTGTAGATGATTAACTATGCTATGCAAGTGTAAAACAAACTAATGAGATATATTATGAAATGAACTAAGATCTATTTTAGTCCAAAATGACAATATATGTGATTTATGCTAAATGCTCTCTCTAAAATTCACTATATATTAAATGCATACAAGTTTTCAGCATCCAGATTATGAAGAAATGAGCTCTATTTATAGGAAAAATGGAGCAATGGATGGTTGAGATTGAGTAATCTCAACAAGGGTCAGGATTGAATGATATTCAATCCATGTGATGGCTTTCAATCCAATCCCAGGATGACAAGTGTCAATATGAGATAGGTTGAGAGGAGAGGGAATAAGCATTAAATTCTTGACATGACCTGAAGGTTAACTTAGGAGTTAAGGTCAAGATTGGGTTGAGTGAATAAATTCTTTATTCAAAGAATAAAGCTTTTATCCAATGGATAAACTCTTGTGTAAAGGTAAAAGGGATAACCATGGTCAAAGCAATAAATGCTTGAGGAGACACATGAGTTACATGAGGGTTGAGTTAGGGGTTAACCATAAATGGTCATGTAAGAGCCATAAGTGGTTTGGAAGACTTTAGAGGTTAGATTGTTGAACACACCAAACATTTAATGCTTTTCAAAGACTTTGAAGTCTTTGAGAAGTGACTCCAAGTTGCTTAGGAATGTGACAATAATTAGGGAATGGATTAGGCTAATTGATTAGGATTAGATAGGTTCTAGAAGAATTTAGGAAGGACAAGTGGGGGGGATTTTTAAATAAATGTTTTATTTAATTTATTTAAAAGAGGAAGGAGGTGTAAATTGAATAAATATAATTTATTCATTTAACTAATTGCGAATTTGGTTAAATGAATGAATTAAAATAAATTGAATAATTTATTTAATTAATAGGAGAATGTTTGAAGATAAATTAATTAAATATTAATTTAATTAACTAATGGCTAGTGGATTTTTTATTAAATAAATAGTAAATATTCATTTAAATAAAATGGACAGATTTATGTGACTACACTAAGATCTATAGAAACAAGGCGAGTTACAAATTGTTGGAATCACTTTCAAGCAAGTGATATTTCTTCTATGTCATATTCATTTATTTTTCCATGTGTAATTAGATAATGCTTCATACATCATCTTTCCAGGCTAAACTAAAATTTGGTTGTATTTTGACCTAGACCTAAAGTGGAGAAGGGAAGCATAGGTTTCTTAGAGAAGATATTGAATGACTTTGAATTGATGTAGTGTAAAAACTTCATTTCATTCAAGATGCCTCTCATATGAATTGAAAGTTGTATCATAAGCATAAGCAACCTCTACTATTGTATCAGATGTTTGAAGCAATTAATATTACTTGGAATTAGGATACTTAATTTTTGTAGCAAAATGATCCCATGGATGTTTCCTAATACCTCTATATCTCTTTCCCTCTATAGAATGTTTGAATTCGTTAACTAGTTAAGTTTAGGTGGTGACTTCATCAATTAATATTGCTAAAGTCTTGAATCATTAATCGTAGTAGCTAAAGATAAGCTCAAAACCACAAGATCACCTACAAAAATAAATATAGCCTTCCATAAAGAGTATGTAAGAAATGAGATTTTTTAAGATTAAGATCTATGAGATATGATTCAAAGTGTACAATAATGTTTCTTATATATGTTGGCATTATGTGAACCGGTATGAGGACATAATGACACTGTATGTTGTCATTGTGTCAATATGATGAAGAACTGATATAACACCGTGAACCGGCATTTGTGCCAAAGTGAAGTGGTGTGCTTGTTCATGATGAACTGACATATAGTTATGGGAACCAACATATGGAAGTATTGTATGACTACCAGTTGGTAGTCTCAACTTTAGGGTTTCTGGATGATGTGCTTCAAGCCTGTGTGGCTCAACTGATGATATTGTGTGATAAGTTAGCATTGTAAAGAAGAATAGATTGTGTTGCCACGCAAGCCTATGTGTGTGAAGGATCTTGCATGAGGGAGATTGTTCCTATCTACCTCAAGAATGTGCAAAGTCTGTAAAACGGTGATAACATGTGATGGGTTATCAGCCACCATAAAATCGGTGGAAATAGATGATGGAGAATGTCTTGAGTGTGGATTAAGATCTGCTGCATTTAATGCAGTGTGCTCAACGGTCAGGATTGAACTGTTTGAATTCCTTAACCTAACAGGTTTAGAGTTTAGGGTTTATGCTACCAACCTATCTATTTTCCTATAAAGTCAATGTTGTGTCTCTTTTTGAGGTTGTTGGAAAAAGTTGTGTGTGTGTATCCAAGAGAAGGGATACGTGATTCTTGTCAGACCAAAAGGAGAGAAGTGATACTTGTAGAGTGTAAGTGCAAAAGGTGAAGAGGAGCCTAAGCGGATTTTCATTGGCATTGAGTGTTGTTACCATATCATTGTAATACCTATTGATCTTTAACCACCTCAACAGTTGGAAAATCCCTTAACAAGGTAGCCTTAACTGGCTTGCTGAAAATCCTATAACAGGGTAACTTAGAGCTACTAAGTTCAGAATCCTTTATCTATTGAGTTCTTGAAATCCTCTAACAAGGTAACCTTTAACAGGGTTTAACCCTTAACCGGGTGATCTCTAACAGGATTGGTTCCTAGTAGAACCTTTTGTAACATCTCTAACTGGACAAGGCTCCTAATAGAGAAGACTTCTAAAGAGTTCAAAAATAGCTTGTGGGTATTCATCCCCACCGTGGTTTTTCCCAGTTGGGTTTCCATGTGAAAAATATGTGTGTCCTGTGTGATGCTTTTCTATTGTTTGTCAAGCATATGATGGTTATGTGTTTTATGCCTGTCAATAAAACATGTTGAACTAGCTGTTATTATGACCTGATGATAGATTACCTATTTATGCATAAGGGTGAAATGGTAGTGTAGTCTCGAGTTGAGTGAAAAGCTAAGTGAGTAACTGGTTAATGCTTGTCTCAGACATTCTTAGCTTTACCAGTTGCGCTCTGTTTCAAACTGGTGTCACTGTCTGCCAGTCATTTGAAGTGTTTGCTGTCAAACCGGTTTTGGATTGTATTTTTGTCTGTACTGATTCACCCCCCCTCTTAGTACTGGTTTGGTACTATTCGTTCATCATTAAGTTATCAATATAGGCAAGGTGAAGGACATGAGTATATAAGATGTTGACACAAGTCTCAATCTTATAACATGGTATAACTAACTTATCAACTATTACATGACCTAAGACAACAAGTAAATAAATTCCAAATGATAATATATGATCTAATTAAAAACTAAGACTTCTAGAAGGACTCCTAGGACCTAAGTTAACTTAACATGTGAATAGGACCCACTAATAAATAAGTTAGGTAAATGCCTTATTCACACCAACAACTCCCTTAAGTTCAACTTAGTGAGGAAAAAACTAATGCAAATTGTGCGAGATACAAAGATGGGTCCTAGATATGAGGCCATTTTAGGTATCTAATATGTACAAAATATCTCTCACAAATAAAGTAAAGAAGAAAAACCACATGGGAAAAGACCTTCTCTAAAAGAGAGAATGAAAGAAATAATCATGTAAAAGTGATGTATGTAGGACTCATCAATACCCCCAAGGAATATATCCATCATGAAGATAGATTAAAAAAATAAATAGATAGGAGAGAAAGATAGATATTGCATAGCCTCCTAGTAATAAAGCATCTCCAAAGCCACTAAAGAACACCTAAAGAAAACAAGAATCCAATGTCTACAAATAGAAGTCTCCCCTTGGGAAGAAATAAATCTATTGATAGGTGATAAATAAAATCCTTCTTGAAGAAAGAACAGGGAAGAAGCCTCAAAAATTGTGTCTGAGAACTGATCAAGTGCATGTAGGTTAGGCAATGTCTCAAAAATGTTAGATGTTACCCCCTAATCAAATAAGAATTCAAATCAAGGATATTGTTGAAAAATCATGAGAAATATTTAAAGGAAATATAGATGTGACACTAGTGGATGGAAAAATATCATCAAAGAGGAGAAATACTCCCTCAAACATGTCATCCAAAATTGTAGAAGAAGAATACCAAAAAAATTTGATATATGTATCATGTAGCCATCCTACAAAGCCAAATCTGAAAAAGAGAGTATCTTGTTGAGCTCAACTCTCAACAATAAAATTTGATGTATCAAGAGATGATGAAACCTCATAAAAAGGATAAAGAACAACATATTCAAATGACCAATATGGTCCTTTAAAGAACTATCCATACTAGATCTAAGAGTATCCACCTTAGAATATTTACCATCAGAAATTAAATGGAAAAAGGTGTAGATTTGATTACCATGATTACCTTTACCCATTGCAAGAAGCTATATGCTATGCAAATCATTAAATTGAACATTGAATCTGGAGTGAAATCAATGGAATCACCACTTTGTGATATATGATATACAAAAGAAGATTGTTGGAAATATTAGGAATGAAGAAAAATTAGGTATGAAAGTTAGGCTTGAGAGATGTCTTATCTTGGCTAATTGGGATATTGTCAACCTTGAAAAACTCTTCTCTCTTCTAAGAATTGAGTCAAATCATACTCCTTTTCTTCCGAACTATAATTACTCTCATCACAATCCATTTACCCTTTTATATTTTAAATCACACAGACCCCCATCCTAACCTCAAAAATATCATTGAAAAATGGTGTTAAGTTAATATCCCAATTTTTTTCATGTTTAAATTTGTGCACAAGTTTAATTTCACAAAAAGGAACTTGAGGGATTGGAATAGTAACTCCTTTGGAAATAATTTTTCTCAAAAGAAGGAGGCCAAGGATTAGATTCAAAGCATTCAAGTTGATATGGATATGATAGAAGCCACTAAGGATCTCTATAGAAATAAAAAATTATCCTAAATGAGCTTCATAATCTGATCAAGAAAGAGGAAATTTAGAGGAAACAAAGATCTAGAAATAAGTGGATTAAGGAAGGTGATAGTGTAGAGTAGAAGTTTTCATACACTTTACAATTTCACCTACAATTTTGTAGCCACTTTAGTGTCCATTCCTCTAGTATTTGAGTAGGTGTATTTTATCCCTTGCATCAATATTTTCCCCCTCAGGATGGTCAAGGTCCTTTATAACAACTACCTTTTTGTGTTAGTTTTGTATTAACCTTGTGTTTATCTTGTCTCTACCATTTTTTAGCATGATTTATCTAGACACAAGTGCACTGCATGGACATCCACACATCATGGAAGCATTTTGCATCTTAACATTCAAAGATCATTTATAAGAATTTTTCCACTTGTCGCTTGTCAGGTTAGTGGAAATGACTAAAAATCTTCCAAAATGGCTCGACAATCCTTTTCCCCCTCCTCTTCTCACTTTTAAATCCATATGTTTTTGTAGACATCTAAAAATGGTCAACGCTTGCGGAGTCATACTTTAACATTTGCGCATTGCCTTATTTTAGGGTTCTTGCATCACATTAACATTTCTTCTATCTTGCGCACTTGGTCTTTATCATTTTCAAGCATCGAGTCCTTCTTCTGCGTTCTTCATTTCTCTCGCTTTCAAATTTGGTCTTGCCAATAATAATCTTCAGTCATGATTTTGGTCGATCTTATCCTGTCGCATCAATGTGCATGCTCATTTGGCATATTTTGGACATCGTCAATCCTAATCGATGATAGAATTAGGGTTTTGTCCTCTTGACAATCTTGTCATCTTGCAATCGATTCATCATCGATCCTCATTCTTGTCAATCTTGTCATTTTGTGATCGATTCATCATCGATCCTTGTCCCCTTGTCAATCTTGTCATCTTGCAATCGATTCATCATCAATCCTTGTCCTCTCGTCAATCTTGTCATCTTGCAATCAATTCATCATCGATCCTTGTCCTGGTCAATCACATCATTGTTGCAATCGATTTGTCATCGATCGTTGTCCTTTTCAATCATGTCAATTTCGACCAATTAGTCATTGTTCCTCGTCAATTAGCACCTATCAATTTGATTTATTTGTCAATCTTGGTCAATTTGTCAACCAATCTCAATCATTTATCAACATTGGTTCTTTGTCAGTCTGAATCAGAATCATGATCGAACCTACATCAATTATCTTTTGTCAAGACCTAATTGTTGTCTTTGCATTTCTAATTCATCTTCTAGGATTTTATGATTTATTCATTTAATCTTGTTTGTCATTTTCCCTCTAGGTTAAATAATTTATTTATTTATCCTAAGTCTTCTTGTCACAATTAAATATTTATTTAATTGGCTAATTAATTCCCTCTCTTTTTGTGAATTAATTAATGAATGAAAAATTATTAATTAATTTACCTAATTTTGATCAATTTCTAATTTCCTAATTTCCAATTCATCTAATTTTCCATTTTCTCCTATTTTTCTAATATTTCCCCTAATTTCATGGGAATGACATAGCAATTTGTCATAATTTGTCAATCAATCAATTTTGCATAGCAACCTTGTCAATTTGTCAATCAATCAATCTTGCATAGAAAGTGTCAATTTTGTCATAATTTGTCATATTTGTCATTCTTGATTTGAAATTTCCTTTCAAATCTCTTCATGCTAATCTTGTTATCTCTCTAATTTGTCTATAAATTGGATGAATTTCTTCAATCAAGGATCCCAATCCCAATTAATTACATTTTCAAATCGATCTAATCACATTTTCAGAGAATCAATCACGCTTCTAGTATCCTTATGCTGCCATTTCATCTTGCTTTCATACTATGCCTTTGCATTTGTAGGTGAGATCCACAAACAAAGAAATTTGAAGGAGAAAGAAGGACAATGGAGAATTATGGAAGAGATATTCGCGTTTGTGATGGTTTGCATTTGATTTGAATGTCTTGTTTTCATATCTCTGTTGAATGTTTTTAGGATTGTTATCATTGCAATTTAGTTTTCGTGATTGAGCTAGTCTAATTTGCTATTGCTTTGATGATTTCCAAATTCCTATCTACAGTTTTATTTACAAAATCTCTCTTAGTTATTTCTTGTAAATTCTCTTGGTTATTTAGCTCTCTTGGCTTTGATAGCTCTTTCTCTCTAGCTTGCACAACTCTTGACAACTTTCTACATCAATCTAAATCTCTCTCAATAGTATTTGCAACTCTCTTGGCCTCCTCAAGCCTTAAGAGTTTTTTGGTGGAGGCTCATGCTCTGTAAGATAATGTTGAATACATCAACACCATGGTTGTGCTCTGACAATGCATAGTGAGAAAGAGTTGAAAAACAATGTACAAGAAGGTTGTATGTTGCCACAATAGGTTTCCATTTTTGAAAATGTGTCATTGCACAGTTAAGTCTTCTGTTAGAGGGTTTTGGAGGTTATGATAATCATGATACCATGTTTTTGAAAAGACACACATAAAAGAAGACAAGAATAACAACACATAAAAAAGTTCTATGATGCCTTTATTTTCCATTGCATCCATGAGTTGTGTGTTTTTGTTTTTGTGGAGATTAGTGTGGCTTGAACACGATCATGGGAGAAATGAGTGCAATAGAAAGTAAGGGCTCTATGTGAGAGTTGGTTGAAAAACTTGACACCATTTTTTGCCAAAGTAAAGCATAGAGAGGAAGGTTTAAATAACAAAATATAAATGTGTTGGGTAGTGTCTCTGTATCACTATATTCATGTAGTGTGTCTTCTCTTTTCACTGATAAGTGTGTGAATGAGGTAACTAAGACAATATTCTAAATATACGTTCAAAGAAGGCAACACTCAAGAATTGTGCAGAGGTTGATGCAAAGTTTTCATGGTTCTTTGTTTAATACTAGTTTGTTCATGGTGTTTGTGGTTTTACTAGTGCAGAGATAGATCAGTAAATTATATGGAAATAGAGTAACCTAGTATTCATCCAACATTTGAACATGGTTGTCAACACATTAAATGTCTTTGTTTCAAAATTCATGTCACTTTAGGTTAGGTTTTGCATAGTCCCACTTAGGTCTTAAGGAATATTGTCATCTCCGTTCATTTTAGTCCTTTTCATTGCAAGCATCCTCATTTCGCACTTAGGTCCAAGATCATTTTCCCTAGGTTTGCATTTTATTGTCATATCCAAGTTAGACTTCCATTTAGGTTGCATAAGTTGCATTTCACATATTCTAAGTCATTGGTTTTCATATATCGTTATCATTGCATTGTCATATCATATCCTTAGATCATTTTCATATCATAACCCAGGTCATTGTCATAATCATTCCTTTCTTGCATGTAGTCTCAAAAACTAGGTTTTGTCATACTTGAGTAATCCAAATCTTTGAATAAACCCTAATTCATTGTTAGGAAGTCTAGACCTTATCAAACTTTTATCTTTTTGTCATCAATGTCATTTGGTCAATCCTAGCTTAGTATCCAAGCACATAGGGGAGACATTGTCATTTTGTCCTTTTGTCACTTGGTCCTTTTGTCCTTTGAGGTCTAGACATCATTTCAATTTCTTAAGGGTCTCTTTTTTAGATTTGCATTCCAAAAAGTTTGTCAAAATTTTGAAAAACAACCAAAAACATAGGTTGCATTCTTGCCATAGATTGCATTTTCGCCTATTTAGTTTGCATTTAGTTGCATATCATACATCATCCTTTTAAAATAAAATAAAAAATCCCAAAAACATTGCATAGTGACATGTCTATTGAAACAAGGTTCCAAGCACCAATGATGCAACAAAGTTTGACATATCAACCAACAATGCAATCACAATTCTATCCAACCCAAAAACAAAGCAACATTGATTAAACTTTTTATGATGAAACAAATGTCCAAATACAAAAAATAGAGGAGAAACTAGCTCAAGAAAAGAAGATATTGGAACAAAGTGAAAAACATTGAGAAGAATAGATCCCAAATGTCCAAAATGTTTAAAAAGTTTCCAGGTCAAAATCCAAAAATTGAGCCAATTGATGTAAGATCTCTTATTGAACGATCAGACATACTAGCTCTCCTCTCACAAATAGAGATGATGAAACAATTTCAAGAAAAGAGACAACAACATTATGTGCCTTCACAACAAGAACAAGAAGGTGTTTACTATCAATCACATTTTCAACCATCACAACCAATTGTTCAACAACTCCAACATTTCCAACAGACACAACCAATGGTCCAACATATACAACCAATACAACCAATGGTCCAATTTCAACAATATGTCCAACCAACTATACAATGTCCACAAATAGTTCAACCAATGGTGGAATATCAACAAGTTCAACCAACATATCAATGTCAACAACCACAACCAAAAATTCAAAAACAAAACTTGCAACATGCATCAAGCCAAATTTTGAACATGTCAAACCAATTTGATCAACATCTAGTTTGAAATCAAAACATGACATCAAACCAAGACCAAATTCTTGCCAAACATGTTCAAATTCTAGATACAACTATGTCAAAACCTCGAAAGAAAGGTGGCTTTATTGCAAGGCTCTTAAGGAACCTACCAAGTGAGTTCTTTGAAGAAGATCAAGATAATACACTTATGTCTAGCAATGCCTCATCCCCCCACAAACAAATTGACTCTCCAGTGGCATCTATCCCTACACCTTTAGAAGTTTCACAAGAACCTTCCATATTTTCCTCATCAAACAATACACCCAAGGATGAAATTATCCAAGGGCTATCCATAATTGATTGCCAAGATAATCTAATTCATGATGCACATCCTTGTCGTGTTTCAGAAATACAAGACCCAATGCCACCATGCACTTTATTGCCATTACCTGTTTTAGAGGACCCCATTCGAAGTCCCTCTTCCTCATGCTCAAGCATTGATTCCTTGCCAGAATCTATCACAAATGTTCAAAGTGCATTTCCTTCATACCAAAACATTGATCCCTTGCCAAAATCCCCTATGCATATCCAAAGTCCAACCCCATGTCAAGAGAATAATTTAGAGCATGAAGAAATGTGTCTTGAAATAGATGAAGATCAAGGTCTTGAAACCTTATCATCCCATCCAATTGTTGACCAAGATCCCATTTCCCCAGACACTCGCAAATGATTCACTTATTCCTGTCAATTCTATCCAAGAACACAATGCCCTTTCAAATCCCATTGACATTCCAGATATCCCTTCCATCCTTTCCAATGATCCCATTGAAAGTCAAGAGCAAAGCACCTTTAAAGAGGATTCCAATGATCTTCCTCCTTGTCAAGATCAAATTATTCCTTTAAATCCTCCACAAGATCCTTTTGTTCCTCCATCTCCTTGTCTTAATGCTCCATATACACTCTAAGATCGCATTTCTTTTGAGGATCCCATTATTTCTCCCATTCCATCTCTTGAAGAACTTGTCATTGAACCATGTCCACTACACAATCCTAGGCCCCCTCATGATCCTAATCCCCCTCATGATTCTAACGTGCCAGTGCAAGATGTTCATGAACCCTCAACATGCATAATGGGTTCTTCCACTTTGGTGCAATCTGATCCACTTCAAGATCTCATTATTTCTCTCATATCATATCCACCTCATAATGTACTCGCGTCTTCTTCCCAAAGAAAAGAGTATCCTACAAGTGAAGATATTCATAAAGGCAAAGGGGTAGATCTCCATAAGCAAGAATCCCTTCGTGTGAAAGAAAATGTTAAGGGTCATGTCTACACAACTCACTCTCAAGACGTTGGTATCCCTCCATCAAAATCAAAACATACACCTTCCCTATCATACTTTCCATCCATCTTAGGTCCTTATATCCCTTTGTCCTCTATGCAAGGTCAGCAAAGGCACACATCCTTGAGTAAATTTCATCAATCCAAAAGAACTCCATTTCATTCATATCCATCCATGCATTCCTTTCCCCCTCCAAGCAATTTGGATGCCAAGTATAAAAGTCATAAGTCTAGCAATCCACATGTATTCAAGGATCAACATGTCCAATATAATCAACATGTCAAAACAAAGAACAATATGATCTATAAAGAAAAGGAAAATCCCAAAAGGTCACAAAGGCCCATTGCTCAAAAACAAAAGTTAAAATCTATATGGGTTCCTAAATCCCTCGTGCAAGCAATGCACTCCAAGGAACCACAAAAGTTAATTTTAAATGTATTGAAGTTTATAAACCACTGATTCACCTCCCCTCTTAGTGGTTTGGGTTATTCCAACACATTTTCACTTACTATTTTTTTAGTTATAAACTTCATTTTATTCATCTATAATTAGATATCTTCACTAGTTTAACTAGTTGGAGATGTATGAATGCATGTTGTGAAATGAGCTCTCAAAGGAATATTGTTTTCCTTTTGTAGAGTCACACTTCCTCCATTACATTTTGATTTACTTGATGTGAAAATTACTTCTGCATCATTTTCAAATAATTCTTTATTATTTCTGCATGTAGTCATTACACTAAAAAAAGGGTCAAATTATATATTTTCCCTTCTTCCATTTTTTTTCAATGCACTACTCTGCACCCTGTTCCATGCAATCAAAGTAAAAATAATATGTTAACCCTCTGTAGACTTGTTTATGCATGATTTATTAAATTCAACTAATTATTTTTAAAATTCATTTGCTATCTTCTTTTATTAATATAGTTTCTAGTTTTATTCAAATTACTAATGATGTTCCTTTTCATGCATGTGATGGTGAATTAGTTGTTCCTATGTTGCTCTATACCTTTGATTCCTCTCATAAAATTCCTTCTATTTTAGAAGATATTCTATTAGAAGAGGATGAGATCATTGGTATTTTTCTTAATGTTACTCTACCTTCTCTTCATTCTAGTGTACTCTCTTCTAGAGATGATACAAGTGAATGATGAATCTCATCTCACATTTGATCTCTCATAGGTTGATGTTGAGTAAATTACTTCAAATAATTCTTCTACAAGTTGTAAAAAGTCCATTAATGTGATTGTAGTCTTTGTTACCCCTAGCAAGTTAAAGAGACCGATCATTTATGTGACTCCATTTAGTCATTTTTCAAAGATAATTTATTCTATTTTTGGTGGTCCTTATGAAAATGAATCACAAGATATTTTTACAACATACACACAATCTAAGGCTCCTTCTTATATAATGGTAGCTCCCATACCTATAACACTCAAAGAAAGAGTCAAAATATTGATCAATCCACTTCTTTATCACCTACTCAACCTATTCTACCATCTAGTATTGATCCCCTTTCTCAATCCCCACCATATTATGATCTTATTCAGTAGCTTCATGCTACTCCTACTAAGATATCTCTTTTGGATCTTCTTCAAACTTATCCCCTTTATCATGGGATACTTCAAGATGCTCTACATAAGATCCATGTGCCATATTTTTCTAGGTTGAGTGATGTGAATGCCTTGATGATTTGTATGTGCTTTGATACTTTAGACATTACATTCTATTAGGATGAAATTCCTCCTCATGAAGTGCAAAATAAATTTGATCCACTGATATTATAGTCTATATCAATAATATTGGTATTAGATATAGTATCATTGATACCGGTTCAATAATCAATGTTCTAGTATTGATCTATTACCTAAGATTAAAATAGATTCTAGTTCACTTGTAGCTTCTTTTTTGTATATTTGTGGGTTTGGTAAAATTGGTAACCAATCTCTAGGTACAATACTACTACTTTTGAGGCTTGGACATGTTACCATTCCCATCCCGATGTATGTATTTATAGGACCTTTAAAATATAACCTTATTTAAGATGACTATGGATTCATATTATGGGTGAATCCCATCTACCTTGCATCAATCTATTAAATTTTCTCATAATAATCAAATAGTTACAATCAAGGTTGCTCCTATTGTTATACATTTGTGTGAAGTGTTTGTAGCTAGTTAGTCCTCAATTCCTCATAATCTTAAGAAAATTATTCATGTTGTGATAGGATGTAGTATGTTGGACCATTGATGTCAACCCTTTGATATCAACTATGCTATACTAATACACTTATCTGTCTAAGAGGGAGATTGTTGCAATATGTTGTCATTGATGTCAACTTATAGTATGGATGTGAGATGGGTTGGTGTAGATGGTTTAATGCATACATTGATAAGTCAACATGTTTGAGGTTATTACAACAATCTATAAGTCCATTACAAAAGTGATCATGAAATGAAGTAGTCCAAAAGTGGTGGATGGTCAATTTCAGGTGTCTAAGTATGTTGCAGACATGAGTACACATGGTTGGGTATGTTTTCAAGGTTGTTCATAGTATTACCTTTTTAGTCTTGTGTACTGCATTTTGTGACATGATCCAAGGCATAAACTGAGGATATTGTAAGGCAATGATATAATGTTTGATTATGCATTCCTCTGCATTACAAGATATAATCTTACAGTTTTGGTGTCAAGTTGGCTGAGTTGGAAGCATATTATATCTAATGTTTTTGGTGACAAATCCCTTCACATAAAGTATTAGAGTTGACTATGTTTCAAACAATACTAAGACAATGCAAACTACTTCACAGGGAAATTAGAATGCTCAGCATTCCTCTAATTTGATAGGAATGGCTATATAGATTTGTGGATATGATTAGAGAGGTACAAGGTATAATCCATTCAATTTTAAGATGTTTTTAAGTACCACCAGTTCTGTCTTCATTGCACCAATGTATACAATTGGTCTGGTATACTTGTTTTTATCAAAACATGGTGCCTCTCTACTTATGCCAACAAATATATATTGGATAGTGTTAAAGAATTTTGTAGGATAGTTTGAAAAGTCTAAAATGCTCCTATCTTGTTTTGCATGATAATACTTGTCTCTCTCTGACATAGAAAAAGAATTAAAGTCAAAGTTTTGATGATTTTCTATTTTTTTGTCAAGGGGGGATTGCACTCTTATTGGCAGTATGATCTTGGATGTTTGCACTTGGATTGGAAGATGTGTTAAACATATTTGGTCTTGGTTATGCCTTGGGTTGATCTGAAACTCCTTATATTTTGAATTATATATGTGGTCGAGGCCAACTAGTAAGTTAATTCATATAAACTATCTTGGGGCTGACCTAGCTGAGGATTTGAGAATGGTAAGTTAATATTCATCTTTGTTAGTAGGTGTGAATGGTATGTTTAGAATATTAAGGTGGATAGGGTTGAATTTATATTCTCAAATGAAGGCATTTGTAAAGTCCAAGGAGGCCCAATAATCATGAAGACATGCATTCTATTGATGAGAAGAAGGATTTAATTATTTTCTCAATAAGAATTTTTCTTAGGAGGAATAAAATCGGTAAAATCATCCTTGAAAGAAGTTTCAAAGGATGATGAAAAATTATTGGGAGAGATAGAAGGAATTGTTGAACACGCCTAGAGATTGATAGAGGGGTTGAATTAGTCTCAACAAAATTCTTTCACTTCAAATTAGTTATTTATTTAGCATCAATGATTTAAATAGTTGTTGTCATGGGGATTTGCACCCGATGCAAATGTGAAATTATGCAATCCCATGAAACATTGGACTACTCTCAGGCTGTGAGTATCCTATTGTGAGAGTAGACCTCCAGATTATAGGCCGACATCCTTTTAGATCACCTAAAACTAACTAAAATTTTGACTTGGCTGGAAAAGGGGAAAGAAGGATATGCAGAAATTGACCTTTTGATATCTTAAAATACTGATGGTTCTTGCTTGGGAAAATGGATAGAAGAATGGTTTTGCAGAAGCTAAAAACTAAACTACTATTGTTAGGTGATACACCAATGGAT
The DNA here is from genome assembly GCF_030272615.1 of Cryptomeria japonica. Taxonomy (NCBI): domain Eukaryota; kingdom Viridiplantae; phylum Streptophyta; class Pinopsida; order Cupressales; family Cupressaceae; genus Cryptomeria; species Cryptomeria japonica. The sequence continues at coordinate 314,891,311 of NC_081407.1, forward strand.
AAATTATTTGAAGCCTACTCAACCATATTTCAGTTTCATTACCTGCAATGTACCTTTGTTGTACCTGCCTTGCCTTCTTGAGATTAGGATCAAATTCGTTACTCCAAACCTTTTCCCTATGCAATAAATTGGATCTAGGGTTCCCTGCAACATTATAGACATTTCAATATATATATGTCAGTAATAATAGTAAACTAGTTACATAACTATTACATAAAAATAGACCCATTCAGGACATTGGGGACGCTCCAGGTTGGCTGGGCTACCCATCCAAACCCATCTTGTCTCTTAGGGCTCATAGGGTTACTTGAGGATGGGCCCAGCATACCCTTGACTGGGACCCCTTATTCTGAATGTGCTAACAAATAGAAAACAATAGGAAGATAAAAAATGTCTACAGGGAATAAAGATTAATGATTTCAGAATATGTGTTACTTGGTTATTATTTATTCATCCTGTTAATTGGAGAGTAGGTTCATTATATTTGGCTTAATTTCATAAACATGACTATCATTGATTATTGTTCTTTCCTTAATTCATATTATTGCCTGTGCATTATGTTTATCTTTTTCCTGTCGATTACTAGAGTACATTTTTAGGACTTATAATTGAACCTAATATTGAAGGTTGTATATTTGGCAGGGAAGATATCCTTTGGCATGTTATAGATTTGATTAATTAATGTGGCAAGAATATTTATTTATTGATCCAAATTTGTGATTGATTAGAAATTAATTTGTACAATTACTTGGATTATGTTTATTCCCATTGATATAAAGGTGAGTTATAGAAAATCAGATTGAATACAATTTGCATATGGATACACTTTCAATGAACGATACATACATGGACGCACTATGATACCCAGATGGACTGGCCTGGGAACGTACTAGACTGCTAGTAATGGGGAGGGGGTACTCTATATGATTAGGCACTGGTTCTTCATCGCTAGGAAGAACCAATGACTCTCCCTCTCAATCGTACCAACCTGATACATTCATAGGCTATCTCGTTGGTTATTTAGACATCATAATGAAATTGAATTAATATTATGGCTAATTAACATGGTTACCTATTTGCAGATAAGTGATACAATATTAAAACTCAAATACACATGTTTGCAAAATTAATTCTTATGAAAGGCTAGCCTACTGGTGTTCACAAAAAAGGAGAAACAATGGTGTTCTCATAATTTTGATGCAGCAGAATAACTAACACAATCACAGACCTGCACTATGACATGTACTTTTTGTGCTAAGCATTTTAAGAAACCAAGACAAAATGAAGGATTCCATAAAAGAATCACAAAATTTTAATCAAAATGCTTACAAAAATAACACTTAGACAAAAAGTATCAAGAAGGAATTCAACTTCTCTATTGAAAATAAGGAATTTTTTGCATTATAAATCTATAGAACTCACAAGAAATGAGTTACAAAGTATGAACAAACTGCTCCCACTACAAGTACAAACTCAGAACTAGAGAAAAATGAGTGTATAAGAAAGATCTATACAAAAGACCTCCAAAATTCAAATTTTGAATTTTGGCTCTAAAAAAAATGTGTTGTCATCTCTCCTATAAATTAGGCATCTGACTTAAGAAAGATCCTCCAAAAAAGGCATCAAGAGTTTTCAATTTGAAAACAAACTCTTGGGGGTCGAATGCAACTAAAAATCTGATCAAAATAGGGATGTAACTGGCTGAAACAAGTAGACAAGTTCTTCAAAACACTTCTTGACTCAACCTCTACCCACTTGGACTCTCTAACTAAAAGTAGACTGCCCATTAGGTGGCCAAATCACCTAATTTTTCTCCCATATATTTGCAAAGAGTTCCAGTCAACTATACCCTCTCTTTTTATTTAACTCTCACTACTCAGTTGTAACTCAAACTCTTCTTTGCCTCGAAAAATATCTTTTATTTAAAATGATTTATAATCACCACTTTTAAAAAGATTTATAAGCTTGCAAAAATGGAAAGGAGTTTACAAAAGAACCCCTAAAGGCTTATTGACTAAATCAAATAAGTGTTTATTAAACACTTGCATGAATTACAAAAAGGAAGGGGAACCACGACATAAAAACAAGATTAAAGTTATTAATAAAAGCAAAGAGCTTTTGTGCTTATCAGGCTTCCTAACCCTAAAATCAAAAGAGTAAAAGAATGAAAGCATTTCATTCTTTATTTTATTTGCTTCTTTCATCCTGAGGGTGGCTGCTATGCTGGAGGTTAGGGTTTGAATGTTGAAACCCTCCATTACTGCTACTTTAATGCTCTACTATAGGTTTTACCACTGGTAAGCTCATCTTTGCGATTGATTTTATCTATGATTTCAAGGGCCGTGACCATGTATGCTCTCACTATGAATGTTCCCAATGACTGCTTTTTGAGGTTTATTCTTACTATGAATGTTGCTCATGATGAAGGATTTTTGCTTCTTTTTAAAAGCCAGTCACTATGACTGTGATTGCATTCTAGTAATGGGCATTTCTATGCATTGTGATTTAGCCTTTTACTATACTCAGAAGTGTTCTTTTGATGGCATGCTACTCTTTTATCTTCAAAACCTTATTCTAGGGTTTGGTACTTGGCTTTATGACTGTCGTTATAGGGTTTCTTCTTGAGTACCATGAATGTGTTTTTGAGACATGTTCTTTTTGCTGCTACCAAGCTCTTTTGAGTGAGAGACCTTCATTCTGACTATAGGTGCTAGCATTTCAATGAGGACTATTCTCTTATATATTGTTTAAAGCTTAAAATGATACCATTGTTCCTGTATATTCAACAAAAAGCTTCTTTACTGTTCTTGACCCTCTGTATATAGAGAAAAGCTAGTATTTGATTCATTGTGTCTTCAATAGTGCTCTTAAGCCTACAAATTGTGAAAAATCTTCTCATCCATGAATGCTTTATTGTTATCATCATCTATATGTGATAGTTCTGATACTTAATATAAGTACAGATCCAATAGCCAACAAGATAGGAGGGGGGGGGGGTGAATCATACAAACTTAATCTTCCATAAAAACATCAGATTCAACCTCGGTAACATATATTTCAGTAATATAACCAAAACTGTTAAACATGCAAACTCAAAAGCATATAAACATCATAAACCTCATAACACTAGATTTAACGTGGAAACCCAAATAGGGAAAAACCACTATGGGATTTTGGACCCACTAAGAAATATACTCTTCTAGAGTATGCTCAGTTAAAAGCAAATCCTATTAAAGATTACAAACACATTACTAGATGTGACCCAGTTAAGGGATTTCCCTCAGATTTGTTAGGATCTTCACCTTGTTAGAAGTGACCTTGTTAAAGGATTTAAAACACTCAATTAGAATGTCACTTTGCTAGAGGGTTTTACAAATAAGACTGTTAAGTCCACTTGGTTAAAAGATTTTCTGTCACTTTCACAAAATAACAATAATAAAAATCTATTTGCAACTTCACATCTAAAATGCTAAAGCAGATTCTTATTTGTTTAATACAATCTAGACATAGAACTAATCTTGTCTATCTACTGGGCTTCTATACTCTGTTATTCAAACAGTTCTTCAAGCTTTTGTGCTCGATAATCACTATGTAGCATCCCTGTGCATACACTTGCCCACATTCATTGTTTATCAACAATTTCCTATTTATAAACAATTAGCTAACAACTTAATCTCCTTGATCACATTTCCCATGATCAATCATAGCCATTAGATCTTCGATCTTGTCCAAGTTCAATGCATCTTTCGATCTAAAAATGTTTTACCCCACCTTGGAACTTGCATACATTTTTTGGAACTTGTGCTAGGGTATTGCAGTTCAATCTGAGCTGTAGATCTTCATGCCGACTTTCCTTTGCCTTAGATTAATTAACAAACTATATTAATGACATACCAATCATTCAATCAGTTCTAGCTCATCAGCTTCCTTCATTAAATAACGCATGTAAATATTTAATGCATTCTATTATAGCTCGGTTACAACTCAGTAACAACTTGGTGAATACTAAACTTTACTTGGTAGACATTCAGTTTTCATTAACTGATAGCGATAACCTTATGGTTTATCGACTAGGTTCCTTGCTTGATAACATCGTATAGTATTAACCTTTACATTTTACAACATATGTATGATGTTAAAACAATCTAAAACATCATGATCTCATCATTGTCTGACTCGGTACTAGTTGCTTATTGAATACCTTATTCATCCCCTTATTCATCATATTATTTCCTATGTCTTTTACCGACATCTTTATAATCTTCAAATCATACTTCTCAAGATATGGCAACATCATACTGAATTACAAAATCAATTTCTTGACATCAATGACAAAATAATAATATCAAGACAGTAAACATCCTTAATCATTTATATCCATAATCATCAACAACCTTCTCAATATCCTTATGAAATGCCAACAATCTTTTCATTGTCTGTTATAATGCAATATTGCCAACAATATGAATATCTCAGGTTTTTTTATGCAGGTTGCTCACATAACCTATGTCCTTCATTATTTAGACCAGTTAAACTTTATACTGATCTGCTATGACTTTGAGATGGGACATTGTATGGGTTGACTATTCTTTGATAGTTGATGATTGTCTTATTCCAGAGCTCATTCCCTCTTTGCTGGTAAATCTGTCCTCTTGGTAGTGAAGTGAATCACTGTATTGTTGCTCTTATATTTTGATGAATGACCCTGACAAGTTATTTATGGTCTTCAGCACTAATCTTTTGCTCCAATATGTGTATCTTTTCATGTTTGTAATGATAGTCCCAAGACGATAGTCCTTGGCTTGTTATAGTCATTAAATGATGGATTCCTATGTTCTTTTGTTTTAATGTCCTCCATAAGCTACTATAAATCCTTTTGGGTGTATCAAATCTCTATCATATGATTTCACGTTGTCTTGCATTTAGACCTCTATAATCATCATTTTATGACTTTCATTGTTATTGTTCCTTCTTTGAATGGACTGATATGAAGGATTTTTCTTTTAAACAGTGAATTGATCATTATATTTTTAATGTTGGAGACTAGAAATAGATCGAGGTTTCTCATGAATGAGCCCTTGCTGGGACTATATGACCTTGTGTTAGTTTCTACAATAACTATTCCAGGACACTTAACTGCATTTGCTAATAAAATATTACATTGCTACCATTCTGTGATTGTCTAGAATGCATATATGTTTGATGTTGATCATTGTGTCTTTTGTCTTCAATGGATTGTGTAGACACCTAAAAATGGTCAACGCTTGTGAGGTCATAATTTAACATTTGCGCATTGCCTCATTTTAGGTTTTTGCATCGCATTAACATTTCTCCTATGTCACGCACTTGGTTTTTATCATTTGCGAGCATCGAGTCATTCTTCTACATTCTTCATTCGGTCTCGCTTTCAAATTTGGTCTTGTTGACAACACTATCCAGTCATGATTTTAATTGATCTTATCCTATTGCATCAATGTGCATGCTTATTTGTCATCATTTTGGACATCGTCAATCCTAATTAGGGCTTTGTCCTCCTGTCAATCTTGCAATCGATTTGTCATTGATCGTTATCCTCTTATCAATCTTGTCGATTTATCATCAATCCTTCAATCTTGTCATTTTGCGATCGATTTGTCATCGGTCGTTGTCATGTTTGATCTTGTCATTTTGCGATCGATTTGTCATCGATCGTGGTCTTGTCATCTTGCAATCTATTTTGTCATCAATCTTTGTCATCTTGTTCGATCTTGTCATTTTGCAATCGATTTGTTATCGAGCATTGTCTGTCTCAATTATGTCAATTTGGATCAATTTGTCATTGTTCCTCGTCAATTGGCGCATTTATCAAATCATTTATCACATTGGTCATTTATCAATCGAAAATCAAAATCATGATCGACATTAATTATCTTCAATCAAGACCTAATTGTCATCCTCACATTCCTAATTTATCTTCTAGGGTTTTGTGATTTAGTCATTTAACCTTGCTTATCATTTTCTTCCTTTAGGATTAATAAATTACTTATTTATCCTAAGTCTTCTCATTACAATTAAATCTTCATTTAATTGGCTAATTATTCCTCTTTGTGAATTAATTAATAAATGAAAGATTATTAATTAATTTACCTAATTTCAAATTCCTAATTTCCATCAATTTCCTAATTTCTTAATTCTCTAATTCCTAATTTCATTTTCCTCCTATTTCTCTCCTAAATTCATGGAAATGACATGTCAATTTGTCATAAATTTGTCATAATTGACAATCAATCAATTTTGACATAGAAGTTGTCATAATTTGTCATAAATTATCAATCAACAAATTTTGCATAGAAGGTGCATAATTTGTCATAATTTGTCATAATTTGTCATAATTGACATAATTGATTTGCAATTTCCATTTGAATTGAATCATGCTAATCTTGTCATCTCTCCAATTCTTCTATAAATTGGATGAATTTCTTCAATCAAGCCCCTTAATTTGGTAATTGGGAATTGATAATCAGGCTATCAAATCTAAGCTTCTAGTACTCTTGGTCAAGAATCCCGTCTACTTGCTTTCAATTGTGTGTGCACTTGTAGGTGAGATCCACAACTATTTGAAGAGGAAAGAAGAACAATGGAGCCACATGGAAGGAGCATTCAAATCGTCATCCGGTTTGCATAATTTCTAGTTTTGTATGCTTTGTTTTCATGTCTCTATTGAATGTGTCTTAGGATAGATTCATTGCAATGAATGCATTTGTGATTGATGATTATGTTTATCTTGTTTTTGTGATGATTTCCTATTTCCTAACGTACAGATTGTAACCTATGACTATGTTTGATGCTAACACTATCTTGTATTTACACTACCATAACTTCCCATGAACTCATGACTATCTTTCTTTGTTGACTATTACTGTGTTTGGTATGCATCTCCACTGTCAAATGATGATGCTATGCTCTTTTTCTTTTTGCCTATTCATTTGATAGCAAGGACTGCTCATTGCTATCTTAAAGGACTGCATCCTTAATCTTAATGTTCATATGCACTACTATCTTGATTGTGAACAATCCATGCCATGGACTATATGTGCTTGTAGCATCCTAAAATTTTAGCCTTTGCAATTTTGATCGTATTTGGGGCTCTCACTTTAGCATTTTCATCCCTACGCTTGATCTGGACCTAGTTGTGTCTCTCCCATGCACCAAACATCACACTTTCATAATTTACCTTGCTAGGAACCCTTATCCTTGCCCTAAATTGGGGTAGGAATAGGGCATAGAACCTTGGTCCTCACTAGGACCATGGTGCCACGCCATGGTCTTGCTCAATTGGGCCCTAATTCAAACCCTTGGCCCTATCTCAAATTTGAGCAGGAAACTTTTCCCCATGTTGGTTTATGTCAGAAAATTGATATGTTTAACAACATACAAGTATATAAGGAGGTCTTCCACTCTCATTTGATCATAAGGCAAGAAGACTACATTCTACCATTCAAGAATCTTCAAGGCTAAATATTTTTTATCTATCCATTGGAGAAACATTACATCATTCATTAATACTTGTGTTGTTGAATGGAAGGCGAGAGAGGCGGTTGCAGAGAAGCTAGGGTTTCTATAGATGAGGAGGAGTTTGATTCCAATGATGATGGAGATAGACTAGTGTTTGCTGTGTTGGGTGGGGTTTGGGTGCACTTATATCTTGTGGACCTATATCTTCCCTCCTTGTGCTCTACAATGACCCTTGGTTATGGTGTTTCTATGACTTGTGTTTTGCGTCGGGAGGTGGGTGTGGTTCTTCTTCGTATGGATGGGGGTGTGTTTCTGGACCATGTTGGGAGTGGAGGGGTTGTCTTAAATGCCTCTTTGGTTTATGTTTGGGGTTTTTGCTTTCCGACTACCCTATTTGTGCTCTCTTGGTGTGGAGGGGAGGTTTGGGATCTGGGTGGAGTGTCTAGTGCCTGTTTCTTCTTTGGGTTCGGTGTGCTGGAGGGGTGTGCTAGAGGGTTGTTGTTCTCTGTCAGGGCCTAGTGGTTTTTTCTACTATGGTTTTGTTGGGTGATCTTGTCCCTTCTTTAGATGGGTACTTCCCTTTTGAGGTCTTTGTCCAGATTGGGCCATGGCTATCTGTGGGAATGATGGATAACTATTAGCTGTGCAACTTTGTGATTGTTCGAGGGTTTGTTTTCTTTCTCATTCTCTATCTCTATATTCTCTCTCATGGGTTGTTTGCTGAGGTTCCTATTGAGGTGGATTTGTGTCTCGCTTTTCTTCTCGTGAGCAAACACAGGGAGATTTTTCAGATGGCTTCCCTCCTTCGATGATCTATCTGGTCTTTTTTTTTCATGGTTCTAGGATCCATGTTAAAACCCAGAGCTTTGGGTTTGGGGAGCCTGTTAAAACCCCTTGGGGTGGATTTCTTTGGTTTTGAGTTATTTATGATAGCCCCTATTTTCTCGTTTCAATAGAAGGTTAAGGGAGCTTGTTTAAAACCCTTATTTTTCATGGTCTCAGGATCTGATCTTTTTTGGTCATGTTTGGTTTCTCCTCCAGTTCCCCTTTTAATGAGGGATTTTTTATGCTTATCGCCCCTAGCTCCATGGCTTGATTTATTATGCTTTTTTATTTGCATCTTAGGGCTTCTCTGGTTATTCTATTGAGGTGGACATGTCTTCTATGGAGGTGGAGATGGAGGTGGCTGGAGGAGACCTATCTCCTATAGAGGCAGAGTCAGATGCTGCTAGTTATGCCTAGAGGCCTATTTCTATTGTTGAAGGTGTTGGGTGTTGTGTTAAGACCTTATCAAGTTGTGGGAGCCTCTTAAAAATCACTCTTAAGGCCGAGGGAGCCTAGAAAAACCCCTGGTATTTTTCTTTTATCATGGACATGCTGGATGTTGATAGTTTTCAAGGGCCCAGTTTGGCCAGTTTATATTTTTGGTTAGGATCAGGTCTTGTTGTTGGTGAGCTGGAGAATTTGTTACAGGTTAAGGGATCTTGGAAAACCTTGATGTTTGGCTGGGGGTGCCAGATAAACCCTCATTTTCTATTTCTCAGATCTATAAGGTGGTGTAGATCTGTTGTTGTTGCTAGCCAGGTTTTCATTGTCCTTCTTTTGTGTTTGGCTGGCCATAGTTTCATTTTGGCTACTTTGTGTCTTGCAGCCTCTAGTGCCACAAGATAAGTTATGGTTATTCCTTCTTGTTTGACCATGGCTTTGTTGCCGGTTAGCTTTGTTGTATTGGTCTACAACGTCCCTTTGTTGGTTTTGGATCCATGAAAAATCCAAGGGTTTCAAGTCCCTTCAAAACCCGTTGTACGCAATTTTTGGTCCCTTCAAAACTTGTTTATCCTTATAAAAATATTACATCATTCATTTGCAACCATTTGTGTGTGTTAGGGTTTTTCCATGTTCATTCCATTTCATACAACATATGTGATTACGTTCAAGAAGGAAAGCATCATTATGAATCATTGTAGATCTAAGATATACCTTTCCATTATTTACTTCAATATTTGCAACATTTCATTCAGGGTTGATTCCAAATTGGGGCTTGACCAAAGGCAAGCCCCTATTCCCAACCCCTTTCTTCTTCTTTCTATGTGCAGGAAGCAGGTGCACAACTGTACTCCTAGAATTAAGCTTTATTTGTAGAGACGGGAAAACCCTTTTCGACGTGTGAAAAGTTTTGAGGACCAAGCTGGGGGTGACCTGGTCCAGACACACGATCCATGTAACTTTTGCCTGATTTTATAGAGCAGCTCCGAATCATCTCCTATTTCTCAAATCCAGGTGCACGACTGAATCGTGAACCTGTAGCTCACTAGTTTCACCTATTTTCCTTCAAATCTCAGCATTTTACAATTCAATTTACAAAAGAGGAAAACCCAAATTAACCTAATCCATTTAGTATTCAGTCCTTATCTCATTTAGTATTTGGATCTAATGGATTTATTCCCTCTTTTGAATGTAAAGGTTTCAAGTGAAAATTGACTTAGTGATTTCTCCTTTCTATGTTGCAAATTGCTAAGGTCAAATTTTCCCCTTACACCATTAATTCTAATTTTTGTCTTCAGATCTGAGTGTATACAATTTAAAATTCAAATTTTCATTTATAAGTTTGATTTTCTTGCAAATTTAAAGAAAAATAGAGGTTAATTTGACTAAAACCCTAATTTTTAAATTCAAAATTGAGCTTGTGAATTGCTTAATTTGGGTTAATTATTTCAGATATGAGTGTTCTTCAATTTCAAAATTCAAATTTTCATCAACAAGACAAATTTCACAATTAATTTTTGAAATTAAGTGGTTAATTGCAAAAACCCTAATTTAAAATTTTTTAAAAATTGAGCTTGTGGGTTGTTTAAATTTCCCTCTTCAAATTTGGTTGCTAATTTCAATTCAAATTCCAAATTGCACAATCTTGGATAAAATTTTAATTTCAAATTAAATTTTTTAAATTAAGTGGTTAATTAAACAAACCCTAATTTTTAAATTAAAATTAATTTTGTGAATTGCCCAATTTTCAAATCTTAATCTTAGATCTAAATTCAATTTTCAATTTTAAAACTAAAAGGTTATTTTTACAAGGCCCTAATTTTTTCATTTAAATCTCTTCTGGACAATTTCAAATTTAAATTTTAAAATTAAGTGGTTAATTAGGAGAACCCTAATTTTTAAATTTAAATTAATTCTCAAATTCTAACATTTCAATTTTCAATTTTAAAATTAAGAGGTTGTTTTCACAAGACCCTAGTTTTAAAATTCAATCTCTTTTGGATAATTTTAATTTTAAATTAAGAGGTCATTTTTGCATAATTCTAATTTTAATTTTAAATTTCCTAGGAGGTTGCATTATTGCTCATTATTCTTTCAATCAATTTGCTTATTTAATTGAATAATCATTTTTCTAAAATTTTGCATTATTCAATTTTCAAATTTCAACTTTTAAACTTTAAACTTTAAACTTCAAATTTCAAATTTCATTTCATATTTAAAAAATTAAAAAAAAATTAAAAAAAAAAATCTTGTTTTATGCATTTTGTATGTTTGCATGCTTTAGTTCATTTCATTGCAATAGTTAGAATTTATTTTCAAAATTTCAAATTACTCTTTGCAAGATTATTGTGCCTTTGACAATTCATTTTCTTATAATGATTATCCTTTCAAAGAAGTATATAGTAGAGAGGAACTTGAGGAGGCCCTTAATGGTTGCCTTTATCCTAAGCCTTCTAAACCATCCTTTTTCCAAAGGCTAATCAACATCATGTGTAAGCCATTTTGTAGTGATGACCTTGAGATGATGGATGAAACTATTGATGGCGTCATTCTTCCCTCTACATCATCCTCTAAATCTCCAAAAAATCACAAGGATATTGTCATGCATGACAATTTGCTTTATGAACCTTTACCTCCTATTAATCCAATTTATGAAGAAGCTTTTGTGATGAAATAAGTTGATACTCCTCTTTATTGAGCTTTACCTTTTAGAGATGATACCCTAATGAACATGATAATTCCTCTCCTAAATCTTCTCTTGTTGATGAGGATACTTTGGTGAAAGAAAAGATTAATAACACTCCTTTTACAACTCTTCCTCTTAAGGATGAATTTTTGAAAATTGATGTTGATATTTCTTCTTAAGAGTTCCTCTCCCATAAGAATATATTAGATCAAGAGGATGATATCATAAACACCTTCCTTAATGTAACCTTACCTTCCATACATCATACCTTTCCTAGAGAAGAAGTGTTGATGGATATTGTTTTACCCTCTCCCAAATTTTGTCCTTCCAATGAGGGGACATTGGTGCAAGAAAAGTTTATTAGCATTTCTTTCAAAGATCTCCCTCCTAAAGACAAATCTTTGAAGACTGATGTTTATCCTAAAATGTACCTCCCCCATGATGATAATTTGGCACAAGAGGATGAAATCATTAGCAATTTCCTTAATTCTCTCCCTTCTAGAGATGTATCTTTGGAGAAAAAATATATCAATCAAGTTAATACCATTCATGTTTCTAGTTATGAGAAGCCTTAAGCCAAGGAACCTCCCAATATCCTAAAAGTTACAAAATACATATGTGAAAGAGATGTTATGGAAAGACAACTAGAACAAAAATATGGTTCCGAAATACATCAAACTTTTAATTCTTGTGTCAAAAAGAAAGATCCTAATATTCTTTTCACTTCTCTTTCTTCCCCCTCTCACCCTAAGAAGGACATTGATAAGGATCTAGTTGAGAAACTCCATGGTATTTTAGCAAATATCTCCCTTTGAGACTTGACTCAAAATTTCCCTTCATACCATAGGATAATCCAAGAAGGCTTTCATTAAGTGGTTCCTCATCCTTCTTCTAAACCAAATGATATCACATTCTCACAAGACGAATTATCTTCTATAGAGGTTAGAAATAGAGTTGACCCCCTTATGATTACTCCTCAAATTTATAATCAAAACATAAAAGGTACTTTAATTAGTAATGGCTCACCTCTTGATATTTGTTTTGTGGCCTTATTAAACAAGATAAATTGGGATCATTCTTGTATTCAACCTGACCCTCTTTTTGTTCGTGGCTTTGATAATGTTCCTAGAGAGACACTTGGTATAGTCATATTACCTATCAAAGTGAGACTCGTGACTTTACCTACTCCTATTCATGTCATTCCCAACCATCTTAGTTATAATCTTCTTCTAGGTAGACTTTGGATTCATGCTATGAAAGTAGTCCTTTCTACTCTTCATCACACAATCAAATTCATATATAAAAACAATCTTCACACAATCAAGGCTGATCCTAATCCTTACGATATTTTTCATGATGAAGTAGGATGCCTCTCTCCCTTTAATACTACGATTCCTTTAATAACACAATCTCCTATAAATGATGCTTCCTTAGCAAAGAATTGGGGTACATTAGACTTTATGCCTTCCATCAATGGATATAAAATCCCTCAATTTAAGGTGGAAGCCTTTAAGGAGAATTGTGTTCCATTTATCCAAACTTATTCTAAATCACATCCCACCTCTTCTTCCAACACATGTCTTGATGATGATGGGGGCTCTTTAGACTTTAACACTAGAAATGAACCCTATCCTCTAGACATTTAAACATCTATGCATGAGCACAATGGATATGATTTAAGATGTGTGCAACAAAGTTTTGGAGGTCATGAGGAATCTACACCATACCTTTCCCAAGAAGATATGGGTTTCCAAAGCCCTCCTTTGTTGACATCCCCTCCTCCATTGTTTAATACATTCATGTCTTGTTACAACTTCTCATCACAACAAGAGAATATTTTGTATGAGTTTCTTAAAGACAACTTGATTACTCTCCCTTTAAAGAATCACATAAAGAATCGTAAGAAAAATCAAAATGATTCTTATTTTTGAAAATATCATCAAATCTATGGCCATGCCACCAATGAATGTCATGATTTAGCCAATAAAATTCAACAACTTATTGTAACCGGTACAATCCAAATACTAGATGGCAATGAGTTGGACTCTCATATTTTTACTTTTACATAACATTTAAGATCCTATTATGTTGCTCCTCATTATGTGACATTGGTAGCTTGCTTATTGGGGGCTCATTGTCATTCATGATGGTACAATTTTAAGTGCAATCATACTTTGGTAACAACCTAATAGTATTTATTTTTGTCTCCATGCTTGGGGGGAAAGAATAGCCTTTCAATCACCCTTTCTCACTTTCCCTTTGTGAAGTAGTGCCTTTATTAAGGATCACTTATAGATTGTGGAGGTGTATATCCCTCTTGAGGATTTCCTTCCTCTTATTAGAACAAGTATCTTTGATGAGGATCTTATCCTTTCCTTATAAGTGATTATCCTTATTTGGATCTCTTCCTTAGTGTTGAAAGCCTATAATCATTCATGAAAATTTTCTCTTTATTGAGTTATATCTTTTATAATGAATCCTTCTATATTGTGATATGCATCCCTGCTGAGGACCTTTTTCTTATTTTAGAAGAGTGTGTCCTTTATAAATGATCTCTCTTTGGTGTGCTTTTCTCGATTCTTGGGGGTCAAGAATGATGTTTCAAATCTCTCTCTCTCTCTCTCCCTCTCTCTTTCGAAAGATTGCCTTTTTCCTTGGTTGAGTTGCATCTTTAATAATTTGATGCCATTTATTATAAGTGTGTATGCATTACTTCTTTGAAATGGTACATCTTTTATGAACAATCTCTCTTTAGTGAAAGCATGCAATCCTAAGAATCCACTTTGGAGAAGGTGTGTATTCTTAGTCCTCTTATCCTTCCAAGATGTCATATTTATGAAGGATTTACTCTACTCTTGAAGGTAGATATATTTATGCAAAGATCTCCTCATCCTCTGTTAATCATACATCACTCAAAAGGATCCATTTATACTTGTTGAAAGATATCTCTTTTTCAATTATCTCTTCCTTTCTTAAAGAAACAAAGCCTACTCAGGATTCTTTCTTTCTAGCTTGGAATGCATGCATTATTGACTAGTAGTTATCTTCTTGGTGTTGAAGGTGGGTATCCTTGTTTCTATCTTCCTTAAGACATCAACAAATGACTATGTTGACATCTTAAGGAGGGAGGCATATATGCGGCCTCCTTGTTGCATTTTTGACTATCAATTATGAATATGGGATTGTTCAATACTCATGCTTCATCCCTATTTTGTCCATTATTCATGGGATTATTGCATCCTAATGCATAATCCTCATTTCATTAATCAATATGGGATTTTTGCATTCTCATGCTTCATCCTTATTATCTATCTTAAACATGTTGAAGCACACTAAAAAATAGAGCAAAGACTCTTACATGGGGTGATAGACACTTGAAACCAAGGATCACTTGCACACATGCATGAGGATGGGTGGAACTAACTAAAAACAACTAGACTATTCTCACTCTCCTGCCCACATGGATCACCTAGATAAAAATATCTAGGGTCGAGTATTCCATGTCCTTCTCCACCATGGATCACCTAGATAAAAACATATAGGGGCGAGTAGTCCATGCCCTCTCTCATCATTATTCTCGTGGATCACTTGGATAAACACATCTAGCATGTATTCATGCTCTCTTTTCTTCCTCTCATGAACTCATAGTTTTTCTATTGATAGTTCATGGATGATGCTTTCTTTTCTCTTTTATGTGATTGCTTGTGTTCATGAGATGGCATTTTTTTTCAAGAATGATATTAGTTGTTGATACATTTTGATATTGAGGTCTCTTCAGCTAGTTGACTTGAGGTCTTGTTTTTTATTCTTAGCTTTTTTTGTGTGCCCTTGCATATGTTTGAGTGAGTTAAGATCCTAAGATTGGGGGCTTGCTTCCTTGAAATTAGTGATATCTTATACTCCTCTTCTTCATCTCTCTTTCTTTTATTTACCATGAGTATTTGAGTAAGCTTATACTTCTGCTAAAGTCTAGGCTAAATGTAGTATCCTAAAATTGCACCCTTTGCAATTTTGACCATATTTGGGGCCCTCACTTTAGCATTATCATCCCTACATTTTATCTAGACCTAGTTATGTCTCTCCCATCCACCAAACATCACACTTTCATACTTTACCTTGTTGGGACACCTTTTTCTTTCCCTAAATTGGGGTAGGACCAGGGTGTGGCACCTTGGTCCTCACCAAGACCATGGCGTCATGCCATGGTCCTCCTCAATTGGGCCCTAATTCAAACCCTTGGCCCTATCTCAAATTTGAGCAAGAAAATTTTCCCCATGTTGGCCTATGTCTGAAAATTGATATATTTGATGAAAGGAAAGTATATAAGGAGGTCTTCCCCTCTCATTTGATTGTAAGGCAATAAGGTGGAGATGATCATAAGGCAAGACAACTACATTAAAGCATTCTTCAAGGCTGAATATTCTTCATCTATCCATTGGAGCAACATTACATTATTTATTTGCAAGCATGTGTGGGCGTTAGGGTTTTTCCATGTTCATTCCATTTCATACAACATATGTGATTACGTTCAAGAAGAAAAGCATCATTATCAGTCATTGCAGATCTAAGGTATACCTTTCCATTATTTACTTCAGTATTTACAACATTTCATTCAAGGTTGATTCCAAACCGGGGCTTGACCAAAGACAAGCCCCTCTTCCCAACCCCTTTCTTCTTCCTTCTATGTGTAGGAAATAGGTGCACAACTGTACTCTTGGAATTAAGCTTTATATGCATAGACGAAAAAACCCTTTTCGATGTGCAGAAAGTTCGGTGGACCAAGTTGGGGGCGACTTGGTTTGGACACACAGTCACTGCAACTTTTTCCCAATTTTGTAGAGTAGCTCCGAATCATCTCTTATTTCTCAGATTCAGGTGCACGACTAAATCCTGAACCTATAGCTCACTGTCTTTTCTTATTTTCCTTCAAATCTCAGCATTTAATAGTTCAATTTACAAAAGAGGAAAACCCAAATTAACCCAATCCATTTAGTATTCAGTCCTTATCTCATTTAGGATTTGGATCTATTGGATTTATTCCCTCTTTTGAATGTAAAGGTTTCAAGTGAAAATTGACTTAGCGATTTCTCCTTTCTATGTTGCAAATTGCTAAGGTCAAATTTTCCCCTTTACATTTTGGTGAGCCTGACTCCTTACACCATTAATTCTGAATTTTGTTTTCAGATCTGAGTGTATGCAATTTAAAATTCAAATTTTCATTTACAAGTTTGATTTCCTTGCAAATTTAAAAAAAATTAGGGGTTAATTTCACTAAAACCCTATTTTTTAAATTCAAAATTGAGCTTGTGGATTTCTTAATTTGTGTTAATTATTTCAGATCTGAGTGTTCTTCAATTTCAAAATTTAAATTTTCATCTACTAAACAAATTTCGTAATAATTTTTTTTAATTAAGTGGTTAATTGCAAAAACCTAAATTTTAAAAATTGAGCTTGTGGGTTGTTTAAATTTCCCTGTTCAAATTTGGTTGCTAATTTCAATTCAAATTCCAAATTGCATTCTTGGATCAAATATAAATTTAAAATTTAAAATTTGAAATTAAGTGGTTAATTAAACAAACCCTAATTTTTAAATTTAAATTAATTTTATGAATTTCCCAATTTTCAAATCTTAATCTTAGATCTAATTTCAATTTTCAATTTTAAAATTAAGAGGTTCTTTTTACAAAGACCTAATTTTTTTTGATCGGTAATATTTGTATTTTATTTATTTAAAACTAAACAGTACAACTTCGGTAAGATAATTAGCTATCAACCAGTTCCGTAAAACCACCCACCAAGAAACTGGAAATTTAGAACCAGTAGCTTACTCCCCCTCTAACCCCAAACCCCCATGCTATGAGTACAAAAAATCACATATTACATCTTTCCATTCAAAAATCTGGCAAATTCTGCTTAAAACGTTCTTCACAAAAACCAAAAATTTTAAATTTTCAACTAAAAATTTAACTAAACCAAAAACAAAGGAAATTGGCACCTATAAGTACCCTGGCATGCTATGAGAAATTCATATCTCTTCCTTCACATCTCTTGTAGCTGAGGCGCTTGATTCACTAGCCACCCTAAGTTAGCGAGAAACACCTCCTCATCTCGCATGTGAATCTTCTTTCCTTCTTTCTGCATCCTTGTCCCCTACCCCTCGTGAAACTGGTTTTTCTGACTCACTGCCGCTTCCACCCACCACATCACCCCCTGCATATTGTTTTGCCATTTTTGCAGATAGTTTCCTCATTATTGACCTCCTATGCTTCAATTCCTCCACCACACTCTCCCCACCCTCCTGTCGAATCTCATCTTCAATATCCATAATCTGGACAAATATTAACAACACTTCCCATCCTCACTTCACATCATCCCTGAAGTGAGCTCTAGCTTCTTCACGAGGAAAAGAAATTGGATATGCGAATGTCTCACCCTCAACTCCTCGTTCTCCTCTAGGATACCTTCATCGAGATTAAAAACCTATCCTAGCATTGCCCACTCTAGCAGGGACTCCAAATTTAATAGATGCTCTCTTGGAACAATTCTTTGCAAGACTTTCCTCACCTTTTCATAGGTGTGTCCCAACTCCAAACCCCACGCCATGAGGAGCGAGTATATGTCTGCTCTACACCTATAACAGTGGCCGATAACAACCACCTCTTCTCCCAAAACTAGCTAAATTGCCTTCAAGAGTATAGGGTCTTTTTCTAGGAACATTTTCTCGAGCTTCTTGGGAGGGATAGGTCCTCAAAAATCCAACATAAGTTTGGAGGATTCCATAGTGAAATTCGCTTCCATTTCTGAGCTCGCTGAGGATTGTAGAAAATTTTGATGAAACTTGATTAAAATTTGGTGTCACCAACTTACCAACTCTATTCATTAAATGTGCGGGCATTACAAAATTGGAATTCAATGCATAACACTCCACCATCACTGCCATTTCAGAGAATGTAGCAATAAATGCTCATTAACTCAACCTTACATAAGAAAAATGTTTGCTT
Organism: Cryptomeria japonica; assembly: GCF_030272615.1. Lineage (NCBI taxonomy): Eukaryota > Viridiplantae > Streptophyta > Pinopsida > Cupressales > Cupressaceae > Cryptomeria > Cryptomeria japonica. The sequence continues at coordinate 314,909,758 of NC_081407.1, forward strand.
TCTGATAGGAAATTTGAATTGTTTGTCATACCAACTTGGCAAGTGATCTTAACTCCATTTAAAGGTTTCTTTTTTGCTATCCCACCACCTCACCTCCCCTAGCATGAGATCACACGCTTCATTTGACAACCCATCTGCAATAGCATTTCCATCTATTTTCACATGCGAGATGCAATAATTTTTGAAAGACTTTAGTTTTTCACTTATATTATTTACATATTTGTTCAATTTCCAGCACACTGTGGCCTTTAATTAGAGCCTGGACTACAATTTGGGAATCACCCTCCAAGTGTAACTTCATCACCTTCATATTTGTTACTAATTGAACTTCTAGTAAGGCCGCTTGGGCTTCCACCTCATTATTAATACCATATCGAATCCTTCTTGCACCCGTACATAGGATCTTCCCTTCATCATCACATTCCACACATCACGCGCTTGAAATCCCTAGATTTCCTTTTGATGCCCCATCAAAATTTATTTTCACCAACCCCTTCTTTGATTTTGACCACTTCACCATCTCCCCATCCAAAGGGTCATTTAAAGGATTAACCCTAGGGAACCCATGAACGGGTTTGAGTTTGATAAGAAGCCACCTAGCAAGAATTAAACTACCTATCAAACTATATGGATGTTTCATAAAATTATGATTAACTGTTGCTGAAGAAACAATTTTAGAAATAGCCCACTCTACTCTCCCACACAAACTATCAAGCACTTCCCACTTATCTTGAAAGATTCTCCTATTTGTCTCTTTCCACAATTCACAGACCACTGTGGAAGGCAAAATTGTCCATACACTCGAAAGAACAGATTTTCACTTCTTCACAAACCAACTCCTGAGTAAGTCAATAATATTATCTGGAAGAGGTACTGACCATCCTAATTTACTCAAAACAAACCTCCACACTCCCTGAGCGAAGTCACAGTTTAAAAGCAGGTGATCTAAAGATTCTTCATGTTTTTTGCACATGACACATTGAAAGGGCCCGTTGAAACCCAGAGACAACATTCTATCTCCTGTCAGAATCATCCTCTTCAAAACCAACCAGGTAAAAACTCCCGCCTTTGGGAGACACTTAGATCTCCAACATAGTTGAGAAGGCCAGTTCAGTTGGAGGTTTGCATTCTAAATAATATTATAGCCAATTTTAACTGAATATGCACCTGATTTTGACCCATACCATCGATGGCATCTTCCTTCATGTTAAGAGCTAGGGAGTACTCATCCAGAATATTTTTAAGGCAACTCTTCTATTGAGGAGACAAAGGCAACTCATCCATGTTTTTCCATTGCCATACCTCAATTCCATTGGAACGCTCTGCCTGTATGTAATACTTAACTATTGTTCCCCAAATGTCCTCAGTAACTTGTTTAACACTATCAATATTCTCCCTCAAATATAAAGTTGGTTTGCCATCCCAAGAGTTTGTCCAAAACTTGGCTTTCTCCCCATTCCCTACTTACCAAGTAATGTGTTATGTAATCAAATTCCTACATGATAAGAGAAAGTTCCAGATTGCTGAGCCTCAAGGAGGTTCATGAAGAGTAAAAATCTGCTCAGCTTCTAATGAATCTAGATACTTATGTTTGAGGATCTGGACCCATTTATGGTCCGATTTTGCATACATCTGCCAAACCAATTTCACTCCCAAGGCTTCGTTTAGAGAACACCACTTCCTCAGACCAGCCCCTCCCACCTGACGAGGTTGACATACTTTATCCCAAGTAACCAGAGGAATTTTGTCCTGGTCGCCCTTCCCATTCCAAATAAACTGTTTGATGCTACTGGAAATATTGGCTGCAATTTTAAAACACATCATGGAATAGATAGGCATTGCTGACAAGACTAATTTCTATAATAGTAGCCTACCTGCAGAGGTAAGCCATTTGCATTTCCAATCCTCTAACTTATTCACACAATTGTCTAATAATATTTGCTACAAATGAGTCCTTTTGGGCCCCCCAAACAAAGGTGTTCCCAAAAATCTCCCAGGAAGGGTGCCGACTTTCACACCCAATATCTTAATGATTTCTCTTTGCTTTCTAGAATCCATATTAAAAAAGAAAATATCAGATTTCTTCCAATTTACTCGTTGCCCGGATGCCTCACAAAAATGTCAAGGGTTCTTTTAATAATTTGAGCTTCTTTTAAAGAAGAGTCTCCAAACAGTATTGTATCATCTGTAAATTGTTGATGTGTTGTAGGATCCACCCCATCTGCTACCCAGATACCCTTCCATCTATCCTCATTTTTTTAGCTTTTAGATGTATCTTCCCAAAAATTCCAGTAGGATAATAAAGAGAAAAGGAGAAAGAGGATCCCCCTATCTTAATCCCCTAGAAGATTGGAAAAAACCTTGAGGGCTACCATTAACTAGGACTGGGAACCATGGTCCATTTATGCAAGCTTTCACCTAGTTTATCCAGTGAGATGAGAAACCAAACTTTTCCAAGACACATAAGAAAATCTCCTGATCAACCATATCATATGCTTTCCTGATATCTAATTTGATGACCATTCATTCCACCTTTGCTTGCCTAATAGAGTGAATAGCTTCATGCGCTATTATAATTCCTTCCACAATTGATCTTCCTGGTACAAAACCACTTTGATCCTCTGATATTATGTATTTGAGTAAGGGTTTCAAGCGGTTCATTATAACTTTGGTGATCACCTTATAGATCACATTACACCGAGCAATAGGCCTAAAATCTCCAAAAGAGGAAGGCTTTCTCCACTTTAGGGATTAGAGTAAGGAATGTGCAATTTTGTTCTTTCTCCACTTTTAGATTTACTCTCACTTCTTCCACCACTTGCTATAATTCATGCCCCACAATTTCCAAGAATTGTTGGTAAAAGAGGGCAGGGAAACCATCTGGTCTTGGGGCTTTCTCGCCTCCCATTGAAAAAATAACTTGTTTCACCTCGTCCATTGAAACAGATTTGCACAAGAACTGATTTCATTTTTTTCTGAAATTAATTTCAGGATGTTACTCAGAAGAGTTTCCTGATGTCAAGAGTCTAGGTCTTGGTTCTTAGATAACAACTTAGTAAAAAAATCGACCGCTTCTTTGTTGATCTCCTCTAAGTCATTTAAAACATCATTATTCATGTTCTTGATACTAGTCACCTTATTCCAAGATCTTCTAATTTTAATTGAATTGTGGAAGAATTTTGTATTCTTATCACCTTCCTTTAGCAAGCCTTCCCTTGATTTTTGCTTCCAATAAACTTCTTCCCTAGCCAACAGTTCATTAAGTCTTAATTTTAGCATCTTCTCCTTATTAAAAGCATCTAGAGCCATTCCATGATTCAAAATAGAGCACTCCACATCTTTTAGCTCTACTTCAACCCTGCTTCTATTATCAAACATGTTTCCGAACTTAACCCTATTCCATTCCTTTAATTTACCTTTGAGATACTGCAATTTTTTGAAAAATCTGAATGCCCCCGAAGTTGTTCTCACAGAGGCCTCCTTCCATGTTAAAGTGACAAAATCCTTTAGAGATGAATCATGTAGCCACATTTTATAAAACTTAAAAGGACAATGAATCAGAGCACAATCTAGAAAAATGAGGAGCTCAATAGGAAAATGATCAAAAGCTGCCAAGGGTAAAACCTTGGCTTCAAAAAGGAGGGGTTTAGAAGCCTAATTACCCCCCAGAAAAAAATTGTCCAACTTCTCAGCTATGTGATCCCTACCTACCCTTTGATTCAACCAAGTATATGACCCTTTGTTGGTCTTAACTTCTCGCAGGCCATTATCAGAAATGAATTTTTGGAAACCCAATTGGGATGCAACAATACCCATTCTACCTCCTATCTTATCACCAGAATCCAGGATGACATTAAAATCTCCCCCAAGCACAACCAGGTCCTGAGTAAAATTACTTAGAATAGTCGAGATCTATTTCCAAGTATCCATGTTGGCATTTTTGATGTTTATGTTGTGATTGTCATTGATGGACACACACTTGTATTGAGATCTCCTTCATATGTATGAGCTAGAGCTCAACTGGTATTTGTTCCAACCGGTATGTTGTATTCTAGTCTTTAGACTATTGGTGATTTTGCAGAATGTGTTTCCCAGTCTGAAGCGGCATGTCGACCCCAAGTGGTTCGTAGATCTCAAGCGATACGAGGGAGCAAAGTGGAATAACACATTCTTACCAGTCTTCATTTTTGTCAAACTAGCAACCGGTATTTTGTATGAACTGGTAATACTCTGTGATGAGTTACCAATCCACCGATTGTTTGACGGTGCCGACACACTGATGGTGCTTTTTGTGTCATGTTACTGAGTATGTCTAGATTCATTGAACCTAGGAAATTGTAATGTAATCCTATTGGACCGACATGAAATCAGATTCCTTTAAAAGGGCATCATGTCTAGGGTTTTAGGAAGTTGCTGAAAGGGTTTATGTTGTGACTAGGGTTTAAGGTGGTTGTTGAGTTGCTATAAGAGAAATCTTATCTGAGAAGATCAAGTTGTAACTGAGAGAGAGATAGAGAAGACTGAAGTAATGCTGGAATGCATTAGCAGTGAGCTATACTGGATCTAACCAAGCAGTTTGTGCTATTAGATAGATCAAACACTTATTGATTACTCACATCTTTGACAAGTCTATAGCCCTTAACCGGGTTGGCCCAAAAGCCTATTGTAAAATCCTCTAACAAGGTGGTTCACTTATGTGAATCTAAAATCCTCTAACAAGGTAGTCTTTAATCTGACTTGTCTCCTTATAGAGATTGAAATTCCTAACAGGATCTATTTTGGTGAAGAACATTGTAAGACCTTAACCGGTCTGGTTTCTATTCTACAGATAGTGACTTGTGAGTTCCATCTCACTGTGGTTTGTCTCATTTGGGTTTCCACGTCAAATATCTTGTGTTATGGTTGTATTTCTTTTGTGGGTGAATGCTTTATTTGCATTTTGGTTTGGATGTGTGATAACCGGTCTGTCTGTTAAACTATTTTACCGGTTTATCTTCAGACTGTTTAAGTGTTTAAGTACAGAGATTTTTGGCATACTAATTCACCCCCCCCTCTTAGTATTCATCAATTGGTATCAGAGCCTACCTTTCTATAAGTTTAACCACTTGAAAAGAGATATGGGGGAATACACCTTGAGGGAACTTACTCAATGGATCATGCAGTTTGAGCAAGCCTATGATGATCTTATGGTCAAATACAAGGCATCTCAAGCAAAAAGGAGAGAACATGCAGAGAAGCTGATGGAGCTATCTGAAAATAGTTCTGAAGATGAAGCAAATATGGAAACCATGATTGCAGAAGTAAATAAGCTGAATGATTCAAACTCCAATCTGAGAAAGGAGTTGGAAGGATTGACTATCCAGTTTAGTCAAGAGCTTAAGAACTAGAGGAAAGCTAAAGATCTAGTAAAGGACAAAGATCATGAGATCTCCAAGTTGAAACAAGAGATTAGTGCACTGACTGCTCACCTTCATGAGAGCAGAATGGAAAAAGAAGGAGTACAAGATGAACTAAACATAGCCATCTCTAAAAATGCAAGCCTAATGGAGACAAATACTTCTATTTCCAAAGAACTCTCTGAGTCAAAGGGAATACTTGCTAAGTTTAGCAAAAGTACTGTCAAGCTAGAGCAAAAGCTTGAGTCATCTAGACTGGTAAAGAATACCAATGGACTTGGTTTCTCAGGACACGAGGAAGGAGAATCCTCAGGAACAAATACTGAAGCATCAAAGAAGCAACTGACACTCAAAGGAAAAGGTAAGCAAAAATTCAAACCTGTTTGCTTTAACTGTCTTAAAGAAGGACACAATGCCAATGTATGTAGGAGAAAAGCCTAGAATAATTTTCCTTATTTTATCAACAATGTACCTAGATCCAATAAGTTCAATGGTCACTGTTATGCATGCAACAAGTTTGGGCATAGAGCATCTGAATGCAGGTCTGTCATGAACAATATCGGAAGATATCCTTAGAGGACCCAAGGAGCTGGTCCAGAATCTTTTGTGAACCAGAACCCTAACTGGTTTAATGCTTACAATTATCAGTCAGGCAACAATGGTTATCAACCGGCAACTGGATGGAGAGAAAACTATTGGATTTGTCATGGACATGGTCACACTACTGCTACATGCAGAAGGAAGAATGGAAACATGAACAATGGACCTTGGAGAGCACCTGGATTGGTTTGCTATCACTGCAACAAACTGGGTCACATTGCAAGATTCTATAGAAGCAGAAAGAGTATATCTGATGATATACCGGTCACTCAGAAAGGAGAAATTGATGTTGAAACAGTTCAAGCGGACATGAACAAAACCTAGAGGAAGAAACCAACAATGTTGGAAGAGGAACCGGTTTCTGCACCTAGTGTGGAAATATCGAAACCGGCAAACTAAGCTCCAAAGAGGCTTAGAGGGAGCAAATGGCGAAATGATTGTGAACCCCCGGTTACACCAGTAAAAGACCTTAACCAATATGTAATACCTGTCGCTTGGCAAAAGATCAGAAATAGTAAGAGAGGCAAATTAGGGTTTACGCCCTAATAGAGGAGCATTAATGGCGGTAGGTGAGAGACATGTATAAAAGCATATTTCAAATCATTTCTCACTATCTGTTTTAGAGCAAAGAAAAGTTTTCAAAGTGCAGAGCGAAGAAAAGGCAATTTGAGCTAAGATTTCAAGAAATTGACAAGTCTTGAAGGAGATTCAAATCCAGTTTGCAAGTGGTCATGGAGAACACAAAGCTGTGATTTGGCAATCGACGAAGAGTGGAGTGAAGTAGAAACAGGAAGCCCTAAATTCATGTTTTAAAGGTATTTTTCGTGTTCTTGAAATACTTTACGATGGCTTCCGCATCTCATATCAGTTCGAGTACATCAATTGAGTTGGAAATTTTCATTCAAAGGAAGTCCAAATATAATGCCTTATCACAAGTTTTGACTGGAGTCATAGTTGAAGAGGGAATTTCAGATTATATTGATTGCAAAATAGAAGACCTAGGGTCTTTAGTGATTCACACCCAGTTAGGTTTATTTTACGACAAGGACAAGAAAATCAAACCAGAGTTTAGTATCCTAGAGAAGAAGAAACTCCATAATGCAGTATACTTTCTGGAAGATTTTATGGAGGATCATATCAGGATCATTTTGAATAGAGTCCATGGTGACAAGATGTACCTAGAGAGGATGCATGATATCACACCATAGGCAATTCATGTAGTCACCAGTTTCTGTAACATAGGGGAAGTGCCAGCCCTAAGAACGGTAAGCAAAACAAAAATGGCCGCTCACCGGTTCAACAAGTGACTCATGAGGTATGACAGTTAATCCTATCAAGGATGATCTGCTGAAATACGCCTGCATGGTGATAGGCTACAGAACATTCTCAGCCAACAAGATTAATTATGTATTTGTTGTAGCGGTAAATGCCACTTACCAGATGATTAAAGAGGATGCATCATTTGACCTATGCACCAGTATGCAGAGGCAACTCCTGTCTAATCTGAAGTCGATTAAACAGGATAATGCACTGAGATTCAAGTTCGGACAACTACTGGTTGGGTTGTTTTTCTATTTTCAAGGCTACTTTCCTAGAGTAGGAGATGTCCAGTGGTCTCCTGACCAACCGGTAACCAAGCAGATCAAGGAAAGCATACAAGCAATTGGAACCGGTTACCCTGAGGTGCTGAACAAATATTTTGATCAGTTCAGAAGGAAGATGAGTTGAAGGGTAAGGATCTCAGGTGACATCGTTAAGAAATATGAAGATGACATCTGTTTCACCATTCAGGTGGACAAATGCCTAATGGAGGCTGTTGAGCCTAGAATGGAAGAAGTGGAGCTAATGGGCTATGAGGTGATGTATGATATGCTGGAAGGGTATTCCTCAACCCTTATTGCCTTGCCTCTTGATCCTAAGGCTAAAAGTATCAGAACCTACTTGGAGAGGATTGCACCGATCGAGGAACGATTTGTCAAGACATGAAAAGAACTGGTTGCAAAGAAAGCAAAGGCAGTGCCTGCAGCATCGGCACCGGCTACTACTGCAACTCCAAGAGTGACCAAGCTGTCACCTGCAAAGAAGAAACTGGAAGTGGCACCGGAAAAAGTCTTCGAAAGAAAAAGGAAGACTAAGTCAAATGAACTGGACTCCGAAGAGACTGAGTATGATGAAAAGCCAAAGAAGGCCAGACAGACAAAGAAAATGAAGAAGAATGAACCGACAACATCTGCACCGGTAAATATTGATATCTCCTCATACAAACCTTTGACACATTATCAAAGGACAATAAAGAATATTAGGAGAAAATTACTTCATGATTTAGTAGATTATTATGATGATTTTAGTGACGAGGAGAAAGAAGAAGTATTACAGGAAATCATTATTTATTTGTGTAAAAATGACCGGTCACCATCAGAGATAAAATCTCAGACACCGGATTCTTTATATAAAGCATTAGATAATAAATGGCACATTGCCATTGAAAAAGAATAGGAGATTAGGGAGAAATTCTGTGCATAGTACTTTCTTGACCTCTCAAATTCAGAATTATTTGATATTTTGGATCAAAATAAAGGTCTCTTCTTCACAAGGAGAAGAATTATTTGATGTGTTGGTGTAAATAATTATTCATCTTGGATATTATTACACTTACTTAAGTTTACTCAGGAAATGCATTTCATAATAGTTTGGGTATGAGACACTTGGGTGTTTGTGCCACATTGGGATAGTGTGTGTAGGAGAAATTCCACCTTTTATGGTGTTGATCTTGTTGTTACACTCCACATTCAGTGCTTGATCCACCTCATGTGGACTATTATATTATTTCTCCTACCTACCCACACCTATTCCCTACCTACCCTTGTTTCTTATTGAGCCACATGTCATGTTTGTGTGCTCACATATCCCTAGCCTTGCCTATATAAGCAAGCTCATCTACATTGTATGTAATTGATATTATTGATCATTTTCTATTGATGAGAATACAGTTTATTCTTGTCCTATATTGTGTCTCTATTTTGTACATTTCATTGAGCTCTTGATCTTGGCAAAATCTCACATGGTATCAGAGCTATTGGGGCTTCATTGATTCATCTTGAAGAGACATTATTACGACGTCAAGAGGTAGATCTGAGGAGCAACATCTTTTGGAGGTGTCCTAGACCAGATCTGACCCCGCCATTGCGTCCAGAAGGCCGTTTCTATGAATTTTGGTTATAAAGTCGGCCTATTTTGGTGAGAAATTTTTTTTTGCCAATTTTGCTATTATTGTACGAATTTCCAAATTTTTTATCAATTTTTCGAAAAAAATAAAATTTTATTTTCTGAAATTTTTTTTCGAAAAATAAAAAATAAAAAATTTTGAAAAAAAAAACAAAAAAGTGTTTTTAGGGGGTCTGCAGACCCCCCCCCTCGTGACCTACCATACCCTACAGGTTTGCAGCGTTGTCTGTGTCGTGTACCCACAGACCGAGACCCGCCGCTACCTGCAGGTCCCCGCCGGACTCTCCCGCCACCACCGCCGCCGACATCTTCCTCAGCTCCCCCACAGCCGCAGAGCGTCCTCCCGTCGTCGCCCACCGCAGCCCGAGTGCCCAGTGCTCCTCGGCAGCAGCTCCGCCCAGCGACCGCTTGCCTGCGCCACTCTCCGGCGCTCGCTACCTCAGCCACCGCCGCCGGCCTCTCGGCTCCGGCTGCTCCCTCCGCCGACGGTCAACCAGACAGGAGGACCCACGTTCTCCACGTGGTAGGTGACCATTGGCCCGCGGGTACAACCCATACACGTCAGCTCCGTATGGCAGCCAAGTCATCCGCCACATCACCTGCACCACGCAGACCTCCATACGCATTGTCAGACTGCCATGTCATCCGTACGGCTTACACAGTCACCTGCCCAGTCAGCAGTCCATACAGTACAGACACCCAGTCAGTAGAGAGGCGAAGTTTTTGCGATGGTCATATGGCCATCAAATTTAACACAGTGACTTGCTGACATCAGCATTTAAAAAAAATTAGCAGGCCTCTCTCATTTGCATTTTTGATTTTGCAGTTCAACTTCAAATGGCCATAACTTGCTCATTTTTGCTCCTTTTTGGGTGCAATTTTTTTTGAAATGGGCTAGAATTTTGTGCTCTCCGTAGTGGTGAAGAATTTTTTTTATTTTGGTGCATTTATTTTTTAGAAAATGCAGTTTTTGGTGACTATACCTGAGTAATCCCAGTTTTTGCAACTTCAGAGGCTTTGTTTAGGGTCATACGACCTCCTTTTCAGGTACCGTTTTTTTTGAAAGTGCGTATTTTTTCATCTACTTTCACATGATGCTATCAAATTAATGCCATTATAAGTAGAAATTGTACTTTCAGATTTTGGCCATTTTTGGCTCTCTTGGTACTTGTATATTTGCTTGAATCTCAGTTAGATTCATTGCACTATTGATTGAAGTCTCTTGTATCTCATTTGAGAAGTTTTAAAATTTGCATCATAAGTCCACTTTGCCTTGTTTTGCAAGTGGCTTATTGTAATCGCACTAAGTATAAAGTGCCAAAATCATCACTTTTGGGGGGGTACTTTGATTGATTGAATTTGGGGGGTGTATCTTGTGCTTTTGTGCTCTTGTGTTCCTTCCTTTTTGCTGCTATGGGTTCTTCTAAGTTTCCTTTCTTAACTCCACATAATTATGCTACTTGGAAAATTGATGCATGGAGTAAACTTATGGAAAAAGGACTCACTCATTACATTGATGGAACTATTGTTGCTCCCGCTGATCCTAAGGCTAATCCAGCTGGTCACTTGGATTGGCTCACTAAAAATATCATGGCAATTGGTACCTTAAGAAAGTATGTATCAAAGGATCTCATTTTTCATATTGAGAAGTGTACTCTAATCAAGGATGCTTGGCAAAAGTTTCAAGACTTGTATGGTCAAGTTGATGAGATTAGGGGATATCAAATTGATAGTGATCTCACCATGTTAGATCTCGAGAACTTTGATACTATACAAGATTATGTCACTAAGGAAAATGAGTTGAGGGCACAACTAAAAGATTGTGGCATTGATAAAAAGGATACTCAATTGATATTCAACTTGATAGGCAAGCTTCCACAAGAATATGCATCATTTGTTTCTAGTTTCCAAACCCATAGGATGACAATGGGTTCAAGCTACAAAATGCCTACATTTGATGCTTTCAATGAAATGTTGATGATGCAACAAACTAAGTTGATAAGCATGGGCATTCTTAAGGCTTCTAAGTCTCAAGCATTAGTGGCAAATCAAGGGAACAAAGGAAATCAAGGAAAGGACAACTCAAACAAGAAGAAATGGCAATCAAAGCCTAAGGAAAAAGAACCATCTTCTCCACAACAAGGAGATTCATCCTCTTCCAAGAGAGATAATTCACCAAAGAGGGAGATACCTACTTGTGCTTATTGTAAAAAGATTGGTCATGAGGAGCATCGTTGCCATTCTAAGAAGATTGATGAGCTCACACATATCATCAAAAAGCATAACATTGATTTGCCTAAAGTCTACAAAAAGGATGATTCATCAACTTCCACTTCCTCACATTCAAAAGGAAAAGGGCAAGCATTCATGGCTTCTACAAGTGGGAAGACTCACTCTTTTGGAACAAGAAAAGGAAAAGTTCTATGTGCTACTATCAGTCATGATTCAGAGAGATGGCTTCTAGATTTAGGGGCTTCTCATCATATGGCATCTTCGTAGTCTATGTTCTCTACATTTGAGCCTTGCACTATGCCACAGATTTTGATGGGCAATCATACATACATGGATGTGATTGGGAAAGGATCTATTGACATTGGGGATAACTCCTTCAATGATGTGTTGTGTGTACCCCACTTGACAAACAATCTCCTTTCTATCTATCAAATCACACATGGTGCAACTAAGAGAGTTGTGGAGTTCACACTTGACTCAGCTTTCATTAGAGACTTGGAGACTAGAGCTATCATTGCAACTGGGGTGGTTGATCATGCATCTCGGTTATACTCCTTTTCAGATTTTGTTGATGATGATGATTTCACATTTCATGATTCTACACATTATGATCACACTTCTTGGGATGGTTCAGATTTTGAGGAGAACTTTGGGCACTTGAACATGGGGATTCTCACATGTGACCTCACTCTTGAGCCTTGTATTTCATCTCCTCATATTGATATCACATCACCTATTGCACCTGATGATGCACATAGTGCGACAGTTTTGCCTTCATGTGATTCAGTGCAGCAGGATATTCATTGTCTTCTAGCTTCAGATTCATGGGATGATTACTTGATAGATATTGCAGATTTGTGTGAGGCCCTACCCCGACTCAGTTTGACATTTTCAGTTATTTGCATATTGAGACTATTATGGATGCTTTATTTTATGCTTTATGGACTTAGAACTTATATGATTCCATGATTTGGATCACATTGACATATGATGATGCTTTATTTTATGCATGATGATTATGAAACTTTAGATATGTTGCTAGAATAGAATTACATTGTTATGGTGAATGTCATTATTGGAAATTGCAGGACTTCATTTTGATGATAGAGAAATGATGCTTATTGTATGAATGGTTCAATTTTGAGAATTACGTTAATTGCTTATGTGAAATCGAATTTTATTGAAAGAGATATTGAATTATTGTTGCCAATGTATGAAGTGTTTGATGTGCTATGAAATCCATGTATTTGATTATGTATAATTGTGATTATTTGGAGTTACTAATGTGTTAATTGAGATGCGCAGGAAAATTATCCATGTGACCATGGAATTTATATGGAGAACCGAACCTAGACCAATGTACGTTTGTTAAGCCGGGAGTTGTCTATTTGGAGAGACAACACCCCATTTGTAATGTATTTTATTTGTGAAGTGTATGATGCTTGAGTGTTAAAATTAATTTTTATGTATATGTGTAATCCTACAAGAGACAAATTCCATGTGTGATTTTTATATTGTATTTTTTATTGTGTCACTTGACACATGTGCTGATTAGTGTCATTGATTTTGACTTGTCTCTTGGAGGGAGTTTTGTTTCTACCAAAGCCATTCAAAAACATGAGTGTGGTCCCAAATTTGCCTTGGGTAGGGAGTCTTGGGAGTGGTCAACTCAAGTTTGACCCGTAGGTAAACTTCAGTTGGGTTTCTAAAGGGTTAAATGGACTCCTAGGGTCAGTTTTAAGGCTTTTCCAAAGGTCCAAAGGGTATACCTATGGGTTAGGGGTATTTTGAAACATGTGACTTCTCCCATGTGACTGTTTAGTCACCTCAAAAAGTGGTGTTTCCAAGGTGAACGAAAATTCAACTTAGAAAGTTCCTCCTAGGATAGACAACCTTCCCTTTTGATGTCAAACTCTCTTCCCCATCTTCTCTCACCTTTTCCCTTTCCAGATTTAGTAATGTGTAAGAGTTTGGGAAGAGCAACCAATGGGAACTCTCACCTCACCCAAGGGGTTGGGAAGTGTGTGAGAGGCCTTCTTAGGCAAGAATTGGAGACTTAGTGAGTAATCACCCACTCTCCATTTTTGGAGATTATGCTTTTGTTTTGAAAAAAAATTAGTAGTAGAATAGAATTTTTGGTGGGAATTTGGAGGAGAGTTTGTGTGGAATTGGGCAGCTCATCCCCAACTAATTTTAGCATACCTATTGGCAGAATAAGGTTGGTTTTTATCTCCTCTTGTTTATGTTGTTTATGTTAGTTTATGTTGTTTTGTTGAAGGAAAGAGATGCTTGTAAAGAAAGTGTTTTATGAAGTTTTTTGTTGAAGTAAAGAATGTGTAGTTTCATTTCCATGTGTTTTGTTTTGTGTTCTTGTTGTTTTTGGGAGTGTCCAAGATCTCCTACTCTTGGGAGGGTAGGAAGATCTTGGGGTGGAAGGAGAATGACAGCCTTGGGTGAGAGGCTCTCCTTATGGAGAGTGATCTCAAGGGTGTCCTTTGTGACCCTTGTTGCATAGCCTTGTGTATGCATTGGGGGTCATAAGGGGAGTAAATATGGCCTTGAGCCTTTCGGGGGGCATAAGGATTGTGGAAGTATTTTGTTGCATTTGTATTGCCATGAGGTGGCTTGGGTTGTATTTGGCTTGCAATCTCCCCATTGGTACTTGATCCACTTCCACCCATGGAAGAATCATCATGAATGTGGTGAAAGTGTAGCTTGGGATGGGAAATTGTATGTTGAGTGTCTTCCTATGTTTGTTGTGGAGTTTGCTTGTTTGTAACCCGTCTAGTGCTTGGTTCTCCAAGCTCGGGGGTGGCTTCTAGTAAGCCTAGGCTGGGAGGTGAGCTCTCCATGGTCAAGATGTGTTTTTATTGCAGGTTGCATGGGATGGGAAAAGAAAGATTAAAGAGCCATGTTGCTATTTTATGTTGAAGAAAAGTGATAAAAAAAGAAGAAGAAGGGAATAGAATCAATGTTGTAATTTGTATAAAAAAAGAAATGTGAGCATTTGTTGTATTTACTTTCAAGTGAAGAAGTGTAGTATTACATTCATGCTACCAAGAAAAGAAAAACATTGTTGGGTTTTCATCCCATTTGTATCCATAATTATTTTGTATCTACTTTGCTAATGAAATACATAATGTCTTCCCTATTTTAGTTAGTTTGCAAATGAAAGAAGCAATGTATTAGATTTTATGTAAATTTTTCATGTTTTACAAAAAGAAAGAAAAATAAATGCATTTCTTATGAATTCTGCAAGTAGATGAAATTTATTGCTACATGTGCTTTATGATATTATGCTGCTGTAAATTTAATTAAAAATAGTCATTTATTTTCCCCATTTATTGCAGAAAATGAAACTTGTTATAGTAATTTATTCTTTTCAAAAAAAAAACATTTAGCATTTAGTTTTAGTATTTTGTTACAAAGAAAAAAAAAAAATACATATTAGGAAAACCTTCAAAAGCATTTTGTGGTTATACAAAACAATATTAAACTCACAAAAGTCTATATGAGTTATAGGTTTAAAAAAAAGGATCAAATAGCAAAATACACACACACACACACACACACACACACACACACACACACACACACATATATATATATATACTTATTTAAACATTTTATTCCTCTATCTAGTATTCTGATATTCGGTTATTAAATAAATAAAAAAAGAAACAGTGATGTAAATTTCAGAGTTAATAACACAAAATAAAAAGGGGGAACACTGATATTATGCTAAGTCTTTCAATATATATATATATATATATATATATATATATATATATATATATATATATATTAATGTACATATATATATATATATACATATATATATATATATATATATTCTTTTTATGAGAAATCTGCCAGATCCAAAAAAAAAACAAAAACTAAATGTATTATATTTTTACCAACATATATATATATATATATATATAAATATATGTGTATATATACACACACACACACATATATATATATATATATATATATATATATATATGTATGTATATATATATATAAATGAAATCATTAAAAAAAAACATGATACAAAAATCTCCCCACGAAATATTTTTTTTAAACCAACAAAAAAAAAAAAACGTTTGAAAAAAAAAAATTACGTTTGGAAGTAGCATGGGGGCCGCAAGCTTGGGCGGCAGCACCCGCAGCCTGTGGGCGGCGACGACCGCAGCTTGTAGGCGGCGACGTCCGCAGCCTGCGGGTGGCATCGTCCGCAGTCCGCGGTGCCCCGCTCCGCCTCCCCCTCCCATGCCGCTGTCACACACAAAAAAAAAGAACTCCCCGTTCGGCTCTCCCTCCCCCCTCAATCCGCCATGCGATATAATGAAAACCGGTTCGGCCCTGTGCGCCACCGGGATAAGATAAAACCCCGCCGCCTTTCTATGGCTGTCGCATCTCCACACCTGCACACACTCACAGCACCAAAGAAAAAAAAAGGGAATAATAGATGTCATCTCATTTGCCCTAACCCTAGTTTCGGGTTAGGGCAAACACACTTAGGATTTGAAATAAGAGTGTGTGTGGGGGGAAAGGTGTAATAAAAGAAAAGGGGGTTCCATAATGTAATAAAATAAAACAAAAAGCCCCACTTTCTTTTTGAAAATATTCATAAGCATGTGTGATGGTTATAGGTAATTATATATATAACAATAAAAGTGGTTTAATTCTTTTATTCATTTGGAAAAAAAACAATTAGTTAATGGTAACATAAAGAATAATCTTATAAATATAAATATATATATACCATTATGTAGGTATATATATAAATCTATGTAAGTGAATTAAATTTGCTTTAGTTGGATGAAAATTCAAATAGTTGGTGGTAGAATAAACTAATGCCATTTTAAATTTAGTAAATGAAGGTAAGAGCATTGTTAGAGGGAGATTTTAAAATTCTTGGGTAGAATAGACCCTTGGAAAGAACATAGCAATATTGATGGGGTCAAGTGGCCCATTTAAATTTTAATTATGAAGCATTTTAAATTTATGGGGGTATTATTTTATAAGGTTGTTAATCTTAAAAGAAAACTAGGACAAATTAAATTTAGATCCTAGGTTGTTAAGAACGATAAGATAAATTTTGAGTCATGTAAATTTGAGATTAATCATTATGCTTGAGGTTTTAATTATTTATTAATGAAGCTTAGTGACTACCTTTTTGGAGAAATATTAGCTCGTTGATGACTTAGTAAACCTTGTCACCCAATTGAATTTAATTACCTGATTTACACAAATATAGTTAAGACCAAACCAAGTTGCATTATTTTAATTAAGTAAGTCGTTATTAAGTTAAGTATTTAAAAAAAAAAAATTATTCCGTTTGTGCCCAAAAGTTTGGGCATGACAATTTGTTTGTGGAATTCTACATTGTAGATTTGGGAGACATCATTGATGACATTCATCTTCTCTTTGATGAAGATGATCCTTCTTCAATTGTTGCGAGGGCACACTCTGACCCTCTTGTTCATTCTCTACATGATCATTGTTTCGAGGTTGACATGATTGTGGATACTTATGTACAGCAGTTGGAGGAGGTCTCTTTATTTTTTGAGGAGACATGTGACTCTTTGGGACATGTTCTACATCCATCTCCACTAGATCTTGGAGTGCCTTTTTCAGCAGTGTGGCACAATTTACCACCTTTGGAGGGGGTATCTTTCAACATCGACATGGGGACACTTGAGAAGTTTTCAGAGATTCCTTTCATCATGAGTTTTCTTCATACATCTTCCCTTCATGATTGGGGAGAATTCATGGATACACCTTTGGTTTTGTTTCTTCCTAAGGGGAGGAATGTTGTTCAACATTTGTGGAGCAGTTTCTTCATACATCGAGCTTCTATCATTGGTGCAAATTCCACATTGAGGGGGGGCTTCCTAGATTCTCTTCTTCTCTCATATGGGGGGGACTTTTTCCTCACATGGGATTTTGTCCTTCACATTCTTCTATGAGAGTTCTCTTGTATGTTTTTCATCTCTCTTTTGGGGGAGGGTTTTTTCCCATTGGGTTTTTCTCTCTTTCCCCACTTTGTGAGAGTTTTCATTGCATTAGTTTGCATGCATTTGCATTTGTACATGGGTACCTAATATGGCCTCGTAGCCGGGACCCATTTTGCATTGCTTAGTTGCATTGTTGACTTAAGTACATTCCCCTAAGTTGCACTTAAGTGGGGGTGTTGGTGTAAATAATTATTCATCTTGGATATTATTACACTTACTTAAGTTTACTTAGGATTCAGTGGGTGATCCACCTCATGTGGACTATTATATTATTGAGCCACATGTCATGTTTGTGTGCTCACATATCCCTAGCCTTGCCTATATAAGCAAGCTCATCTACATTGTATGTAATTGATATTATTGATCATTTTCTATTGATGAGAATACAATTTATTCTTCTCCTATATTGTGTCTCTATTCTGTACATTTCATTGAGCTCTTGTTCTTGGAAAAATATCACAATGATGTTGAAAAAGACACTCATCAGCATATGGATTATGCTATCAATTCTCACAAAGCATGTATGGCCAACCTGCAATTGGAAAAAGAATTGGTTGTATCCAAACCGGATGAAGTTTTTGATGAAGAAGGAAACCTGGTTGAAGAACCAATCGACACTATTGATGTCGATGCATTGGACATAGAAGATGTCACTCAGGACATACCTTTTGAAGGAATAGAACAGGGTCAACAAGCCGAATAGGGCAGTGAGCAAGCCGAGGACACACAGGAAGCGGCTAAGGAACAGGAAGAGAAGAAGAAGAGGGATGAAGATGAGAAAAAGAGAAAAGAGGAAGAGAAGAGAAAAGAGGAAGAGGAGAAATGAAAAGATGAAGAGAAGAAGAAGCAAGAAGATGATAGGAAGAAGAAAGAAGAAGAGGATAAGGAAGAAAAGAAGAAGGAAGAGGAAGAAAAGAAGAAGAAGGAAGAGGAAAAAAAGAAGAAGGAAGAGGAAGAAAAGAAAGAAGAGGAGAAGAGGAAGGAAGCAGAGAGGAAAAAGAAAGAAGAGGAAGACAAGGCACAAAAACAAAAGAAGGAAGTAGAGAAAAGGAAGAAGGAAGAAGCATACAAGGCAGTGGAAGCAATGAAGAGCACATAGATGGAGACTCCAAAGGCAACCAGGAGTCAAGCCAAACCAGCTAATATCTCCAGTCTTATCGATCTCCAGTCTGCAAGTGAGTTGGAGCTTATGCAGAGCATCAAGGTTGCTCAAGAGCGCCTTGAAATCATATGAAGGAAAAAGGAGCAAGACATAATTCAGGCGGCTATAGACACCCTTACCGGTTTGATCCCCGATACCAATCTTCCTAACATTGAATCATCACTAGCATAGCTCAAACTACTATGTACTGTAGTGGATGATCAGGTGCAGAGCCTGGAAGAAGCAGCTAAGGCAAATGTCAAGAAAGAGCATCAAAAGGCTCTTAACATTGCTCTGGTGAAAAATTTGAATGAGCTCCGATTTGAACTTCTGAAAGACCAAAAGGATATAAGGGACGCTTTGGATGAGGGAAACTTGCTACTAAGCAAAATCTGTCAACCCCATCTATTTTGCAATGATGTGCTAACTTAGAAGCAAAAGCTTCAAACGGACTTACAATCCTAATTGAGCACATTTAAGCCACCCTATGATTCCTTTGCAACTTATGGGCAAACCATTCACCGGTTCCAGATCCAGTCAGCCAAAATGGAGCAAGAGATCAGTACATGATCTAGAGATTTGCAGGAGCTACAACTAGTTTTACTCCCACGTCTGTAAATTCTTCAGAAGTGTTATCTGAACTTGGATGCCTTGACAGTTACGTAGGAGCTGAGCATAGTTGATGCCATGGAGGAACATGTATCCCATATGCAAACAGAGAAAGAAGTGGCCACCTCCCTACTTGAGTCCTGGTCTCTATCCATGAAACAATTTTTGCAGGACTATAAATCAGTTTTTGATAAGTATTAATCATTGTTGTCATAAATTTTTATTATTTCAATATCAAATGGAAACAAGGTTGTTCAGCAGTACTTTGTCATTGTTGGCAAAGGGGGAGAAGTACTCTATCTATTTTGGAGAAGAATAGGGAGAAGTATAATAATAGGGAGAAGTATTTGGTTTTAAAATTTTGATATATGCTATATGCTCTGATATCTCAATGTTTATGTTATGTACGCAAAATTTCTATACATTGTATTGATTACAAGATAGTGTATATGCCTAGGGGAAGCAATTTTGTTAATGGCATGTTTTTGATTGTGAAACACTTAGATGTCAAAATTTTATTTTCCTAAGTGTTGCCATCAATTCCAAAGGGGGAGATTGTTGGCATTTTTGATGTTTATGTTGTGATTGTCATTGATGGACACACACTTGTATCGAGATCTCCTTCATATGTATGAGCTAGAGCTCAACCGGTATTTGTTCCAACTGGTATGTTGTATTCTAGTCTTTAGACCATTGGTGATTTTGCAGAATGTGTTTCCTGGTCTGAAGCGGCATGTCGACCCCAAGCGGTTCATGGATCTCAAGCGGTATGAGGGAGCAAAGCGACATAACACATTCTTACCAGTCTTCATTTTTGTCAAATTGGCAACCAATATTTTTTATGAACCAGTAATACTTTGTGATGAGTTACCAATCCATCGATTATTTGTTAGTGTCGACACACTGATGGTGCTTTTTGTGTCATGTTACTGAGTATGTCTAGATTCATTGAACCTAGGAAATTGTAATGTAATCCTATTGGATCGACATGAAATCAGATTCCTTTAAAAGGACATCATGTCTAGAGTTTTAGGAAGTTGTTGAAAGGGTTTATGTTGTGACTAGGGTTTAAGGTGGTTGTTGAGTTGTTGTAAGAGCAATCTTATCTGAGAAGATCAAGTTGTAACTGAGAGAGAGATAGAGAAGACTGAAGTAATGCTGGAATGCATTAGTAGTGAGCTATACTGGATCTAACCAAGCAGTTTGTGCTATTAGATAGATCAAACACTTATTGATTACTCACATCTTTGACAAGTCTATAGCCCTTAACCGTGTAGGCCCAAAAGCCTATTATAAAATCCTCTAACAAGGTAGTCTTTAATCTGACTTGTCTCCTAACAGAGATTGAGATTCCTAATAGGATCTGTTCTGGTGAAGAACATTGTAAGACCTTAACCGGTCTGACCTTAATTGGTCTGGTTTCTATTCTGCAGATAGTGACTTGTGAGTTCCATCTCACCGTTGTTTTTCCCATTTGGGTTTCCACATCAAATATCTTATGTTATGGTTGTATTTCTTTTGTGGGTGAATGCTTTTTTTTGCATTTTGGTTTGCATGTGTGATAATTGGTCTGTCTGTTAAATTGTTTTATCGATTTATCTTCAGACTGTTTAAGTGTTTAAGTACAAAGATTTTTGGCATACTAATTCACCCCCCCTCTTAGTATTCATCAATCCAAATGTAGATTACCTCTCATAGGTCCATAAACATTGATCAAAAAGAAGACACAATTAATACCAAAAGAGTGGACCTTACACACCTGCCATGCATGAGAGTAAACGATTTCTTCTACCTTGATGAGGTTTGGATTCCAGATTATCCCCATCCCACCCGAAGAACCCTCTACGCTTGAAAAAACTCCTTCCTAGAATCTCTCGGCACCTAGCCAAATCACCGCATCTTCCCTACTGAGCTTAGTTTCCTACAAACAACAATATCTGGTTTCACTTGGTCAAGCCCTCACTTGATCAAGTGATGCTTGTCAGGAAAATTGCAACCCCTGACATTCCAATTAAGGATTTTAATTGTCCTTCAGAAAGGGTAACTCCCTTCCCAAATGATAATTTAGACTGACCTTTTTCATTTCCTTCCATTGCAATCTAGATTCTATTTGGTTTACGACCCCTAGATTCCTTTTCTCCAATAGCCGCTTTATTAGTTTGAGAGTTTGACTGCATAATAGTTCTGCATTCTAGTATGTCCTCTTCATCAAAAGTCCCCCAATCTTCTTCTTCTTCCACCTCCCAAGGGCTATCACCATTCTCTTCTCTCGACCTAGCATCCGCACCAATGTTCAGGATATCACATTTCTCTTGGGCATGATACTCCTCTCTTTCTATGGGACAAGCCCCCTGGGAACCCCCTATACTCGCATCTATAACATTCATAGCAGCCTCCATCTTATTTAGCACTTCCTCCACTAGCTGCATTGCATCCAAATGGGATGTTGGATATGTCCCTCCCAATTTATCATCCATCTTTGGATCCTCTACTGGAGGTCCAAGATTCACCAACTTTGGCAATGTCTAGGATAGCTTCCCTGCCTTGTGAGAGTTTGACTATCCATTGTCTCAATGTAACTCAACAAAATGTTCCACTCTATCTTCCAAAGGGTCATCAATTTGTTTTCCTTTAGGTCTGATCAAACAAACCTCTTTCGAGTGACCGTCGTTGTTACGGATTGAACATTTCTCCAAAATTTCCTCAACTTCCACCTGTTGCATCGAACTCCCTGCATTTGTGTTGATCTCTATCCATTCGGGGAGATGGACATTGGGTTTCTAGCTAACACAAATCCTCGCATAAGAACTAAAATCTTCTTTAGAAATGGCTTCATCCGATTTAAGGTAAAACCCTAATTTGTTTCCAATCATCTGGAAAATATCCTCATTCCAATATTCCCTAGGGAGGTTATATAAACGTAGCTAGATTGGAACCTCCTCCATTGAGGCTTTGATAGAGTTAAAATTTGGTTCCCAATTCCTTATTGAAACTCCTCTTCCTCCCAAGAAAAAGGGCCATTTTGTAGAACCCAATTCTTGTCTTTGTTGTTTTCTCCTATGACAAGAAAATACCCATTTGGCATAGTCTTAATCTCCATCTTGAAGGGCCATGTTTCTTCACACTACTTCTTAACATGGCAAAGCACCAACCAATCTCCAAAACATTTCAGGAAAAATGTCTGTCTTTGAAAAAAGCCACTGAATCACTGCAGATTCTACTATCTAGAAAAAATGACAACTTGTGATTGTCATCAGGTTTGGGTTTCGATCTCTCAACCAGCCCAGATCTTGGGATCTTCTTTGGCCTCAATTCTTTCTCCCACACCTTTTTCTGGTCTGTCTTTTCCCCAACCGTATAGGTATTGAGATCACCAAGATTCAGGTGGTGATCCCCTTTAGGTCTAGAAAAATATCTCTGCCATTTATCCAGATTTCTGACATCAGGCCGAAATCCTACAGATCTATTTTGTTCCTCCCATACCCATTTTGGTTTCAACCATGCTCTGAAACCTGGATTCATGAAAAATTTTGGTCCGTCATTTTGTCTGAAATCCCTAAACTCCCTAGGATGCAGACCCTGTCTACTTCACGACGCTATCTTTGGAAAGTTGGAACCTACAAAGCCCTAATTTTTAATGTAAATCTCTTGTGGACAATTTCAAATTTAAATTTTAAAATTAAGTGGCTAATTAAGAGAGCCCTAATTTTAAAATTTAAATTAATTCTCAAATTCTAACATTTCAATTTTCAATTTTAAAATTAAGAGGTTATTTTCGCAAGACCCTAATTTTAAAATTCAATCTCTTTTGGATAGTTTTAATTTTAAATTAAGAGGTCGTTTTTGCATAATCCTAATTTTAATTTTAAATTTCCTAGGAGGTTGCATTATTGCTCATTATTCTGTCAATCAATTTGCTTATTCAATTGAATAATCATTTTTCTAAAATTTTGCATTATTCAGTTTTCAAATTTCAATTTTAAATTTTAGACTTCAAATTTCAAATTTCATTTCATATTTTTCAAAATTAAAAAAAATAATAATACAAAAAAATTAATTTATTTTTTGAAAAATCCAAAAAAATCCTTGTTTTATGCTTTTTGTATGTTTGCATGCTTTAGTTCATTTCATTTCAATAGTTAGCATTTCTTTTCAAAATGTCAAATTACTCTATGCAAGATTATTGTGCCTTTGACAATCTATTTGCTTATAATAATTATGGAAAGACAACTAGAACAAAAATATAGTTCTGAAATACATCAAACATTAAATGCTTGTGTCAAAAAGAAAGATCCTAATATTCTTCTCACTTCTCTTTCTTCCCCCTCTCACCCTAAGAAGGACATTGATAAGGATCTTGTTGAGAAGCTCCATGGTATTTTAGCAAAGATCTCCCTAGGTTAGGTTTGTCTGATTTAGCTTGTTCCCTATATTTCTAAGGTCCTTTTGTTGGCATTATGTGAACCCGTATGTGGACATAATGACATTGTATGTTGTCATTGATGTCAATATGTTGAAGAGGTATGAACCGGTATATGTGAGAACCGGTATAACACTGTGAACCGACATTTGTGCCAAAGTGAAGCGGTGTGCTTGTTTAAGGTGAACCGACATATGGTTATGGGAACTGGCACATGGAAGCGTTGTATGACTACCGGTTGGTAGTCTCAAATTTAGGGTTTCTGGTTGAAGTGCTTCAAGCCTATATGGCTCAACCAGTGACATTGTGTGATGAGTTAGCATTGTAATGAAGAATAGATCATGTTGCCATGTCAGCCTTGTGTGCGTGAAGGATCTTGCATAAAGGAGATTTTTCCTATCTACCTCGGGAATGTGCAAAGTCTGTAAATGGTGATAACATGTGATGGGTTATCAACCACCATGAAATCAGTGGAAAACAAATGATGGAGAATGTCTTGAGATTGGATCAAGACTGTTGCATTCAATACAACATGATCAATGGTCAGGATTGAATTGTTTGAATTCCTTAACCTAACAGGTCTAGGGTTTAGGGTTTATGCTACCGACTTGTCTATTGTCCTATAAGGTCGATGTTGTGACTCTTTTGGAGGTTTTTGGCAAAATTTGTGTGTGAGTATCCAAGAGAAGGGATACGTGATTCTTGCTAGACCAGAGGAGAGAAGTGATACCTATAGAGTGTAAGTGCAGAAGGTGAAGAGGAGCTTAAGCGGATCTACATTAGCATTGAGTGCTGTTACCAGATCATTGGAATACCTATTGATCTCTAACCACCTCAATAGTTGGAAAATCCCCTAATAGGGTAGCCTTAACCGACTTGCTGTAAATCCATTAATAGGGTAACTCAAAGTTATTGAGATTTGTAAAGCTAGAGAGCTCTAGAAATCCTTTAGCTATTGAGTTCTTGAAATCCTCTAACAAGGTAACCTGTAACAAGGTTTAACCCTTAACCGGGTGATCCCTAATAGGATCGGTTCCTAACAGAACCTATTGTATATGTCTTTAATAGGACAAGGCTCCTAACAGAGCAGACTTCCAAAGAGTTCAACAACAAGCTTGTGGGTATTCATCCCCACCGTGGTTTTTCCCAGTTGGGTTTCCACATGAAAAATATGTGTGTCATGTGTGATGCTTTGTTATTGCCTATTAAGCATATGATGGTTCTATGTTTTATGCCTATCAATAAAACATGTTGAACTAGTTGTTGTGAAGATATGATGGTAGATTACTTGTTCATACATAGGGGAGAAATGGTAGTGTAGTTCTGAGTTAAGTGGAAAGCCAAGTGAGTAACTGGTTTATGATTGTTTTAGTTGTTCTGGGTTTTACCGGTTGCACTCTATTTCAAACCGGTGTCACTGTTTGCCAGTCATTAGGAGTAATCCCCGTTGAATGGGTTTAGGACTGTATTTTGTCTGTACCGATTCACTCCCCCCTCTTAGTACCGGTTTGGTACTATTTGCTCATCATTGAGTTATCACCTTGCTATGCTTGTCCTAGTCATGCATCCCCAACTAGAGACAATAGTGGAACCTTAAAGGGTTTTGATGCTCTTTGGTTTGATAAACTTGCAAAATATTGGCTGAGTTTGATGATCTTTATCTTAAACACTAAACCTCAACCCACATTATAATTTTGAGTTGACTTGTGGCTAGTTGAATTATTTTGTCATAAATTGATGTGTCTTGCATCATTACAAAATAACCCCTTAGTCCTAGTTACTAGCTTGTCCTATCAATTCTAATATTTCCTAAGTCTAGCCATTTTATTCTTATAGTAAAATCAATGACTATTGTGCTCTGATAGGCTCCATATCTATCAAAGTTATTGTAGCCATGATATCACACATATACATCATGTTTAATGGTGTCTCTTGGTCTAATTAGTTGAACAAAGTAAAATGCTTGTCTAAGTTGACTCACTTTTCATTAGATTGTATAGGTGCATTGCTAGAGTTGTCAGAGCTTAATGGTATGCATTCTATTGTGACATGCCACCATAGGGAGGTCCACCTAGTGGTTTGTGAGTCTTAGCCAAATCTTATAATGATAACATGATATTAGAAAAATGGGCCCCATTTCCTTGTGTGATGTTGACATGCGGTATCAATGGTGTAAAGTGTTAGGAAAATGGTGTCTCAACCTTGAAATAATAAAAATGTATTATTTATAAAAGGTTATTGTTGGCATGTGAGCATAGGTGGTTGCAAGGTGGGGTATCCCCCTTTGAGCTTCCTAATATAATACCCTCATAAAACAAATATCCACCATTAGATCTATGAAGTAATGATAAAAGGTAAAGATTTACAATGATAGATTATAAATAAAATTTTGTTTGAGGCACTACCCTTGAAAACCCTTGTCGAGGTGTGCTACCCCTATTCCCTAGTCAGTCAAGGGTGAAGTATTCTAAGGGTTTGCTAGATGTTGAGTTTCCTTTGGATCTTCTTTGGTGATACTCTAGTGAGGAGCTTTCTCTATAATTATATTGTAATCCGTTGTTGTTTTCTAATAATATATTGGGTGACTTTTGGAGTTTGGGGTTTTTCTCTTGAAATATTTTTCCCCATATAAATTTTTGTGTTGTGGTATGTATGCTATTTGTGTTTATTTCTATAAAGTTTTTATAACTTTTGTAAAGATCTATAAAATTTTACATTACCCTCTAAAGATTAGTGTAGAAAATTGTTTTGCTACTTTAACTTCCTTACAAGTGGTATCAAAGCCTGATCACCTTTGGTTTCAGTCATGGGTTGGGTTTTTTTTGAACTAATCTAGATTTGAGTAGGAGATTGTGCAAAAGATACTTTATGATCTTGTTGTAGGAATTTTTAGATGGAAAGTTTATCAGGGAGAATAGAGGTGGATAAATTTTCTAAAAATAATTTTGATCAAGAACTACGTGAAGTTGTTGATGAAAAGTCTTTAGACCTACATATCCTATTATGATTTCTTAGTATTATATTATTGATCATAAAGCCAAGGGTCCAATAAAATTGTGCTTGATAGACTCTTTTTTAATCAATGCCCATGAAGAGATCTTTGCAAAGGAGCTATGGAAGTAAGCTTGGTGAGATGTGTCAAGCCAAATATTTAGTGAATAATATTTTATTGAGGAAGATATTGTAGTCCTTGAGAATGGAAGAGGGTGGATGAATTACAAACCACTTGAAAGCATTCAATATGCTAGTGGCTCAAGCGACATCTATTGTTGTCAAGATGGAGGAGGAGGAGAAATATAGGATCTTTCTTTGTTCTTTGCCTAATTCATGGAATTTTCTTGTTATAGATATTGACAATACTTCTATTATTTTGAAGAGTGAAGATGTAGTGGGTTCCTTTCTTTCCACAGAGATGAGAAGAAAGGTATTCATTAGCTCCAAGGAGGTCCTAACTATCCATGGAAGACATAAAGAAAAAGGAAAGAAGAATGAGAAGCGTGATAAATCCAAGTCCAAGGGGATATCTAAATCTCCTAGAAAGTCCAAATTCATTTGCTAAATTGTGGTAAATCTAGATAATTTCATAAGGATTGCAAAGAAGAAAAGAAGAAGAAAAATAAGATAGTTGATTCTGATTCTAAATCCGAGAAGGAATATGGTGATGCATTCATTATAGCTTGGCTACTCATGTGTTGGCATTTGCATGAAGATTGCATTAATGA
The DNA here is from genome assembly GCF_030272615.1 of Cryptomeria japonica. Taxonomy (NCBI): domain Eukaryota; kingdom Viridiplantae; phylum Streptophyta; class Pinopsida; order Cupressales; family Cupressaceae; genus Cryptomeria; species Cryptomeria japonica. The sequence goes on from NC_081407.1 coordinate 314,937,129, forward strand.
AATGTTATGTTGTCATTGATGTCAATTAACTGGTAATGATATTGTTATAATGTTTTGTAACCGGTAGGAAGAGATAGTGAAGGGAACTGTAATCGGTAGGTAAGTTTGTGGAGTGAGCCAGTATTGCTAAGTATTGGAGAGTTGAATCAGTAAACCCTACCTGTTGATTTGATAAACCTTAACTAATTAAGTTTGGTGAATTGGTTGTATTGGTTTATGATCTAATGATGAGCGGCAATGATTATAACACATATGCATATTGTATGAAGAGAGTTTCAAAGTGTTTTTGGCATGTTGAGATAATGGTTTTTATCAAGGGAATGAGCAAGTATATTGCATGTAATGTAAAACGTGTGATGAGTTATTGAGTTTGATGAAATGGTGATCAAGCAACGGTCGAGGCTTTCTTGAATGATGTGTAGAGATTATTATGTAATCCAATGGTCATACTTGAATCGACTTGTTTGTAATATCTATAAGAGAATTAGGTTTTTGTTGTGTCATCGACCTAATTGATTTGTTTATAAGGTCAATGAGTTGTTTTGTTTTAGATTTGGCAAAGTTTTAGTTGAGTGTGTGGTTGCCAGACCAGATGATGTATCTGCAGTTTGTGTAAAGGTAGATAGGAGCATGAAAAGGATTTGAACAAGCAAGTGTAATTCTATTCAAATAGATCAATAAACTCCTGTTGTTTTCTAACAATTACAACAGTTAAAATCCCCTAACCGGGTAAGCTCTAACAATATTAGTGTTATTCAAATCCTCTAACCAGGTGGTCAATTAGCTTGGATTTCAAATCCTCTACCAAGGTTACTCCTCACAGAGTATTGCTTCTAATAGGGCATTATATTCAATTCCTTAACTGGGTGGTCCCTAACAGGATATGTTCTTAACAAGACTTTTTGTAAAGCTTTAATAGGCTTGGCTCCTAACAGGGCAAACTTCAGAAGAGTTTAAATAGTTAACTTGTGAGTCTCATTTCATCGTGGTTTTTCCCATTTGGGTTTCCACATCAAAAATATTGTGTCAAGTGGTGAATGTTTTTGTGGTTATGTTTTCTATGGTCGATTTGCTTAACTGCTTAATCCACTTTGATATGTTATGATAACCGTCAACAATTTGAAATGAGGTTTTACTTATGTCATAAAAGTATTTGGATGTTTGTGAGTTTCAAGTTGTTTACTGTTAATCTATTGTAATAGTCAACCGTTTATTCTGATAGTGATATTGTATTTATAGTTTAGTGGTTTAACTTGTCAGTTTATAGTTTATTTTGAGAGGTTGATTTTGAGATTGGTGAAAGTTTATATTAGTTTATCTATCTATTGATTCACCCCCCTCTCTTAGTAGTGGACCGAATCCTTATTCTTTCATCATACCATCATCATGGTGATAGTAATGCATGGTTAATTCAATCAAGTGCATCTTTTTATATAATCTCTAATAGAGATTGGTTTTATGAATATGAAAAATTTAATGGAGGTAAGGTGTACTTGGGTAATGATTCTCAATTAGATATTGTTGGTTGTGGGAAAATTAGAATCAGGTTTCTTGATGATAGAGTAAAAATAATTAATGGTGTGTTGCATATCCTTTAAGTAGCATGACATTTGTTATATGTGAGTATATTGATAGATGTAGGCGTATAGGTAATATTTTTTTATGCATGATTTAAAATGGTTAGAGGTGCTATGGTGACTAATAGAGCTATTAGATTTGGAACATTGAATAAGCTATATTCTTACACTATTGAGTAATATAAATTTTATGAAAAAAAATCTATGGATACTTCATTTGAATATGTGAGGGTTTCACCTTCAGAAAATGGTCATCACTTTTGGGTACCTAAGGGTGATCTTTCTTTTGAAAAAAGTTACCTATAGATAAGACTATGTTATGGTATTAAAGTCTTGACCACATCAGAATTAAGGTTTAAGGGCCTTGAAAAATAAAAACCTTGTTGAATCTTTGTATGATTGTAATATTGATTTTGATTATGTGAGCATTGCATTTATAGAAAACAAAACCATGTTTAGTTTTTACTTGAGTTATCATAAATCTTGTGGTGTTTTGGATCTTATTCATTCTGATGTGTTTGGTTCTATAGATGTTCCTTCCATTGCAAAGTCCACATATTATGTTTCAATTATATATGATTCTAGTAGGACATGTATATTTTTTAAAGAGTAAATCAAAATGTTTGATTTAAAGAATTTAAAGCATTGGTTGAGTTGCACACTAGAAAGAAAATAAAATGTTTGAGGACTAATAATGATGGTGAATTTTTCTCTAATTATTTTGATAGATTTTGTAAAGACTATGACCTTAATATACATAAGATAATTTTGTATGCTCCATAGTATAATGGATTTGCATAAAGAATGAACATGACACTAATGGAGAAGGCCAAGAGTATGCTGAGTAGTTCTAGTATAGGACAAAAGTTTTGGGATGAAGTTATTGCCATTTATTTCTATGTGATTAATAAGTATCCTACATCAGCTCTCATTGATAAAATTTCTAACGAGGCATGATTAGGTTATAAGCCTTAATTGAGACATCTTAGAGTTTTTGGTTGTGAGGCATATGCACATGTGCCAAAGGATAAGAAAACAAAGTTCGAGAACAAGGTTGTGAAATGTATCTTTATTGGGTATAATTATGGTGTGAAAGGATATGAGCTTTGGGACCCGATTGTATGGAAGGTAATTTATAGACAAAGTGTTATTTTTAGAGAAACTAATCCTTCTATTACATTGCAGCTAGAACATATTTTAAACAAGAATATGTGATTCAATCTCCTTCTTCGATTGAAAGAGTTTAATAAAGACCTCATGATAGGCAAGAAGTTGAGGAGAGCTCATATAGCTTTGAATATTCAGAAAAGGATGAAGAAATCCCAACTCAGCTTGTTCAAAGGTCTACAAGACATAGGCAACCATCTAAAAGGTATTCACTTGATGATACAGATGAACCTATATCTATAGAAGAGGCATTAGGTATGAATCATGTACAATCTTGGAAAATTTCTATGGATGAAGAAAGAGAACTTTGAAAAAAAAATGATACATGGAGTCTTGTACCATTGTCTGAAGGGAAAAAAGAAGTTGGTTGCAAATGGGTATTCAAGAAAAATATTGATTTAGATAGAGGTATTGAGAAGTATAAAGAAATGTTTGTTGTGAAAGGATACTCTCACGTTGAGGGTGTTGATTATGGTGAGATATTTTCTTTTGTTGCAAAAATGACATCCATTAGATTTATGTCTTCTATTGTTGCTCCTTATGATTTAGAAGTTGAGTAAATGGATGTGAAAATTGCTTTCCTTCATGGTGATTTTGAGGAGGATATTTATATGACATAGCCAAAGAACCACATGGTAAAAGTTAAAAGAAATTCAGTTTTTAAATTGAATAAATCTTTGTATGGCTTCAAATAGAGTCCTAGGATGCAGTACTAGAATTTTGTTACATACGTGTTGAGTTTGAGATTTGAGTGTTTAAAATCAGATCACTATGTTTATTATAAATCTGATGGTGACCATTTTTTGTACATTGCATTATATGTTGATGATACGTTATTTATTGGTTAAGGGAAATGTATGATTTTAGAACTAAAGTCTTAGCTTGCTACTAAATTTGAAATGAAAGATCTTGGTGTAACTAAACACATTCTCAAGATGGAAATTAGAAGAGATAGAGTGAACAAAAAGCTATGGCTAGGTTGGAGTAAATGTGTGAATTTAGTTTTATAGAGGTTGAACATGTTATTATAGACCATTATGTTTTCCTTTTATAGTTGGAACAAAGTTATCTATTTCAGATTGTCTTACATCCCTATTAGAGATGGAAGACATGAGCAGAGTACCTTACCAAGGTATAGTTGGAAGTTTGATATATACTATGGTCTGATTTAGACTAGACATTGCCCAAGTAGTGGGAGTTCCTTCCAGATATATGTCTAATCATGGTAGAGTTCATTGGGATGCATTTAAAAGACTTCAAATATTTGAAGGGTACCTTAAGGTGTTCTTTGTGTTATCATGGTAATTTAATAGGAGATGCTATTTTCCTTGATATTTGTAGTTATGTGGATTCAAATTGGGTATGTGATGTTGATAGTAGAAGATCCATTAGTGTTGAAATGTGTTTAATTTATTTGCTGGTGCAATTAGTTAGATAAGTAAGAGACAAGCTATGGTTGGTTTGTTTACTACTAAAGAAGAGTATATGGCAGCTACTTATGCTTGTAAAGAATCCATTTGGCTTAAGAGACTATTTATATATTAGGGGTAAGTGCACAAATATGGGGGACCAAAAAGGGGCCTTATGATGTGAATTTTCTTTTTTTGAAATTAGCAAAGTTTGAAAGTAGATGAGAAAATGAAGATAGTTACACTCAAAATATGAAGATGTAACAAGAACAAGAGTTGTGCTCCGAGTCTACTGTCTAAACTACTATTTTTTTTTGAAAATGGTGAAGATTAAGGGTATCAAAAAGGGGGAGCACACAAAGTGGTCCTATTTTTTTCATAGAAATGTAACATAGCACCTGGTGTGATCTCCCTAAAATGTCAACTTTTTTGGGTAACTTTTAAAATTGCTCTACTAAAAAATTAGCTAACACCATGTAGTTTATGTCAAATTAATTGACCAATTTTTTTAATGAATAAATGATTTTTTACTAGTTTTTGAAGTGGACACATCCCCAAAAAGGGAATTTTGAGCATGCCCCCCCCTAAAATTTGTGAAAACTATCAAAAATTAAATTTTTTTGTTAAATTGTGTAGAATAGAGTCTAGTTTCCAAAAATGTAATGTGTTTCAAAATTCAATGAACGAGTAAAAATCTATGCATAAAATATGACATGTTAGTTTTTGGCATAAAAATGAACACACTAACAAAATAAATTAGAGATGAAGACCTTAACATTATATAAATTTTAAAAAATTCTATGGCTGGATAGCTAAGAGAGATCTTGAGACTATTATGGTATTTATTTTTGCTTGCATTGAAACATGTGCAAACCTAACAGAGAGCACAGACAAAAATGTGAGAAAATTTTGCATATTTGCAAAAAAAATTGTTGGCATTTGATGTTCCAGTGATGCCTCGGTGGAGATTCATGTTTCTTGTTGCTTATATATTCTTAAGAGTTGTCATTGATGAAAACTCAGCCTTATGATCTGATCTGGTATGGAGTTTTGGCTAACTGGATGTCTTGGATAAAATATTTCTAGATTAAGACTATTGGTGCAGTTCAATATATAGTTTTGTAATCATTCTCATTTCTAGTGAAGACGGTTTTGGTTTTGGTGATCAATGATTAGTTGGTTGGGTATATGAAATAGGTTATCATGACAATCCACCCTCCAATGATGATTCATATGCTTGATTGAAGGTCTGGTATCTGGTAGAACAACAAAACATAATATTCATAATATTTGGTGGTATAACATGTGACCAGATTATTAGAGTTGATTTTGGTGATTGGAGATGTGTTAGAGATGGTTGATGAGAACTATAGGAAGCATGTGATCATGTATTTTGGGTTTGGATAATGGTTCGGTAAAAAATCTAAGCCGAATGACAACTACATGTTTCATTTTTTATATTTGGTGAAGCCGACTTGTGGAAGATCATTTTTGTTTGTGCAGATATATAAGATTGACTTGGTTAGTATCTTTGTGTGTGGTAATGGTGTATGTATAGTTTTAGGAGTGATTGAGCACAGTTTCATGTGCACATCCTAATTTTTGATGATCTAGTGAGCAATTACAAAGCAGAACTGAGCAGATCAGTACATCAATCACAATAGATCACCTTGAGCCTAACCAAAATTGATTTGTGGCATAGTTAGATGCTATTTTCTAGTTCATCACTCAATCTAATAATTTTGTAATAATTTGTAAGGAAGTGAGCCTTCCTCTGAGGTTGTAGTCCTGTTTTTGTAATTGAGTAGTGAGCTCTATGCAGTGTGCCTGAATGCAAGTGCATTCCCCTTTGTAATATTGTTTTTCTACTAACCATAGTGGAATAATATTGTGGGTTCAAATCCCACCATGGTTTTTCCCTTTTGGGTTTCCATGTAAAAATATTGGTGTTATGGTTGCATGGTTATTTATTTTGTGTTGCTGCACTTTACTTTCCTTATTATGCATCTGGTGGTTAAAGAATCAGAATAACAAGTTTGAAATTTGCAGAACACTGATTCACCCCCCCTCTCAATGTTCATTGATTCCAACAATTGGTATCAGAGCCTAGTTCCTCCACGAAAGCCTAACAACTTGAGGAAGATCCAGAAGATTGAATCAATGGACTTCGGTTTGTAGAGACAACTTAGTGTGGCACTTGAAGACCTTGATTCAGCAAGAAAAGAAGTAAGTTCCTTAAAGAGAAACCTAAGTGCAGCTGAAGGTTTCATTGAGACATTGAAAGATCAAGTGAGCACTTCTTGGGAAAAGAGAAATGAGCTGATGGACAAACTAAAAGAGAAAGAAGAACAAAGCATGGAAAATTAGGGCAAGACTAATGAATGTGAAAAGTTTGCTAGAGAGAATGATGTTCTAAAGAATGAGATGCAATCCATTGTTATGAAACTAACAAAGGATATTGAAGATTGGAAGAACAATGAAGAAAGATTAACTCAATGATTAAAAGATAGAATAGGTGAATGTTGCAGACTGAATTATAACATTGATTAGTTGAGGCTTGAACTGGCACAATCCAAAAATCATGGTCAAGAACTTGAAAGACAAATCACAATTCTGAGAGATGAGCTTGCTATTTCTAATGATTACAAGGAGAAATTCAAGGCTAGATCAACAATGCTTGATGAGATGCTAGAAAGACACATACATGGAAAGGAAACAAGAGGACTTGTATATGAGAAAGGAGAATCCTTTGGTTCTAGACAGAGAAATGCTAAACCTAATCATCAGAAGAGCAAGAATCCTTTGGTAAGACAACCTAATGCTTACAAATTCAATGGTAGATGTTTTACTTGCATTAGATTCGGTCATATGGAAAATCACTATAGAAGTAGGATGAATAATGGGATGATGAATAACATGATGAATAATGTTCCTACCTTTACTGGTCAATGTTTCAAATGCAACAATTTTGATCACAAGTCAAACATTTATAGAATGATGAACAATTTTCAGAATAAGAGATGTTTTGCAAGTAGGATGTTTGGACATATCTCTAACCAATGCAGTATGAGACCAAATCAAATGAATTTCAGGCCTATGCAGAGAAATATTGTTTGTCATGCATGCAACAAACCAGGTCACATTGCAAAATATTGCAGAAGCAGGAATAATTGTTTGGTAAACAAGAACAAATCAAATGAGAAATGATAAGAAAAGGTAGAGGAAATTAGAGATCGTCATACGAAGATGTGGGTTAAGAAAGATGATTCTAATGTGCTGAATGGCTCCACACCTAAATTCGATGATGGAACCTCATCCAATAACAAAGGCTTTTTGGCCTTGGGGGAGTTTTTCATGCAGATTCATAAAACCCTCTCTTTGGATTTCTATAACCGATTCTGTAAGGTTGTAGAAGGTTTAGATCATGTATGCAGATGATATTTGGAAGAATGTCTAAAGATTTAAGGTTCCAATGAATGATTTCATAAAAAAATAAGGCAAATGGAAGGCAAAAGGTTGAAGCATTTATTACAACCTAAAATTAGGTTTTCAGAGGTTAAAAAGACATTTCAAAGGTTCATTCTTCGCAATGCAATTAAGCAAAAAGTGCAGAGTAGCAAAGAGAAGAGACTTGGTAGCCTAAATCGAGCTTGTAGAGATTTGAAAGTGATTTCTTGCACCCGGTTGAATCAAAAGGTATTTATCTATTTCACGAAGCTATCTAAGTTCAAAATGGCATCTGTGTCTAGAATTTCTACTCTGTTGGTTGTTGAGATTTAGGATAGGGTAAGACCAGTTTTTAAGAAACACCCTTTCAACTTTGTCAAAGATGATCCAGAAGGAGAATTTTCATCGGTACCCTATGATGTTTTTCATAATGAATATATTAGGGCATACATCCACTGCGATCTTGAGGAGCTCAGCAATGTTGACATGATATCCTTGTATAACTTGCATTTGGCAGACAACTTAGGAAACCTAAAACTAGAATATAAGATTCTTCAAGACAAAGGGTTTTGTGGAGTTCATCCATATCTCATTATTTGATGAAGTGGAATGGATCTGGTATGTTCTGAGCAAGTTCCATGATGAGTTCATATGGCTAGATAAGCCCCATAAGATTACCGAGCAGGTGATTCAAGCTGTAATATGCTTGAGTGCAACTGATGAAGTGCCTGGTCTAAGGAAGGCATCAAATAACACTATGATAGCCACTACCTTTTTGAAGTTTGACAACAGAGCAATGACGATCAATGACATCTTGGAGTATGATGTTAGATTTGTATCAATGGTAGTTGGTTACAAGATCTATCAATCAAGTAGGCAGAACTTGGTTTTTGGTACAACAATATTTTTAGCCTATCAGATCCTGAAAGAAGATAAAAGGTATGATTTAGTGAAGTTCTTTTGACTGAATTGTTGACTAACTTAAAGAAGATCAATAAAGATAAAAAGAACACCTTCAAGTTTAGTTCCCTTATCATTTGTTTGGCATTATACTTCCTAAATGAGATACCCGGTATAAAAGGGAAGGTCTAATGGGCCTATGATAAACCAGTGGCCATGCAAATCAAGGAAGGATTGTGGGGTATATGTGACACCATAATGAGAATATCCACATTATGGGGCTATTTCAAGACCTTTTAGGCCTCTATGAAAGCCCGAGAAAGAATCCCTAAGGATATTGTGGAGAAGTATGAGAAAACCATTTGTTTCATGGTAGATAAGGATCAATGCCATATGGAAGTGGTTGAGCCAAGGATAGTTTGGATCATGCCTATTATAAGAGTTGAGAAAATACAACACCACAGGAGCCCAAATAATCTTTGCAAGCTAAAAAACCTGTTACAAGGAGAAGCAATGAAGCAAATCACAGAAGGAAAGAATACACAGGAAAAATATGCTCCAAAAGATGAGAGCTCAATAATCTCCAAAATGTATTGTCAATAATAATCCTTCTTCATACAATGAAAAGAAAGAACTCAACCTTTCATAGGTCAAGAAACCCTAAAAGGGAAAACCTAGGTTTGCACATAATAATTAATTAAAATAATTAATTAGATGCACCTAAAGTTAGCTTAAGTGTAAAAGAGATAAAGAGAACTTAAATAATTAAACAAATAATGTTTAATTAATCAAGTAAATACCCGAATACTCTAACACCCCCTCTTAAGCTAGACTTAGGGAGAAACTAAAACCTAGAACAGCTACTGAAAGCAATAAAGATGGGTCCCAGCAACAAGGCCTGATCAAGTACCCAAATACAATGAAATCTCTATGAACTGGAGAAATAGAGAAAACCACATGGGAACAAAACTCTACTCCAAAAAGAGATGAAAAAGAATATCACTGAACCATGAAGAACCTGCAAACTCTGTTGAAGAATAACTACTGATCTAAAGAACATCCACTAAACTAGAACATGACCAGGTAGAGAAGGCTGTAATCTGCATGAGTGCCCTCAAATGACACTACTCGAATCAGGAGGCAAACAAGGCAAAAACAACTGAAATCGAAGATATAGATGGCATGAGAAACCAAAGCCTGAAGAGCTAATCAATTGAGCCACAACAGTAGTAGAACCAACAGGATAAACCTCCCCATAATGTAGAAGTGGGAGAGGGACAAGAACACTGAAAAGGACAGCCAAAAAAACTGCATGACGAAGAACCAAGAACATCAAAGGTGTTGAGACACATCATCATGAGGTTAATGTCATGGAAGGAACACTCACTTGAAAAAGGAAGATGGAAAACAATAGGCAAACATCAACCCCCTCATGACACTTGATCAATAGTGCATGTACAACAAGACACAAGATATGCAAGATTCCAAGTAAACAATGCATGATGGCACTTTATCTCATTGTGTTTGCATATATACAATGCTACAATGATAAGAAGACTGGAAATAGAAACGAGAATCAAAACAGAGACACCCTACTCAGAAAAGAGATCCCAGGACCTGAAACAACCACGATATCCACCAGAGTGCTGAAAAACAAAAAACTGAATAAAATATGTATGGAGTAGAATCTGGAAAAAAAACTCATTTATGGAAAGTACACAACACAAGCTTTCTGAAAATATAAAGTTTTCGAAAAACGGAGGTCGGATGCTCATTCTACGTCTCTCGGAGTGCAAAAATGAGACCTCACTTTGACTATAAAAAACACAGTCAAATAGAAAAATTGGAAAAAATTACCAACACTATGAGGTCAGCCTCGGAACCAGCTTTTCGACGCCTATTCGTTTTCAAAAAAATAACTCTGTATGCCCAAGATAGGGCCAAAAAACCAAACCCCCCCTGAAAAAGCCAAAAAAGTGGGTCTGGTGGCCAGTGGGCAGCGCTCCGGTGGCTCCTCGGTGGCTGGGCGGCTGAGTCTAGGTGGTGCCCGAGCCTGGCGGTAGTTTCTAGTGGGTGGTGGAGCTAGCTGGGCGGTGACCGGTGGCAGGGAGGTGCTGCACTGCGACTGGGCGACGCGTTTGGGTAGAGCGGGGACCGCTGGGGTGGTGGATCAGAGAGGTGGCTGTAGGAAGGAGTTGCGGTGGGCGCGGGTGAAGACCGAGAGTTGCGTAGGAGGGTTGCTGGGCAGCGCCAGGGAACACAGGGAGGCCGGACTGACGGGGGCCAGGAGCCGGCAGGGGCTGGAAATCAGCAGATGGACCAGAGGGCTAGTGCTGGGGGCCATGGAGCGTACAGGCCTGTGTGAAGGCAGGGGGCCCCATGGTACATTGTGTATCATGGGGATCCCCCCAAAATTTTGTAAAAGAACAAAATTTTTTTGTAAAAAACCTTGCTTTTTCTTTGCCTTTTTTTTAAGAAATTTTTTTTAAAAGCAAATTTTAGCCTGCATGTCGTAAAAAGGCCAAATTTTTTTATTTTTAAAATTTTTTTTCTTGATTTACGTGCCAGGGCCGTACGGCCTGGATCTGAGAAAAAAATTGCTCCCAGAGGCTCAATAACCAAAATAGGTCAAATTTTATAATACCATAGGGGTTTTTGGGCCTTCTAAGCATGATGGTGAGGTTCATTTAGGCCCAAAGTGCTTAGAAAAAAGGTCAAACCCTAGGTACACAAAAAATTCCTGAAACCCCAGATCTGCTTCCAAAGCAAAATTCTCAAAACAAGAATAGGTAGCTACAGATCTGAAGCTCTGATACCATATAAGAGTTGAGAAAATACAACGCCACAGGAGCCCAAATAATCTCTGCAAGCTGAAAAAATTGTTACAAGGAGAAGCAATGAAGCAAATCATAGAAGGAAAGAATACACAGGAAAAATATGCTCCAAAAGATGAGAGCTCAATAATCTCCAAAATGTATTGTCAATAATAATCCTTCTTCATACAATGAAAAGAAAGAACTCAACCTTTAATAGGTCAAGAAACCCTAAAAGGGAAAACCTAGGTTTGCACATAATAATTAATTAAAATAATTAATTATATGCACCTAAAGTTAGCTTAAGTGTAAAAGAGATAAAGGGAACTTAAATAATTAAACAAATAATATTTAATTAATCAAGTAAATACCCAAATACTCTAACACCTATGGGGTATGAAGTTGATTCTATTATGCTTGAAGCATATGCTCAACACCTATTAAGCTAGCCGGTAGACCCAAAGGAAGAAAGATTTGGTACATTCAAGGAAAAGGACCTCACCTTGCACAAGCAATTCTTTGAGTCGGCAAGAAAGAGAAAGATCAGAAAGGAAGTAGAGGCTATTGCATAATAGATGGGATTGAAAAGGGAGTCTATATAGAGGGAAAGGGCTCAGAATATACTGAGAGAAGAGGATGTGATCAAGCCACAACCCAAACTGGCAAACCCTCCTAAACAATCCAATGCAAAGCCTAGTAGATCTACACCTCTCTCTGAAGTGAAGAAACTAGTACCTCCACCCAAACCTAAGCTAGAAGTATCAACCCATAGAGTTGAGAAAGGGGAAAAAGGAGAAGCCTTCAAGGGAGTATGTGGTAGCTGAGGAGGAGACAAATTCAGATGAGGAAGTCCAAAAATTTACTAAGATTGCTACTTATTCTAGAGTAGTTAGAAAGCCATCCAGTGATGCTCCACCTTCCAAGAAGACAAAGACTCAATGAGAGCCATCTGTAAAGACTAGAGGAAGAAAGAGGCAAAAATATGAGATAGATGAATCTTTGGAGTCCGGTAAGGTTGAGTTTGTTAGGCCCAATATGGAAAGCTAATGTACTGAGAGGGGAGGGGTGAATTAGTACTCCAAAACTTTTCTTGAATAATAACTTTACTGTTATGCATAAACAGAATAGTGCAGTAACATAAAATAAAGTTAAAACAAATAGATAACAATCATACATGATTCACTCCATAACACATATATTTTGGTTACGTAGAAACTCTTGGTTAGAGAGAAAAACTGCGGTGGGGATGGCACCCACAACTTCACTACTGCAATAATAAAGAGTGCTGGGTTAGAGCTACATATTAGTTATTTCTGATAGCTTACCCTATTAGGAGTAACAAGATCTGTTAGATCTATCTTGCTAAAGGATTTTACAACACTTAATCTAAATGTTGCACCTGGTTAGAGGCTTTACAATTTATAGACTTGATTAGAGTCTTTTACCCTGTTAAAGGTTTCTCTTTCTACTTCACAATATTACAATGAAATCATTACAAATATCTGCAACTTTACATCTGAAATGTTATAGCAGATTCTATGTGCTCAAAATAGATTGCCTTGCTTATAGCATACCTCGGTAACTCATATAGTAACTCGATAAACCCTTCTGTTTACTTTGTTCTTTGATTGTTCTCTAAAAACCTTCTCGGTGACCTCTGTGTCTCTATAACAGTCTTCTTACATTCATGTATACACCCTTAACTCATGCTATATAAATAGATCTCTTAAGATGGTGATCCAATTCATTGCTTCGATCTTACAAACATGATTTATCGAATGAATAACTATACAAAATATTTCATTGGTTAGATTGATCTCGAAATCATACACAATCTTCTAGTGCAATTTCCAATGTGATAACGGTTAGATGTGCCTCGATCTTGTAACACATTTTCATATGCATGTCCAGGTTCAATGATTTTGGTAACATGTTTCACTCAGTGTATATCAACATGGTGTGTCATCTTTGCTGCTCGATAGACACGAAAAGATACTTGGTAGATAGCTTGGCGTATACTATGTTCTGTGACTGCTTTCCTCTATAACTGACTAGACTGTGTATACCGACTTCTCTATGTATATCGACTGCATGATTCGGTAGTGTTAACCAACTAGAGTATATAGTATGACTTTGAATATAAAAACTAATGGCAATTTGATAAGTAGTAACAATCTCCCCTTTTGGCATTAGTTGAGATGTTTGACAAAAACTAAAGTCATAACTCAAAAATCTATGTACTTTGCAAAATGACTATACTTGACAGTATATACAATATTCAATGAAAGAGAATATTAATATATACTCCCCTTATCATTATACTGTACATAACTCTGATTTTGCATGCTTAGTTATGTGCTTGTGTGCTCTGCTTACTGTCCTTGGATTCTCTGCATACTCTGCTTGGTATACTCCCCCTATATACAATACTCTGAATACTATATCAAAGACTATATCACCAAAACTGTATTACTCCCCAAATATTTAGTATCACTCCCCAAATATATTGTATTACTCCCCCTTTTTGACAAACATCAAAAACTTAATTTCCATCTGGGGGTGTTAACTGGTCAAAAATGGATTTGTACTTTTTCTGGGCGTTGGTGAGAGTGACAGATCTTCTGGTGCAATTTCCAATGTGATAACGGTTAGATGTGCCTCGATCTTGTAACACATTTTCATATGCATGTCCAGGTTCAATGATTCTGGTAACATGTTTCACTCAGTGTATATCAACATGGTGTGTCATCTTTGCTGCTCGATAGACACGAAAAGATACTTGGTAGATAGCTTGGCGTATACTATGTTCTGTGACTGCTTTCCTCTATAAACTGACTAGATTGTGTATACCGACTTCTCTGTGTATATCGACTGCATGATTCGTTAGTGTTAACCAACTAGAGTATATAGTATGACTTTGAATATAAAAACTAATGGCAATTTGATAAGTAGTAACAATCTCCCCTTTTGGCATTAGTTGAGATGTTTGACAAAAACTAAAGTCATAACTCAAAAATCTATGTACTTTGCAAAATGACTATACTTGACAGTATATACAATATTCAATGAAAGAGAATATTAATATATACTCCCCTTATCATTATACTGTACATAACTCTGATTTTGCATGCTTAGTTATGTGCTTGTGTGCTCTGCTTACTGTCCTTGGATTCTCTGCATACTCTGCTTGGTATACTCCCCCTATATACAATACTCTGAATACTATATCAAAGACTGTATCACCAAAACTGTATTACTCCCCAAATATTTAGTATCACTCCCCAAATATATTGTATTACTCCCCCTTTTTGACAAACATCAAAAACTTAATTTCCATCCGGGGGTGTTAACTGGTCAAAAATGGATTTGTACTTTTTCTGGGCGTTGGTGAGAGTGACAGAGAGTGCATCCTTTACACATTCCATTAAAGAATTTTGTGCTTGAATATCAGCCAATAGTGATATTAAGCCATCAAGAGTGCTTCCCTCTTGTGTAGTAGATAGGCATGTGGCTCGGTTAATTTGTTCTTGAACTAATGAAAGATGAGGAAGGAATAATGTATGGAGTGTCATTATATGCATCCTAATCTTATGTTCTTCATTTCCGAGTTCCAATTGTTGAGCCATGAGCTGTTGAAGCTTGGTATAAAAATTCTGAACTGAATTGGGCTCTAGGGTCAACTTATTTGAGAGATTGGTGATCTCTTTCTCAATTGCATCAGTTTTATTTTTAATGTCTTTAATGAATATAGAAAATGTACAGAGTTTCTGAAATAAATAAAGAATGTGCTTGAGTTGAGGGGACAACTCAGCAATGAATTTGACAAGTTTGACTTTGCCAATAGCTAGAGCTTTCTGTACCTCTTCTATCATTTTTGCAGTAAGCTCCTTGTCTTTTAGCTTGCTCAAATACTCAGATGCATCAACTCCGGATGTTTCTATTTGATTAAGGAGTTCATCCAGTTGAATGTAAATGGCTGCATCGGTTGACACTGTAGCTGTAGGTAGCATATCTGATAGCAGTGTCTTCACCTTCTGAAGTACTTTATTCTTCTTTTGTATGGCCATCTGTTTTTCTTGTTCGGCCTTTGCTTTGCATAGTTCACCATAATCAATGAGTGCTTGCCCCTTTAATTTTGATATATCCACATTGGGCAACACTATTGGTTTAGATAAATCAACTTTGAAACTATGCTTTTTCACCTTCTTCTCTTTACCTTTGGTCGGTTGGACCAACACAATAGCTTGAGAGGCTTGCTGACCCTTGGTAGGTTGCTCAGTAGAGGCAACACTTTGGTCAGTTCTTGTAGCTGTTGTGGTGTCTTTTGGTGTCTCGGTACTGGGTGTCTCAGCTGCTACATTTTTGGTGCTTGAAGGTGCTTGAGAGGTCTGTTCTAGAGTAGTATCTTCTCCTATTGTAGACTTGTGACCTCTGGTGCCTTGTTTTGTATCCTGAGGAGCTTTAGTAGAGACAGGTTAAGTGATCGGTGGATAAGGCTAAACTTGTTCTAAAATGGATTCACTAGATATAAGTTTTGCATATGTAGTGCCTTTGATCATCTCCTGCTCTTGTTCCTCTGTATCCATGACATCTTCATCTATTTGAATAGTGTCAGTCGAGTCTTGTTCGGTAGCATTAGGACCATGCTCGGTGACATCAATGATTTCAATTGTAGATTGTTCATCAGCATCCTTTATTTTGAACATTTCCTGCCATTTTACTTTTGTTTCATTCTCTATGTCAATATATAGCTCATTCATCAGTTTCAAGGCTCTCTGTTTGACAAGAAATTTTGAATTGTAGGTTGTCAAATGTTCCTTTATTTCTACTACAGACATATTAGGAAATAGATGGACTAGACTTCTTTCTCTGATTTGTTTCTCTAAGTCCATTGCATACTTCCACCTATTCTCAATATGCAAGTAAAGTTCATTTGGAAGTGACTTTACTAGTTCCAATGGAGCTAACCAGAACTTTAGAAGTGTGTAGATAACAGCTTCTTCAATTTGTCTCTTCTCATCATTATTTCTTGTTTCATACTTGACATATCTGAAGGAACCAAATCTGCCCTATTCTTTCAGATTGGCACATAAGTTTTCAACACTATGTATATTTACCTTCTTGCTCTTGACAATTTGGAATTTGTTTGCATCTTCAGATTCTGTATCACTAGACTCTTTTGCCAAAATGAGTCTCCGAGTAGATTTCTTGTAGGTCTTGATTACCTTGGGAGTAGTAACACTCTTTTGTTTCTTACTTGGTGATGCAACTGATGCTCTTGTGTTAGGTATCTTTGTTGGAGGTATCAGTAGGGCCTTTGAAGTGTCCTATTTCTTTCTTTTTAACACTTTACCCTTAGGCAATTCGGTGCTCAATGTTATAGCTACCTCTTGAGCTTCTGATTCCTCTTCGGTGATGGCAAGAGTGCCTTTGATAGGTGTAGAGGAAGAATCTTCTCCGAATTTCTCTGAATTTCTCTGAATTTCTCCGAATTATCATCTTTGTTGCTTTTCTTGTAGCTTTGGGTACTACAATGCTCATTTTTACTTTTCCCTTCACTTCTTCATAGGTTCCATACCTCAGCCCGGTAGCATGCCTTGGCAATGTAAGAAATGCATCAATTTGCTATTGTGTGATGTCAAAGTCAATCTCGTAACCCATAGGTGGCAAAGATTGAGTTCTTGGTTCCACAACATTGACATAATAGTAGTCAGTGTCTACCTCAAAGCATATATCATCTTTATATTTCTCCACTAGCTGGGGTGGAATTTGATACCTATTGTGCATCTTCTCTTGAAATTTACTGAAATAATCATCCATTATGTCATTGAAATTATCACCTAGTTTCTTGATAAAGTCATTAATCTGATGGGTGATTGGTCGGTGTAGCTCCCAAACTACTTTACCGACTGATGGAAAGAATTTTTCAAAGTAGAAAAACATGCATACAAGAAGTGAACCAAACTTTAGAGTATTTGTCGAGTTGTTCTTCTTCGGCTTCCTTATTGTGTTCAGATTCTCAAACAGGTTCTTTAGTAACACTTCACATAAGTCAACTTTCATCCCCCTTTTCACAATTTTATAAGCTATGTCAACTGCTACACAGGGTACACTATTTTCCCTTGCTGATTGGAAGAAATAGTAACCAATTACTCTAATGGAAAACTTAAGTTCTGCATCAGTGACATTGTTTAGTTTTAGTCCTCTATAATCAAATTCCACTCTGGTTAAACTGATCAATTCCTTCTGTGATATCATCTTTTGAGCTTGTGCATGATCATAGATAGGATAACCGGTGATCACATGAATGATTTCCTTGGTGATTTTAAATGATTTCTCTTCTAGCCACATGAAATCATCATGAACTCTACTAAAAACAAACTTGACCCATTGGGGCTTGAACACACGAGGATAGGTTAAGGCTTCAGTCAATCCTTTGATTATGATGTGTTCATACTTGCTGTTTAATACACCATCAGTACATAGTTCATCATAGGTGTCTCTTATTTCAACATGACTGAGTTCTTCAACATGGCATTTGGTGAAGAATCTCACATCTTCAACTAACAAGACTTGATCTAGGATGAGTGAAAAGGCAGTTTTGTCATCAGGTTCGGAGGCTACTTTAGGACTCAAAGAGTATTTCAGTGAGGGCTTCTCTACGTTCTTAACAACAATGGGATCTTGGATCTTGGGCGCCATTGAAGATTTTAGGTAAAAACTTAGCAAACTGTCCTTAGGGTTTGACGGTTTACAAATGACAGACACTTCACACTCAACATATAATAACAATTTGATAAGATCGGTAAGCTAGCTTAACAGTGCGATGAGATTTGATGTAAATACCTTGAATTCTCATTGAATGAGGTTTGATTACCTTGGAATCGCTCTGCTCTGCTCTTTTGAAAAATTGGTAAGTGTAAATGACCACGAAAATGCTTTTAAGTATACAAAATACCTTATTGGGCTATGTGTGGGTTAGGTCAAAAACATTAAATGCACTCAGTTCCTCTTTAACCGATTTACTCTCCTTTTTGTTTTAACCGAGTAACCAAATTTCCTTCATTTACCGACTTGACAGGCTTCTTGTAAAGTACTTTCGATAGAATTTCAGACTTACTAATGCATCTTAACTATGCAGATTTTGAATTTAGTACATAATAGAATAGGAACTGTTATGATTTTAACCTTCAGAGAATGTAGTCCCTTAATACCTTTACCGATTAATTTGGAATAGGTGCACCTAACTCGGTAGGTAAGGTGTTTTCTTCATTTGACACAATTTCCTTCTTTTTCCAAATCATTTTTAATTTTTCTTTTATTTCTTCAGTGTCTTTTCTAGGTTGATCTCTGCAATCTCCAGCTAAATGTCCAACTTTGTGACAATGAAAGCATGCCATACTAGGATTTCTCCATGATCTTTGGTTGTTCATTCCCAACCTTATAAAATAGTTAGCACTAATATGTCCATATCTTCCACAACATTCACACCATATCCTTGTATTGTAATCCCATGGTACTGCTGCATATTGTCGGTAAGGATCTGTGTGAGTTTAGTAACCTCTAGTGTTTGCTTAGTGTGCAGACCACATGTAGTTCTTTTGCTTAAGCCAACACTTCTCAGTACTATGTCCATATCTATTGTAGTTTCTACAAAACCCTTTGAATTTTGCCTTTTGATAATTGTTAATAGACTTTGTCCTACATTGATTAGATGTGTGACCATATTTATAGCAATTGTAACAATAACCATTGGACTTAGTGATATTCGGTTGCTTACCATTTCTAATTTGGCATATGTTGGCTGTGTGACCTTGATTTCCATAGTAGTAGCAAATAGGCTTCTTTCTTTTGATGTTATTCCTGTTTCTAGCTTGCTTTGATGATTCTCCTCTCTCGGTAGTATGAATTCCTTTCTTAGTAGAGTCTTTTCCTTTGTAACCGAGTCCTGCATATTTGTTGGATCTTCTTGTATTCAGTTGCTCATCCAACATCTTTGATGCTTCATAACTCTTCTTCAGTGTTTCTATGGATTTCTTCTCTTTTTCAATTTCATCGGTCAACCTTGATACTTCAAGTTTCAATGCTTGATTTTCATCATTCTTCAGAATTTTTTCATGATGTGCATAACCTAGTTGATCTGTCATATTTTGTTGAATCCCAGTCAACCTTATGATTTCATTGTTTTTATCAGATACTAAGACTTCAAGTTGTTGTTTCTCTCTTTCTAGATCTCTTGCTTTATCCTTAGCTGTCCTTAGTGCATCTAGATTTTCAGTTATTTGTGTGCTAAAATGTTCATGTTCTCTTTTCATTGCTTTTAGTTTATTAGCCAGTGCTTTGTTCTTTTCTTTCAATGCTCCAATAATTTCTTCAGTCTCTTCAGATATACTGTTCTCAGATGATGTCTCAATTTGTTCCACTAACTCTTGAGAATCCTACAAGTCATCAAATAATCTTCTTCTTACTTTCAGAGATTTTTGCATTTGCCTTTGCATGTCTGCAATCACTTGATTAGCATGATCCAACTCTTCTTGTAGATACACAATCCTCCAAGATTGTTTGTAGCCTTCCATTGATAAGATCTTTCTCTTTAGGCAGTTAAACCCTTTTCCAAGATTCAAGCTCTGATACCAATTGTTAGGCCCAATATGGAAAGCTAATGTACTGAGAGGGGAGGGGTGAATTAGTACTCCAAAACTTTTCTTGAATAATAACTTTACTGTTATGCATAAAAAAAATTGTGCAATTACATAAAATAAAGTTAAAACAAATAGATAATAATCATATATGATTCACTTCATAACACATATATTTTGGTTACGCAGAAACTGTTGGTTAGAGAGAAAAACTGCGGTGGGGATGGCACCCACAACTTCACTGCTGCAATAATAAAGAGTGCTGGGTTAGAGCTACATATTAGTTATTTTTGATAGCTTACCCTATTAGGAGTAACAAGATCTGTTAGATCTACCTTGCTAAATGATTTTACAACACTTAATCTAAATGTTGCACCTGGTTAGAGGCTTTACAATTTATAGACTTGATTAGAGTCTTTTACCCTATTAAAGGTTTCTCTTTCTACTTCACAATATTATAATGAAATCATTACAAATATCTGCAACTTTACATCTGAAATGTTATAGCAGATTCTATGTGCTCAGAATATATTACCTTGCTTATAGCATACCTCGGTAACCCATATAGTAACTCAGTAAAACCTTCTGTTTACTTTGTTCTTCGACTGTTCTTTGAAAACCTTCTCAGTGACCTCTATGTCTCTGTAACAGTCTTCTTACATTCATGTATACACCCTTAACTCATGCTGTATAAATAGATCTCTTAAGATGGTGATTCGATTTATTGCTTCGATCTTACAAACATGATTTATCGAATGAATAACTATACAAAATATTTCATTGGTTAGATTGATCTCAAAATCATACATAATCTTCTGGTGCAATTTCCGATGTGATAATGGTTAGATGTGCCTCAATCTTGTAAAACATTTTCATATGCATGTCCAGGTTCAATGAATCTGGTAACATGTTTTACTTGGTGTATATCAACACAGTGTGTCATCTTTGCTGCTCGGTAGACATGAAAAGATACTCGGTAAACAGCTCGGTGTATATTGTGTTCTATGACTGCTTTCCTCTGTAACCGACTAGATTGTGCATACCGACTTCTCTGTGTATACCGACTGCATGATTCGGTAGTGTTAACCGACTAGAGTATATAGTATGACTTTGAATATAAAAACTAATGGCAATTTGATAAGTAGTAACAGAGTTCATCCCTCCTAAATGCTTAGAAGAAATCAAGAATGAAATTATAAAGGATGGAAATTTAAATAATCTTGTTGTGTACTATGAGAATGTTGATGACAAAGAGCAGAGGGAAATTGAAGAAGCAGTTGTTCAGTACATGAATAACTTTGGTAGAGATCTGATTGAACTATGATATGAGATTCCTAAAGAGTTATTTGACATTTTGGATATCCGAAGAAATGCTTCTTGCAGGAAAGATGAATAAATACAAGAGTATGTTTTAGTAAACACTTGTTCAGTCATATCAAGGGATGAAGTTGAAAAATTATTGAAGTTGGCAAAAGAAAAAGTTAGAAGAAAGAGGAGAACTAGCAAAATTATGGTTGGTAAAATTGATGAAGTTGAAAAAGAGACAAACAAAATAATAAAAGACTTTTTGTTAGAGATGAGATATGAGGTGAATCAGCCAGAGGTTGCCACCCACCTGGTAGAGCACATTCTTGGAAACACTCCCATTCCAAAAGTAACTGTAGAAGTCTCCGGTGGTCTGAAGGATCAGCCATTTGTTGATTCGGTTAAGCAAGATGCTAAACAAAATGCACCTACTAAGAATCTAGTAGCAGATATCTTCAGTGAAGCTACTTAGGACCCTCCTGAGATAGAAATAATTGTAAAGATGATAGCTAGGGAGATAGAAAAAGGTGAAAAGGGTGTGAGTGTAGAAGTTGAAAAGGAGAAGGGTGATGAGCCAATAAAGAAACCTCTAGTAACCATGACCACGACCAATGTCACTGACAAAGGTAAGGAGATTGATGTAGAGGATGATTTTTCTCATGGTCTGGTGGATTTGAGCACCTTATCCCCTCTTCAAGATTTGAAGCTTGCCACTCAAGCTCAGATAAAGGAAAGTGAAGACTTGTTGAAATATCAGTCTAAAGATAAAGAGGTCATTTCTCTTGCAACTAATGTTTTGGAAAAGCTTTTGTCTAGTTTCAGCTAGAATTCCAGTGCTTCTCCCTTCAGAAAGCTTAAGAACATGTTGAATGTTGTTAACACTCATTTTGTATCATTAGAAAAGGCTGTAGATGAATCTGTATAGAAAATAGTTAATGAGATGAGATTGCAGAATAAGTTGAAAGAAGTTGAGAGAGATAGAGCGACCCTAAAAAATGCTATGAAGAGTATAGAAGAGGCATTGAATGAAAGTGGTAAAATTTTCAAATCATGTTTGTTTTTGCCCAAATTTATTGCAGACATTGATCGAAAAATAAGAGATCTTGAGGGTAAGTTAGCCAGTATTGGTCATTCTTTTGCACCCCAATCAGTTTTTCTGAGTACCCTTGAAGTACAAATTTTGGATTATACTGATAAACTAAAGAGTTTGAATAAAGATAAGGAGAAAATTTTGAGTAGAGTGGGATACCTAAGAAGTCTGATAACTCCCCGAATGGACACTTTACTTGCAGCACAACATGATGCAATAAATTCCATAGGTAAACCGATGCCATTTGATCTTCAAAGTCTTGAGGTTCATGCATTCATGTACAATGCCCTAATAAGTGTTTTGGAGTGTTTCCTGAGGGGATGAAACCAATATTTTGAATCCTTGAAATAAACCTACTCAGAAATCTTTAAGTTCATGTAATCAATTGCATTCATTCATTCTTTTGTACATATGTTTTGGTGGATTCCCACCCTTTTCCATTGATGTCAAAGGGGGAGAGAGAGAGAAGTGAAAAATCGAGTATAGATTGATGCAAATCTTTAGGGGGAGACAACTAGTTAGTGAGTATATAGATTTTTAGATTATCAGACTGCTTGTAGTGATTGGAGCGCTTATCATTTTTCACCAGTGTTGCCATCAATGCCAAAGGGGGAGATTGTTGGCATTTGATGTTTTGGTGATGCTTAGGTGGAAATTGGTGTTTCATGTTGCTTATATATTCTTAGGAGTTGTCATTGATGGCAACTCAACCTTTTGATCTGATCCAGTATGGAGTTTTGGCTAACCAGATGTCTTGGATAAAGTATTTCCAGATTAAGACTATCAGTGTAGTTCATTATACAATTTTATGATCATTTTAATTTTTGGTGAAGTAGGTTTTGGTTTCGGTGATCAGTGATTAGTTGGTTGGGTATATGAAGTAGGTTATCATGACAATCCAGCCTCCGATGATGATTCCTATGCTTGATTGAAGGTCTGGTATCCGGTAGAACAACAAAATAGAGTATTTATCATATTTGGTGGTATAACGTGTGACTGGATTCTTAGAGTTGATTTCAGTGATTGGATATGTGCTTGAGATGGTTGATGAGACCTATAGGAAGCATGTGATCATGTATTTTGGGTTCACAAAATGGTTCGGTAAAAGATCTAAGCCCACTAGAAGCTACACGTTTCATTTTTTATTTTGGTGAAGCTGACTTGTGGAAGATCATTTTTGTTTGTGCGGATATATAAGATTGACTTGATTAGTATCTTTTTGTGTGGTAATGGTGTATGTATATTTTTAGGAGTGATTGAGTGCAATTTCATGTGCACATCCTGATTTATGATGATCCGGTGAGCAGTTACAAAGAAGAATAGAGTAGATTAGCACATCAGTCACAACCGATCACCTTGAGCCAAACTAGAACTGATTTGTGGCATAGTTAGATTCTATTTTCTAGTTCATCACTTAGTTTAATCCTTTTTTAATCATCTGTAAGGTAGTGAGCCTTTCTTTGGGGTTGAAGCCCTATTTTTGTAATTGAGTAGTGAGCTCTAGGCAGTGTGCCTGAATGCAAGTGTATTCCCCTTTGCAATATTGTTTTGCTATTGGCCATAGTGGAATAATATTGTGGGTTCAAATCCCACTATGGTTTTTCCCTTTTTGGTTTCCACATAAAAATATTGGTGTTATGGTTGCAAGGTTATTTGTTTTGTGTTGCTGCACTTTACTTTTCTTATTATGTACTCAGTTCTTAAGGAATCAGAATAACAAATTTGAAATTTGTAGAACACTGATTCACCTCTCCCCTCTCAGTGTTCATTGATTCCAACAAAAATATCTCAGGCCTAAGAAAGATGTCCAAGCCTTTGGGTTGGATGCCCAAGACAAATCCAAGTCTAAGGCTTGGTTTTTACCAAGGTAGTTACTTTGGCACATGCCAAGTATGGCATGCACCAAATTCAAAAACCATAATTTTCAATTTGGTGCACACCAAATATCTCACATTGAGAATTTTATCTCTCTCTCTCTCTCTCTTTCTCTCTCTCTATCGCACTCTTAGGACTCTCTCTCTTACATTCAACTCCATATCTTCACGTGCTTCCCTTTAACTCACTCCCTCCCTCTCTTCGTGTACTTCCCTTTAACTCTCTTTCCTTCTTTCCCTTTTCCTACCTTTCTCTTTCTCTCTTAAGTCTCTCTCTCTATCTTCCCTCTCCCTTTCTACCTACTTCCCTCTCTCAGGTTTCTCTCTTTCCATCTCTTTCCCACCTCCCTCACCCCCTCTCCCTCTTTGGTCTATCACTCTCTTCCCCTCCCCCATATCTATCTCTCTCTCTCTCCCACTCTTTCCCTCCCTCTCTTAGGTTTCTCTCTCCCATTATTTCTCTCCCTCCCTCCCTTCCTTGCTCTCTCTCTCTCAATTATCTCTCTCTATTTTCTCTATGGATTTTCCTCTCTTTTCCTCCCTCTCTTAGGTATCTCTACCTCTCTTTCCCTCTTTCACTTGGGATCTTTCTTTCTATCCTTGTCTCAACTATATATCTCTCTCGAGCCTCTCTCACCAACTCTTTCCCTCCCACTCATTCATCTCTCAAGTCTCACTCTCTTTCATTCTTTCACTCCCCCTTCCCCCCCCTCTCTCTCCATCCCTCCCCCCTCTCTCTCTATCTCCCACTTTTTCCCTCCCTCTCCTAGGTATCTCTCTCCCATTCTTTCCCTCCATCCCCCTACTCTCTCTCTCTCTCTCTTAGGTATCTCTCTCTTTCCCCTAGGGGTCTGCCTCTCTTTCTCTCCCTCTCTCAATAATATCTCTCCCCCTCTCTCAAGTCTCTCTCTCTTATATTCCACTCCCTCTCTTCATATGCTTCTCTTTAACACTCTCTCCCCCACTTTGCATACTTTCCTTTATTTATCTCTTTCTCTCCCACTCTTCACACACTTCTATTTAACTCTCTTTCCCTCTCTCTCTCTCTACCCTCCCTTTCTCTTTCTCTCTTAAGTATTTCTCCATCTCACCCTCTCTTTCTCTCTCAAGTCTCCCCCCCCTCTCTCTCTCTCTCTCTCCCTCCCCATCCCTTTATTTTTATGTTTCAAGTCTCCCTCTTTCCCTCTCTGCCCCTCCCTTTCTCTTTCTCTCTCAAGTATCTCTAACTCTTACCCTCTCTTTCTCTCTCAAGTCTCTCTTCCTCTATTTCCATATCTCCCTACTCCATCCCCTCTCTTCCCTCTCCCTCCCTCCTCCCTCCCTTTATGTGTGTGTCCCTCTCTCTCTCCCCATTTGTTGAATGTTAAAAATTTAATTGAGAACATTTGGCATATGCCAAATGACCTGCTCTTGTAAAACAATAAAAAGTGATATTTGACCTATGATTCAACTCCACATTCTTTGGTTCCATCTTCTATTTGATCTAATAATGAAAAAGATATGCCTTTTCATGCTGTCAACATATCACAACATATTCCATCATCATTTGACCACCTTTTTGCTGGTTGGACAAGGTAGAAGATAAAAATTTGAAGTTTTTGGTGTGATTTTTGTTATACGAGGTTATTTTATCATGTTTTAATAATTTATATGTTTATTATGAGTTTTTTTGTTTAAATTTCATAATATACAATAATAACATGAATAAGAGAATAGTCTAATGGGTGCATTCATATTAAGATACCAAAGAAACTTACATGATAATATGTCTATCCTAAAGAGTATACTATTTTCCTGACAAAATTTATGAAATAATCTCTATATCTTGTGCATACATGTAGAATTCATCATCATGCTGAGGAAATGAGGAAATATTCTAACACCGTTTAGGCCTAAAGCTGATAGTGAAAAGAAAAGAGAAAGAATGAGGTGACTTCATGGAGGAAGGAAATGAACACCATAGAAGAAGACATGCCTATTCAAGAGGAACATGAAACATCCATGCAAGACAAGAGAGATGTGGAATTGGCATCACAAAGGCAACAAATGCAAAACTTTCATGCAATGAGACAATTGAATCACAAAGTTGGGGGTGTGTCATCTACCATGAGTCAAGTTTAAGTAACACCATCTATGACATCTCATGTTAAATGTACACCTTTCACACCATCTCACATTGAAAGTACATCACCATTGGCCTCAAATGTTGGAGTTACACCATCTTTACATTTCATGTTGCAATTATATCACCATCATTATCACATGTTGGAGTTACACTATATTATACATATCACATTGCAAGTACATCACAATTGGATTCAAATGTTGGAGTTACACCATCTTCTACATCTCAATTTCAAGGTACATCATCATTTTCATCTTTGATTAAAGGAATTCCATCTATCCCTAATATTGTTAAAATTCCTAATATTAAGGCAACTCAAACATTGAGAACACCTCCTAGAATTTTGCATAGAAAGCCTAAGTATTTGATTGATATTGATGCTAATATTTTGCAACCAATGGTTGATAAGATTCCAAAGCGTAGTTATCAAAGATATGCTAACTAAATTTGGAGATTGTATTTTGAGAAGTTAAATGAGAGTGGAAGATGTCAACTATTTGTTGAAATTATGAAAAATATAACATTAAGGCCCATCATGAAGATTCCTGGGCTAAGAGAATTAGAAGATTCAAGTGAGAAATCAATTGTGAAGAATCTAATGAGTGCATATGAGAGTGCAGGTTCTACATCACACAAGAAAGATAGAAATATCACATGACGTGTCCTGACATAAAAAATAGTAAGCACTCAAACCAAGAAATCTCATCTCATTAGAAAGACAAGCAAATTATGAATGAAAGAAAATCTCAAATGAGAGTCATGGGAAGGCATGAAAGAGTTGAGTATCTAAATGATAAAGAAGAATTATAATTATTTGGTAGACTATCATGAAAAGATAAAGCAATTGTTGAAGCCTTGAGATCCTTAATTGAAGAATTGTAGAAGACTAACACGAGGGTCTCTCCTAATTAAAGAGATGTTCCAAGGAGGAGAATCGGTATTCAAATAAATGATCCACATCTAAAGAGTTTTTTGGATATGAAAACACAATTTTTTGCCAAGTTCCTAGAGATGTATCCTCAAATTAAAATTAGTCAAATATTTTTTGAAATGGTAAAGCCTTTTTATGTCAAAATCAATCACACATGCACAACTTGTTGTTGAAGAGTATATATTGAATTTTCTAATCATTATGATATTTATCGACATATATGTGTAGATTTGCATACTAACAATATTTTGCATGAATATAACATAAAGGCTCCACCTAGACCTTCAAAGGGTTTCATATATACCATTTTATGTGAAAGAGTTGATGGTCAACAATTTTTCAATAATGTATGCTTGGATGGAACATGTGTTCATTTTGGTGCCTTGCAAAATTTTCCAATGTGTGAACATATGGAGAGTACACATGTTATTGGGAATAAACTAGTGGAATTTGGAAAATATAAGAGTGGCCTATAAAGATGATAAAGAAGAAAAAAGGTGTGAATTTGTTAGTGAAAAGATTCTAATGTATTAGTTTATGAGCATTTTTTGTGAGAATATATTGTATGAGTATGCAAGGTATACCCATAGAGATCAATGGTTGGACTTGCAATTCAAGCTATGCACGAACATGTTTCCACTTGATACCATCATTTTAGTTGTTGACTTTGCAAAGAACTACACACTAAAGCCACAAGATGAGGTGTAGTCCCAGAATTACAACTCCACATAGGTTTCTATATTTGTGCATAAATGATTCATTCATACTGGTGATACTATAGATGACAATAGGAAGATATAGAGGGAGTATCATTTCTATATCAATGATGCTCAGACACATTGTATGGAGTTTGTGCAAGGTTGCTTTCAGATTGTCTATCATAATTTGGCTACTAGGGGTATTTCATTCCGTCAACATATCATATGGTCATATAATTTTGCATCATAATTCAAGAACTCTTGGATGTTTTATTGGTTTAGAAAAATCCATAAGGTTAGTGGTTTTCAACATATGTGGAAATTCTATGAAGTTGGGCATGGAAAGGGGGGGTATGATGGTGCAGAAACATGTATCAAAATAGCCTTAACATGAGAAGAGTTAACATTCAAAGATAAATAAAATTTTAAAGATGTAAAAACCTATTGTTGAGTGGTGTAACACTACAATGGGTCAAGGTAATCAAGGTGGGTCTATAATTTGTGCATTTTTTGGGTTGATAGATGATACTAACATTGCAAAATATGAGGATTGTTGTACATTGATAGGATGGAGTGAGCTACACTCTTTTACAAGCTCTAATGTAGGTTCATGGAATATACATACGCGACATATGATGTGCTTTTGTTCTTCATGTGTAGATGAATCATGGAATGAGTGTGAGTTGAAGGAGTGGGTTGACAAATGGTGTATGGGAAATCTCAACCCATGTGAGACATATTGAATTTTGACAACATTGCAACTCACATAGATGGAAGCATCAATTGCCTTTGACTATGTGTTAGATCAAGTGTAGCTATACAAATTATCTACATACAAATTTAATTAAATTAAATTTTATATCTTATTTGTTCACTAAATTCATGTACATGATTGCACAAATCATTGCAGGGAATTTTTATGTAGTTATTGTAGCTAAATACAATTATCTATGTTGTTGTGTGGAGGAAAAAAAGAAATTGGATGGCCTTGTGGTAGATGGAGAAAATATTGAATGCCCTACAAGATAAGTGGTTGTTGTTGGTACATGGATTGTGAGGTACAAAGTGAAGAAGTCTAATTTGTGGTTGTTTGAGGACTTTGAGACACATAGAAAGATTCTTTATTATTCCAACCTTGTGGTGGCATCAAATGTTCATTTGATCAAATATGGGGGTAGACCATTGAATAGGAACCTATGGAAGGTTTTTGAGTTTAACAATGATGCAATACTTGACACGATAAAGAGTAAAGAGGATCTAGATGATTTATTGAATTGAATGTAAGTGCCAAAAAAATTGTAATATAAAGCTTATTTGGATATATGCACATATGACTTGTATATTTGTACACATGAAATATTTGAGGTGTTGTAATATCAAATGTCTTTATGAGATACTTATGTGCAATATAATTTTATTTTTCAATAATTGAGATACTTAGTGTTACAATTGAGGTGTGAGTTTTGTAATACAATCTAAAAATGCTTTATTGTAATAATGTTGCATGATTTGTCAAGTGATTTTTTGCCATCTCCTTCATGCACCCGATAAATAGGCCTAACAATTATAATATAAGTTAATTTCAGTTTGATCATCCTAGACAAAAAATATCAACACCAATGCATTTGAGTAGCCATTTTTATACTAGGCATACTCCCATTTTCCTTGCCATGTTTTTAGAATGTTATGGGCCAAGTTGTGTTGACACAGTCTCTTAAGTGTCCTAATTGGCAAACACTGTTAGAATTTGATAGAGAATTTTTTGGAAACTATGGAACATATGAATGGGTCATCTAAACCTATGAGGATGTGACCAGATCTGCTCTAATAAACTCTCTCAATTTTTAAATAATCGATTCCATTTGCTTGTGGCGAGAATTTTTCTATTGTCCCAAAAAGCGTTAGATGCATTTAATGAAAAGTTACAATATGCCCTAACTTTCATTTTGTTTGTAATGGTCACAAACTATCAGTATGAGCATATCTGAGGGCTAATTTTACACTAGGCATGCCTTATTTCATTCTCCAAGTCACTCAATCATTCCAAGCCATACCCTAGCCATGCATTCTCTTAGGTGCCCCAAGTATGAAAATTATCAAAATTTGATGATGTGTTTCTCAAAATCTATGGCACATACAAATGGTCCATCTAAACCTATAGGGTTATGTGATGCCCCTCTCCAAAAACCTCTCTCAATCATAAAATAATCAAATTCCATTTTCCCGTGGTGAAATTTTTTCTACTACCCAAAAGCATCAGATGCATTCAATGAAAAGATGCAATATACCCCAACTTTGATTTTTATCATTGTGGGCACAAATAATTAGCATGCCCCCTATTTTCCTCACCAAGTCACTCGAACATTCCAAGCCATACCCTAGTTACACATTCTCTTAAGTTCCCCAAGTGTGAAAATTGTCATGACGCGTTTCTTTGAATTTATGGCACACATAGATGAGCTATTTTAACCTATAGGGTTGTGTGATGCCCCTCTCCAGAAACCTCTCTCACATTTTAAATACTCAAATCCATTTTCTCCTCACAAAACTTTTTTTTTGCAACAAAAAGCGTCAAATGCATTCAATGAAAAGTTGTAATGTACCCTAACTTTCATTCTGCTCATCATGGGCATAAAATGTTAGTGTAAGTGCATATGAGAGGCTAGGTTTATGGTAGGAATGGCCATATTTCACTTGCTAAGTCACCTAATCATTCTGAGCCATACCCTAGCCACACATTCTCTTAAGTGCCCTAAGAGTTAAAATTGTTAAACTTTGATGATGCATTTCTTGGAATCTAGGGTACATATGAATGAGCTGTCTAAACCTAAGGGGTCATGTGATATCCCTCTCCAAGAACCTCTCTCAATTTTTAAATAATCAAATTCCATTTGCTTGTGGCAAGACTTTTTTTTCTGCCCTAAAAAGCATCAGATGAATTTAATGAAAAGTTACAAAATACCCTAACTTTCATTCTATTCGTCATGGGCACAAACCATCAACACGAGTGCATCCAGGAGGTTGGATTTATGCTAGGCATGCCCCTTTTTTTCTCGCCAACTCACTTAATCGTTCCAAGCCATACCTTAGCCTTGCATTCCCTTAAGTGTCCCAAGGTGAAATTTATCAAACTTTGATAATTTATTTCTCGGAATCTATGAAACATAATAATGAGACA
Organism: Cryptomeria japonica; assembly: GCF_030272615.1. NCBI lineage: Eukaryota > Viridiplantae > Streptophyta > Pinopsida > Cupressales > Cupressaceae > Cryptomeria > Cryptomeria japonica. The sequence continues at coordinate 314,968,282 of NC_081407.1, forward strand.
TTTGAACCTATGGGGTCATAAGATGCTCCTCTCCAAAAACCTCTCTTGCATTTAGAATAGTCAAATCCATTTGCTCATGGTGATACTTTTTCTATTGTAATAAAAAGTGTCAAATGCATTCAATTAAAACTTGCAATATACCCCAACTTTTATTTTGCTCATCATGGGCACAAACCGTTAGCATGGGCATGTCAAAGACAATGGGTTTACATTAGAAATGCCTCTGGTTTACTCACCAAGTCACTTGATCATTCTGAGCCATACCCTAGCCATATATTCTCTGAAGTGCCCCAAGTGTGAAAATAACACAGTTCACATAACCTATGACACATACGAATGAACCATCTAAACCTATGCCCCTCTCCAAAAAAAACTCACATTTTGAATACTCAAATCCAGTTGCTCATGATGACACTTTTTTTATTGAAACAAAAAATGTCAAATGCATTCAATGAAAAGTTGCAATAAATTGTAACTTTCATTATGTTCATCATGAGAACAAACTATCAACATGAGCATATCTAGGAGGTTGGGTTTAGACTACGCATGCCCCTATTTTTCTCTCCAAGTCGCCCGATCATTCTAAGCCATACCCTAGCCACACATTCTCTTAAGTGCCCCAAGTGTGAAAATTATCAAACTTTGACAATACATTTCTTGGAACTTATGGCACATATGAACAAGCCATCTGAAATTATGGGGTCATGTGATGCCTCTCTCCCAAAACATCTCTCACATTTCAAATAATCAAATCCATTTTCCCATGATGACACTTTTTCGAGTTGCAACAAAAAGTGTCAAATGCTTCAAATGAAAAGTTACAATATACCCTAATTTCATTATGTTTGTTGTGGGACCAAACCATCATCTTGATCATATCCAATAGGCTAGGTTTATGCTAGGCATGCTCCCATTTTTCTCTCCAAGTTGCCCAATCATTCTGAGCCATACCCTAGTCACACATTCTCTTAAGTGCCCTAAGTGTGAAAATTAATAAACTTTGATGACACATTTCTCATAATCTATGGCACATATGAACAAGCCATCTAAACCTATGGGGTCATGTGATGCCCCTCTCCAAAAAACTCTCACATTTTGAATACCTAAATCCATTTGCTCATGATGACACTTTATTTGTTGCAACAAAAATCATCAAATGCATTCAATGAAAATTTGTAATATACCCTAAGTTTTATGATACTTGTTGTGGGCACAAACCATCAACGAGAGTGTTTCTAAGAGGCTAGGTTTATGCTAGGTGTGCCTCTATTTTACTCGCCAAGTCACCCGAATGTTTTGAGCCATACCTTAGCCACATGTTCTCTTCAATACATAAAAGTCACCTTTTTTTGTCATAGATTCCTTCATTCACCTAATAATTAAGATCTAAGAGCCATTTGAGATGCCCTTTTCACCCTTATTAAACATTCTAAGAAAACTAGATAGAGTTGTTTTGTACAAAATAGATGAAAAATTATTGTTTGCAATCAAATTAGGCTTGTTTTTAGGGTTATTTTAGGACATCAGAGATCAAATGGATTGATCAACCCCTAAAATTGATAAGGAAGGTGTAAATAAATATATATAACATGTCTAAACACTCTTCTAATAGAAATAACTAATTCAAGCACTCAAATTTGCAAAAATACAGTCTGCACGTGTGGGATAACTATAAAATTTGGCACACTTTTTTGTAACCTATAAGAATCATGAATATTTATCTTTTTTAATTCCTCTAGAAGGAATTTTGTAAGGGTCTTCATGTATCCATGGACTACCAAAAACTTCAAATGGTATTGTTCATCTTAGAGAACCTACTTACAACCTAGGCATTCAAGAGGGTACATATTGTAACTTGCATTCTTATATTTGGTCATTTTCTTAGCATGATGATGATTTCTACATGTATGCACAAATAAGGTGTTGAGATTAGTTTATAAAAATATAGGATTATCATAACTTCATTATGAGTGTCTTAGCTTCATTGTTAATATTGTCACAACTTTCTTAGGACAATCATACGTGGGTAAGTGCAAGAAGTTGAGTCCTCTTAGCATGGAAGTTTTACACTTAGAAAAAAATGGCAAATCATGTGGAGAACATGGGAAATGAATCTAGATCCCATTATGCTTCAGGTTCCCAAGACAAAATTTGAAACAAGATCCCATTTCACAATGGGGTCCTGAGCCTAAATCTATGAAACAAGATGTTGTTTCAAAAACAAAACGAGATCCTATTTCAAAAATAAAACGGGATCTCATTTCTTTTAATATGATTTTTTAATTTTTTATATTAAAAATAACATATATATACATGAAATATAACATTTAAGTATAAGTCACATTTCCCTTTTAAGTTATATTTCATATATATATTGGCAAGATGTTTGAGAGTGGTTTCAGATCTCTAGGAGTTATAACACAAATTCTATATTTTAGAAGATCATATAAATTTTTCAGACAGTCAAATTTTAGTAATCAGTAGGCTCCTATTAGCATTTTCTAGCTCTCTTTATCTTTGTTGAGCTCTTGACTCATCTCTCTCCATATCACTCTTCCTCTATCCCCTCTCTACCTCTCTATCTCACTCTATTCTCTCTCTCCCAAAATATAGACCTATCTCTATATCTCTCTCTCACATCCTTAACTCTCTATTCTTTATCTCCTATCTCCCTACACACCTCCTCTCATCCCTAACTACCTCTATTTATATACATATACATCTCTCTTTCTCTACATATCTTTCTCACCCTTCCTACCAACTTATTTTTCTTTGCATACATCTCTCTTCCACTTGAGATCTCTCTCTCTCTCTCTCTCCATCTCTACCTTGTCACCCCTCCCTCCTTCCCTCTCTACTTTTATCTCCCCTCTATCACCTCTCTACCTCTCTATCTCACTCCTTTCTCTCCCAAAATCTATACCTATCTCTCTCTCTCTCTCACATCCTTAACTGTCTACTCTTTGTCTCCTATCTCTCTAGATAGCTCTCCTCACTCCCTAACCACCTCTATTTCTATACATATACCTCTCTTTCTCTATGTATCTTTCTCACCCTCCTTACCAACTTATCTTTCTCTATATACATCCATCTTCCACTCAAGATCTCTATCTATCTCCATCTCTACCTCTCCACCCTCCCTCCTTTCCTCTCTCCTTTTATCTCCCATGTATCCCCTCTCCACCTCTCTATCTCACTCTCTCCTTTCTCTCCCAAAATGTATACCTATCTCTACCTTTCTCTCACATCCTTAACTCTCTACTCTCTATCTCCTCTCTCTCTACACACATTCCCTACCTACCTCTATTTCTCTACATATACCTGTCTATCTCTCTCTACATACCTTTCTCTTCCTTCTTACCAACCTCTTTCTCTCTTTCTCATTCCCATTCCCTCTCTTCTATACCCTCTCTACCTCTCTATCTCACTCTGTCCTCTCTCCCAAAATATTGAACTATGTCTCTACCTCTATCTCACATCCTTAACTCTCTACTCTCTATCTCCTCTCTCTCTACACACCTCCCCTCACTTCCTACCTACCTATATTTCTCTATATATACCTCTCTATTTCTCTCTACATGTACCTTCTCTCTCGCCCTACCAACTTATCTTTCTCTACATATGTCTCTCTTCCACACTCTCTTTCTTTCTCCCTCTCAATCTCTTTCTCTCTCACACACCACCCCTCTTCCTTCCCTCTCTAATTTCATCTCCCCTCTATCCCTTCTCTAACTCTCTATCTCACTCTCTCCTCTCTCTCCCAAAATCTAGACCTATCTCTCTACCTCTCCCTCTCACTTCCTTAAATCTATATTCTGTTAGGATAACCGGTGAACAACTAAGAGGGGGGGGGGTGAATCAATTTTTAATAGATTATAACATTTAATCCACTTAATAAACTTTAACCGGATTAAGTACCGGTAAAGCAGAAACAAATACTGGTAAACAATGCAACTTAACAATTAAATAGATAATCAATGCAAAGCAACCATACCACATAACACCATGATTTTAACGTGGAAAACCTAGAAAGGAAAAAACCATGGTGGGAAGCCTACCCATAGTCAGATGATACTTCTACATAAAGTATGTGTTACAATGAGGGGCCTACATAGGAAGGAAGGCACACTGCCTAGAGCGTACTACTCATTACAAAAGAGTCTCATTGACTACAGAGGTTAAAACCACCTCAAGATATATGGACAACAATCCAGAATAATGAATTGCCAGAGATAGCATCTACCATGCTTGATTACACTCCCGGTTAAGCTCAATACTTGAGGCCTTTGACATCTTCCTTAATCCCAATTTAATCACCTATGATTGACCGAATCTGCTTCGCATATGATATTACATTCCACGACCATGAACACTTTTATTATAATGAGATCTTACATCATTTTATACCAACCCTAAGGCCTAAACCAATTAGGTCGGCCACCTAAAAGAGATTACAATAAGCTCATTACATAAATCCATATTACAATGATATACCATGTCGGCTTAAGACCAAAACAATAATAACCAATCCATAGAACATCCTAAAACATCTCGGTAACATGTAGAGTACACGTTAACATGATACCGGTCCATAACCTAGATAGGTACTGGACCTATTCTGGGTCCACCATGCCAAAGCAATGTCTTCAAGTAGTTGAAGCATGATCAAAGAACATCTTCAACATCTTGAAATCCATCTAGAAGTTGCACCAGCACCACTTATGCATACTATCAAGATTCCTTAGTGAAAGATCTACCGATAAAGCCTTAAACTAGTGTTGGTAAGGGTTTACCAAAGTGTATGATAACATCTGATTACCAAGTCAATACCATCTAACCAAGACATGCTCCAAAAAGCACGTGCCACATGTAACCAAACTTATTCCATAGATCCAAACATGTCGGAAGTGTCCAACTGATAGTCTCTTCTGCTGGTAACACTAGATCTTCTACCGGTAAGTAAAACCTGTCTATTGGTAACCAACCATAATAGCTAGTGTTGACATCAATGACAAAACATCAATGCAAAACATAATCAGTTCATCCATAATGCCAACAATCTCCCCCTTTGGCATTGATGGCAACACTAGATGTGAAAAACATCTAAGTACCAAGAAATGCCAAACAAGTCTCCCCCCATGGAAGACAACCAACAATCCCTTGAATATCAGTAACTCTCCCCCAATGAATGATATCTCTGTAAGGTTTTGAATTTATTTATTTTTTTCACATCACTATCACTCCCCCTTTGACATCAATGCTAGAAATATGACAAAAATATCAAAGCAAGAATATAGACCTCTATATCTCAAAGGTGACTACTCCCCTTGAGTAGTAACACCACTCATCAATGCCAAAATGAATAATATCTCTGATAATGCATGCCGGACTGATGACAAACTTCATCAATCAAGTCTCTACCGGAGGGGTAGAAACCCCTAACCTGTCTCTCAAATACTCAAATGATTCCTTAGACAATGGTTTAGTGAATATATCTACAATCTGTTCTTTAGTGTTCACATAAACCAATTTGACTTCCTTTCCTTCTACCTTGTCCTTCAGAAAGTTATACTTTATTGAAATATGCTTAATCTTAGAGTGAAATACTGAATTTTTAGACATGTCCATACCTACAGAGTTATCACAGTAGGTAACTACCGGTTCACTACAATTTACCCTAATATCCTTTAACATTTGCTTCATCCACAAGGATTGAGTGCAATTAGTTGTGGCTGCAACATACTCAACTTCTCTAGTAGACAAAGAAATGCATGACTATTTTTTGCTGATCCATGAAACCAATTTCTTTCCAAGAAAGAAAGCTCCACCAAAGGTGCTCTTCCTATCATTAGTATCTCCTGCCCAATCTAAGTAAGTATATGCACATAAAGTAAAATCATCATTTTTAGAATACCATAAACCATATTTTGTTGTTCCTTGCAAATACCAGAATATCCTTTTTACTGCACATTCATTATTTTCTTTAGGATTACTTTGATATCTAGAAACAATACTTACTGCATTCATAATATCTGGTCTAGTCTGATTCAAGTATAACAGACCACCAATCATAAGCTTATACCTTGTCAAATTTATCGGTGTAGAAGTATCCTTGATAGATAATTTCTCACTTGTCACCATAGGAGTACTTACGGGTTTGTAATTATTCATACCAAACTTCTTTAACAATTCCTACAAATAATTAGTTTGACATATAAAAATTCCTTTGTCTGTTTGAGTAATCTGCAAACCTATGAAAAATCTCATTTCACCAATCATGGACATTTCAAATTCATTCTTCATATTGTTAGCAAATTCCATGCACAATTTATCTTCTCCTCCAAAAATGATATCATCAACAAATACTTCAATAATCAGAACATCATTATCAGTGATCTTATAATAAATTACTATCAACACTGCCTTTAGTAAAACCAAGCTTCAAAAGATATTTATCCAACCTTGCATACCAAGGTCTAGGAGCTTGTTTCAATCCATATAAAGCTTCTTCAATTTCAAAACCATATCTTTATCATCTGTCAGTGAAAATCCATCAGGTTGCTCAATGTATACTTCTTCCTCAAGTTCACCATTCAAAAATGCACATTTGACATCCATTTGATAAACCTTATAGTTTTTATAAGCTACATAGGCAATAAATAGTCTAACAACTTCAATTCTAGCTACAGGTGCAAATGTCTCACCATAATCAATTCCTTCCATTTGAGAATATCCTTTACAAATCAATCTAGCCTTGTTTCTTACAACTTGACCATCCTCATTTAGTTTATTCCTAAAAACCCATTTAGTTCCAATAACATTCTTATTTTTAGGTCGGGGAACTAAAGTCCAAGTTTCATTCTTCTCTATCTAATCTAATTCATCTTCCATAGCCTTTAACCAATGTTTATCCTTACAAGACTCAATAACAGTTGCTGGTTCAACTTGAGAAATAAGACATACCTCTTCATTTGCCAGTCTTCTTCTCATCATAACTCCCTTGTTCCTATCTCTAATAATTTGATCTTCAGAATGATTTAATCTTACATATACCTTGGTGTCCTCTAAACTTCAGGTTCACTGCTCTAATCATCAATCACAATTGAATTTTCTGATTGTGCCAATGTAACTATCTCAGTTTCCTGTACTGGTTGAGGCATTCCCCATTCAGTTATGATCATTTCCACTATCGGTTCCCTATCATATGATAGAGATTGATTTCTTTATTACTCATACACTTTCACATTAGGACTCTCCACAATTTTCTGCAATCTTTTGTTATAACATATATATTATTTTCTTTGAATTGAATAACCAAGAAATATCCCTTCATCACATCTAGGATCAAACTTTCCAATTGAATCATCTCTTTTGATATAGCATTTACTTCTGAAAATTCTAAACATATTTAACAGTAGGTGTATTTCCAAACCATAATTCATAAAGGGTCTTACTAGTTTCACCTTTGATGTGAACTCTGATGAATGTGTAGACTGTTGTACTCACTACTTCTCTCCAGTAGATGTGAGGCAATTTGGCTTCCATCATTATAGATCTTGCTGCATCCAAAATGGTTTTGTTATTTCATTCCACCACTCCATTCCGTTGAGGAGTCCGAGGTGTAGATAACTGTCTCCTAATTCCATTTGTCTCACAGTAACTGGTAAATTCATGAGAGGTGAACTCATCACCATGATCTGATCTTAGACATTTGATTTTCAATCCAGTTTCTGTTTCAACTTTTTCTTTAAAGATCTTGAATTTCTCAAAGGCTTTAGACTTCTCCCTAAGAAAAGTTACCCACATCATTCTAGAATAGTCATCAATAATCAACATGAAATACCTATCACCTTGAAAGCTTCTAGTCCTTGTTGGACCACATAATTTAGTGTGAATCCAATCAAGTACATCATTAGATTTATCATGTATGCTCTTATAAGAAGTTCTAACTTGCTTTCCCATTTGACATTCCTTACATACCAGATTATGAGGCTTCATAATCTTAGGTATATCTCTAACTACCTTAGTTGAATTGATCTTAACAATACAATCAAAATTAACATGACACAACCTCTTATGTCATAACCAACTCTCATCAATATGAGCAATCAAACATGTCTTATTACCAGTGTTCAAGTGAAAGATATTATCTCCAGTCTGCATATCGGTTGCAATCTCCAAACCAGTCTTGTTAATGATTTTGCATTTTTTATCTTTAAACTGAAGTTGGAAACCCTTGTCTACCAATTGACCAACACTCAAAAGATTATGCTTTAAACCTTCTACATAATAGACATTATTAGTAATATGCTTACCATCTAGAGAAATAATACCTCTACCTTTGATCATACATACTTTGTCATCTCCAAATCTGACTTGACTGTCATTGTATTCTTGCAGGGACATTTTTTTCTCTTATCACCATTCATATGATGTGAGCATCCACTATCAATTACCCATTCATCCTTATCTTCAACTTTTGCTGCCAGGGTCTTTTCATCATTTATGATATCCAATTCCGGTTCATCTTCCTTTAAAGCATAGAACACCCATTCCTTTCCATTGCCAGATCCACTAGTAGAGTCTTCTATCAATTCATCTCCAGAGTCATCAGTTACTCTTTCCTCATCCGCTATGTGGCATTGTTTACTTTTCTTAAATCTATATCTATTCTGGTTAGGCTTAAATGATTTCTTAACTCTTTCCTCAAACCTTGCATTCCTTTTAGGACATCTAGATGAAAATGATAAATGTTATTACATGCAAAACATTTGAAAGGTTCTTTTCCTTCATACTTACTTCCTATTGGACCTTTAGGTACCTTATAGAAAATAAGGCTTCAAGTTGCTCAAATTATTCATCTTCTTTCCTCATATCTTCCAATTCTTTTTCATATAGAACTCCCCAATCACTTTTGTTGTTGGATGATGATGATGATGATGATGCATGAAAAGAAGGTTCGGACTTTATACTCCACAAGATCCAAATTCTTCAAGCTCAAAAACAAATAATTTCCCAATCAGAATGTCTCTGTTAACTGAAGAGTTTTCCATTGTTCTCAACTCATTAATTGTAGTTGCCTTCATCTTGTAAGTTGGTGGAAGGGCTCTCAAGACTTTGGAAACTATTTCATCTTGACTCAGATATCCTCCACAACATTTAATTCCCATAACAATTCTTTCATTATCTTCCATCTTCAAGTTTTCATATCTTACCCAGTAGCCATCAAGTTTAGCAATTTTGACAGTAGGATCACCTTCATTCAGAGTTTACAATTTATCCCACACAACCTTTGCCGATGATTTTTGAGTCAATCTCATGATCTGCTGATCACTAAGTGCACACAAGAGGGATTCTGTAGCTCTACAATCATTTTCAATATTCTTATCCAAGTCTGCAGGAGTAGGATTGCCAGATGCCGGATCATAAGGTGTATATCCCTTCTTGGTGATCTCCCAAATATCCTTGCCAAGACATCTAAGATGAGTCTCCATTCAAATTTTCCATATCCCATAATTTGTTCCATCAAGCTTAGGGATTTCTCTTTTGAAAATAGTTGCCAGTGGAATAGAAGTGTTAGCTACCATAGGATCTACCTCAAGCGGTTAAGATTATGCAAAAGAGGACCAAAGCTCTGATACCAATTATTAGGATAACTGGTGAACAACTGAGAGGGGGGGGGGGGGCTGAATCGGTTGTTAACAGATTATAATATTTAATCCACTTAATAATCTTTAACCAAATTAAGTACTGATAAAGCAAAAACAGATACCGGTAAAAAATGCAACTTAACAATTAAACAGATTATCAATGCAAAGAAACCATACCACATAACACCATGATTTGTACGTGGAAAACCCAGAGGGAAAAAACACGGTGGGAAGCCTACCCATAGTTAGATGATACTTTTGTAGAAAGTATGTGTTACAATGAGGGGCATGCACATGCAGGAAGGCACACTGCCTAGAGTGTACTACTCATTACAAAAGAGTCTCATTGACTACAAAGGTTAACACCACCTCAAGATATATGGACAACAATCCAAAATAATGAGCTACCAGAGATAACATCTACCATGCTTGATTATAGTCCCGGTTATGCTCAATACCAGAGGCCTTTGACCTCTTCCTTAATCCTAATTCGATCACCTATGATCGACCAAATCTCCTTCGCATATGATATTACATTCCATGACCACAAACACTTTTATTATGATGAGATCTTACATCATTTTATACCAACCCTAAGGCCTAAACCAATTAGGTCGGCCACCTAAAAGACATTACAATAAGATCATTACATAAATCCATATTACAATGATATGCCATGTCGGCTTAAGACCAAAACAACAATAACTAATCCATAGAACATCCTGAAACATCCCAGTAACATGTAGAGTACATGTTAACATGATACCGATCCATAACCTAGATAGGTACTGGACCTATTTTGGGTCCACCACACCAAAGCAATGTCTTCAAGCAGTTGAAGAATGATCAAAGAACATCTTCAACATCCTGAAATCCATCTAGAAGCTGCACCAACACCACTTATGCATCCTGTCAAGATTCCTCAGTGAAAGCTCTGCCAGTAGAGCCTTAAACCAGTGCTAGTAAGGGTTTACCAAAGTGTATGATAGCATCTGATTACCAAGTCAATGCCATTTGACCAATACATGCTCTAGAAGCATGTGCCACATGTAACCAAACATATTCCATAGATCCAAACATGTCGGAAGTGTCCAACATATAGTCTCTTCTACCGGTTACACTAGATCTTCTATCGATAACCAAAACCTGTCTGTCAATAACCAACCATAACAGCTAGTGTTGACATCAATGACAAAACATCAATGAAACACATAATAAATTTATCCATAATGCCAACATACTATCTATCTCCTTTCTCTCTACACACCTACCTCTATTTATTTACATATACATATCTCTCTCTATACATACCTATGTCTCCCTTCCTATGAAATTATCTTTGTCTACATACATCTCTCTTCTACCCTTTGTCAAATATTTTTCCCTCTCATGCTCTCTATTTCTCTCACACACCCCCCCTCCTTCCTTCCCTCTCAACTTTTATCTCCTCTCGATCCCCTCTATGCCTCTCTATCTCACTCTCTCCTCTCTCTCCCAAAATATAGACCTATCCCTCTATCTCTCTCTCCCTCTCACATCCTTAACTCTCTACACATCTCCCCTCACTCCCTACCTACCTCTATCTCTCTACATATACATATCTATCTCTCTCTACATACTTTTCTCTCCCTCCCTACCAACTTATCTTTCTCTACATACATTTCTCTTTCATCCTCTCTCTCTTTCTCCCTTCCACCAGGTCTCTCTCTCCATCTCTACCTATTCACCTCCCTCCTTCTCTCTCTCCTTCTCTCTACCCATCCATCTCTCTCTAATTATTTCTATCTCTTGCCTCCCTCTCTTTCTATCCATGTATCTCCTGATCACTTTTTATCTCCCGTCTCATTTTCTCTACCTACCTCTCCCTCCATCTCTTCTTTTATCTCACCTCTATCCCCTCTCTACCTCTCTATCTCACTCTCTCCTCTCTCTCCTAAAAATAGACCTATTTTCATACCTCTCTCTCACATTATTATCTCTTTACTCTTTGCCCCCCTCTCTCTCTATCTCTACCTCTCCACCCCTCCCTCCTTCCATCCACCCCTCTCTACCTATCCATATCTCTCTATTTCATTCTATCTTCCCTCTCCCTCTCTTTCTATCCATCTATCTTCTCAATCACTCTCTTTATCTCCCTCTCACTCTCTCTACCTACCCCTCCTTCCCTCTTTACTTTTATCTCCCCTCTATCCTGTCTCTACCTCTTTATCTCATTCTATCCTATCTCTCTCTCCCAAAATCTTGACTTATCTCTCTATCTCTCTCTAGCATTCTTAACTCTCTACTCTTTTTCAAGTCTCTATCTCTAAACAGCTCCCTTCACTCCCTACCTACCTCTATTTCTCTACATATACCTATCTCTCTCTACATACCTTTCTCTCCTTATCTACCAACTTCTCTTTCTCCCTCTCACTCCCTCTCTCTCTACCTCTTCACCCATACCACTCTCCCTCTACCTCTCTATCTCTCTCTACTTATTTCTATCTCCCTTTTCCCTCTCTTTCTATCTATATGTCATTAATCACTCTCATTATCTGCCCTCTCAGGCACTCTACCCACATCTTCCTCCCTCCCTCTCTAATTTTATAAAGACAGTGGGTGGGGAGTTAGATGGATAGAGAGAGGGAGAGAGGAAAAGAGGGAGTGACCAAGATGTAGAGATGGAGGGAGAGAGAGAGAGAGGAAAGATGGAAAGAAGTGGAGAGAAGAGGGTGGGAGAGAGAGAATGAAGGGGAGATTTATCTAGATAAATATAGTTAGGTAGGGAGGGAGAGAGAGAGAGGTATATGTCTCCCTCCCTACCAACTTATATTTCTCTACATATGTCTCTTTTCCACCCTCTCTCTCTCTCACCACCCATCCTTCCATCCATCTCTAATTTTATCTCCTCTCTATTCTCTCTCTACCTCTCTATCTTACTCTCTCCTCTCCCAAAATATAGACCTATATCTTTACCTCTCCCTCTCACATTATTAACTCTCTAATCCCTATCTCCTTTCTCTATACACACCTCCCCTCACTCCCTACCTACCTCTATTTCTCTACATATACATCTCTCTCTCTCTACATAACTTTCTCTCCCTCCCTACCAACTTATCTTTCTCTACATACATCTATCTTCTACCCTCTATTTATTTCTCCCTCTCATGCTCTTTGTCTCTCTCTCACACACCACCACCATTTACTTCCCAATATACTTTTATCTCCCCTATATCCCTTCCCTCCCCCTATCTAAATCTCTCTCTTCTCTCTCCTAAAATATAGACCTATCTCTCTACTTGTCCCTCTCACATCCTTAACTCTCGACTCTTTGTCTCCTTTCTCTCTACACACCTCCCCTCACTCACTACCTACCTCTATTTCTCTACATATACACATCTATATATTTATAGATACCTTTCTCTCCCCCCTAACAACTTATATTTCTCTACATACATCTCTCTTCCATCCCCCCCTCTCTCTCTCTACCTCTCCACCCCTCCCTCCTTCCCTCTCTCCGCTCTCTACCTATCCATCTCTTTGTACTTGTTTGTATCTCCCCCCTATCTCTCTCTTTGTATCCATCTATCTCCCAATAATTCTTTATCTCCCCTCTCACTCTCTCTACCTACCTCTCCCTCCCTCTATCTCTACTTTCATCACACCTCTATCCTCTATCCTCTCTCTAAATCTCTATCTCATTCTCTCCTCTCACTCCTAAAATATAGACCTAGATATCTCTCTCTCTCTCTCTCTCTCTCCACCCCTCCCTCCTTTCCTCTCCCCCTCTCTACCTATCCATTTCTCTCTACTTATATCTATCTCCCATATCCATCTCTTTCTATCCATCTATGTCCCCAATCACTCTCTTTATCTCCCCTCCCACACACTCTACCCACCTCTTCCTCCATCCCTCTCTAATTTTATAAAGATAGAGTGGGTGGGGAGTTAGATGGATAGAGAGAGGGAGAGAAGAGAAAGAAATAAGTACATAGAGATGGATAGGTAGATAGTGGGAGAGAGGGAAGGAGGGAGTGATCAAGATGTAGAGATGGAGGGAGAGAGAGAGAGGGGAAATATGGAAAGAAGTGGAGAGAAGAGGGTGAGATAGAGATAGAGGAAGAGATATGTATATAGAGAGATATAAGTAGGTAGGGATAGAGAAATATAGAGAGGTATATGTATAAAATTAGAGGTAGGTAGGGAGTGAGGGGAGGTGTATAGAGAGAGAGAGGAAACAAAGAGTAGAGAGTTAAGGATGTGTGAGAGAGCTAAAATTTTGGGAGAGAGGAGAGAGTGAGATGAAGAGAGGTAGAGAGGGGATAGAGGGAAAGTAATATGAAGAGAGATAGGTCTAGATATTGAGGGAGATAAAATAGAGTGATATAGAGAGAGTGAGAAAATGCTGATAGGAGCTTGCTGATTGTTGGAATTTGATTGTCTAAAAAGTTATAAGATCTTCTAAAATCTAGAATTTGCATTATAACTCCTAGAGATCTAAAACCACTCCCAAACATCCTGCAAATATATACATGAAATATAATCATGTGTATATAAGTTATTTTTAATATATATATATATATATATATAAAATAAGAATATATAAAAAAATAAAACGAGATCCCATTTATGAAATGAGATCCCATTTTGTTTTTGAAATGAGATCCTATTTTGTTTTTGAAATGGGATCCCATTTCAAAAAAAATTGAATTCAAACATTGATTTTTGCTTTGGATTTCAGTTCGAAAAAAGGTTTGGGGAGCCAACGCTTAGCCTTGGACTTTTTTGACTTGCAACTTGAAGGATATGTCAGTGTCCATACAAAATACTAACTTTGGACATATATCTAAAGACCTTTTCTATATAATTTTTTGAAGTAATTAAAACCCATTACAAAAGAGACTGTCTAGATTTCAAATATATAATTTTAAAAAAAATTGAATTATATTTTCAATTTTTAAAATATTTTTTAATAAAAGAGGTCCATGAATTTGAAATACCAAGGTTTTTTAATTTTTTTTAATAACTTTTTTTGTTTTTAAGTTCTTTTGAAAAAAATGTTATATGGCATCAAACTAGAGACAATTATATATAGTTGCAAAAAAAATAATTCAAAAAATATTATGTTTAGGTGAAGTTATGCTTGTCGTACACAAGGGTTTTTCAAAACAACAATTATGCGCAATAAAAAATTAACAAAAAAAATTCAAAAAATAATTATAACAAATAATCCTCATCAAAGGTGAGTGAGTTGTGTATATGGTGAAAATGGATATCAATAATAACAAGATTGAAAGGCTAAATGAATTCAACCACCAAACCCTAGCCTAACAATTAACAAAGATCCACCATAACATATGAAGATTACCTAAGACAATGCAAATCACATGAAATCACAAAGATTATACCATCACATGTCCAATAGGGTTTTGATCTCCATTCTTCCTATCTCCATTGATCTTGCTTGATATATTTGCTCTCAGATTTTATGTGCACAAGAGCTCAACAAAGAACGGAATGTGGTTGCAAGTAGGATCGTAGTATAGTCAAGTCCTTAAGATCAGTGATTAGCATGCATAGAATGATTAGGAATGAATGATTATAATGCATAGAATGATTAGGGTTTGATAATGAAGGAAGCATCTCCTTATATAGAAGACACTATATGAAATGGCGGGATAAGATTGAGAGGTGTAAAATAAGGTCAGCTATGATTAGAGGGTAGGTAAAAGAAATAATAAAATAATGAAAAAGGTAGGTAGTGTATGAATTAAGAGATGAATGACATGTGTCATGGGTAGAAAAGGCTAATGAATTAATTAAATAAATAAAGATTTATTTAATTAATAGAAGAAGTAAGATAATTAAATAAATAAGATATTTATTTAATTAATAGAAGAAGTAAGATAATTAAATAAATAAGATATTTATTTAATTTACGAAAATGATAATTTAAATAAATAAATGTATTTATTTAAATGAGAAATAAGGCTAGAAGAGGATAAATGAATGAATTAAATAAATAAAGATTTATTTAATTAATAGAAGAATTAAGCTTAGATAATTAAATAAATAAAATATTTATTTAATTAAACATGACAATTTTAGGTGTCTACATTTTGCCCCTCTTTGAGACAATGCGGCTTGTCGCGTTGTTTCAAAGAAGATAAGATGAACTGATACATAGTTGCCCCAGGATGGGAATGATATGCCCCCTCGAGAGATTGGATGAAATTGTTTGAAAAGATTGCAGACAATCTCTCGATAAGAAAGAAAGGCTAGAATGGATTGATCGGATAAAGTGACAGAGTCATGGGATAAAGAAGACTGACTCGGGAAACGAAAGCGAGGGCTAGGGGTAGTCTATAAGATAGACCACAGGGGAAAATACATCCTCATTGTCATCTACACATCCATGAGAGCACATTGCAGAGCGAAAATAGAGCAAGAGCAGTCAACAACGATGGCTTTCACTCACAGATTCGACCGTGTTCGCCGATTCCAGAGGCCAGCAGAGGTAGGAGAGCCGGTAAGTACCACCAAACCTCCTTGTACTTTGACGCATTTATTGTCATTAATGAATGCTAGGTAATGTAATAAATGCACGTTTATGTCATGTAAGCGCGTTTGCGTTTGAAAAGTATGAATTTGCATCTTCTAGGTCAAATCGGCAGTTCTGTGATGAACATACGCTGTCGATTGGATAAGCTACTGAGAGGATACACTCAAGCAGGTCCTCTAGGAAGACTAGGATAGATCAAGGCACTTTGTGATGAACAGCAAGTACCAAGATAGAGTACTTTGTGATGAACAAGGAGTACTGAAATATGAGCAGCACTTTGTGATGAACAGGGATTGCAAATGTGAGTAACACTTTGTGATGAATAGGGAGTGTCACACACGTAGTACTTTGTGATGAACAATGAGTACCACTAGGATAAATAGCAACACTTTGTGATGAACAATGAGTGTCACTATAACTGACATGATTGAGTTGTTTGACTGCAGGAGTATTTGCCGATGCTAGAGTCACGGGAGAGATTCCCATTGACGCAGAGGTTGCGACCTGAGTTGTCGCTCGAGGACAGAGATGCCATCGAGGAGATGGGTTTGAGACATGTACTATATGTGCCTGAGTTTCGGGCAAACATGGGTTTGCTAACTACGCTGGCTGAGAGATGGCACTCTGAGATGTGCATGTTTCATCTGCCGATGGGTGAGATGACAGTCACCCTGGAGGATGTATATAGGATTATGTGAAAACCGATTGATAGGGAGCTGATTCCGTACGATCAAGACGGAGACAGGGATGCCCTTAGACGTGTGTTCTAGGATCCAAGACTGGAGATGAGGGTGGGACATGTGGCATGGGATACCATGACATGGATAGGATTAGCACTACCAATAGTGTTG